>NC_068339.1:17312154-17918822 GCF_014633365.1 Diospyros lotus | reverse complement strand
AAATAATAAAAAAGGTGGTTTAGGAGGCCGTTTTAATTTTTTATTTAGTATTAATTATAAATTTCTCATATGGTTGTTAAATAATTTTTGTAAGTCAAAATAAAATTATTTTGCACAAATGAGATTTTTTTATTAAGAAATTTATTTAAAATAAATCTTAATAAAATTATATAATAATATATAATTTAAATTAAATTAATAATGATCACAATGGGGGTTAATTGTAAGGGCCCACTCTCAAATATTCCCGCTAGCATAGGATATTCGGAAGGACGTCATCACAGAGATGATATAGAATAAACCATAATAAAACAAACAACTCAATTCATTACTAGTAGCGGAAGCTAATTTAAGGTTCAGTTACATTTTCAATATCTCATAAGTTTGGGGCTTGAAGGCCATACAAAATAATTAAGAAGCTCTAATGTTAACTAACAAAAGAAAAATCATTTCATCTCAAGCCTCACCAAAATGCTAAATAGGATCTTCAAGTCAGGACGTGCCTCCATACACCACTATCCTTGGGCCTTAGTCCCACTGGATTCGCCCCCGAAAACGGCCTTCCCTTTACCTGGAATGGCAAGAAAGATCAAGTGAGCCACAAGACTCAGTAAGTTTGAGAAGTAATGAATAGCGAATAGGAATCAAGAATGTGGTGACACCAAAAAGAGTAATCAAGAACTCCATAATTTTATACAAGGTTCGCAATTTATGACTTTATAAATTTCAATCTATCACCATATATTACTATGCAAATGTGCATATGAAATTAAGTATCAGAATCAAATCTCGTAGGCTCGCAACCCATCAAACAACATATGCCAAAGTGCATCAAGAGGATAAAAACTCACATTCAATATGGAGCCAACTTGTCGGGTTATGGCCACCTCGTCCCGCGACAAGTGCTCTAGGGTACCCTTCCCTCCGCACAAAATAATAGGTGCGCAAAGTTTATGTAAGCACCCCCGCTCGGATATCCCAACCACCCGGTCTATCCAAACGAGTGCGCTCACAGAAGGGAAGAGGAATAGACAAAAGACAAAAATGCCCTGGCATGCATAAATAAGAAATTTAACAGCGGAAGCAAAACGGTAAACATGCATGCCCACAAGCACCCCGCTGATACAGCGGTCATGAAGTATATAAAAATACATACAGACCCTGTGCCAACAATAGGAGGTACAAATGACAACCTGGCACAGTCAAAAATAAAAGACAACGACTCTAGCAAAACATCAGAGATGACGGGGGCAGCTAACTGTACACCTTACCAACGCGGCTGGCTGCTAGGTGGCGCGATCCTCGCCCTCCTCGGCCTTTGCTTTACCTTTACCTGGAATGATGGAAAGCAAGGTGAGTCGCAAGACT
This sequence comes from Diospyros lotus, assembly GCF_014633365.1. NCBI lineage: Eukaryota > Viridiplantae > Streptophyta > Magnoliopsida > Ericales > Ebenaceae > Diospyros > Diospyros lotus. The sequence goes on along the minus strand of NC_068339.1, from coordinate 17,917,454 downwards.
CAGCAAGTTTATAAGAAATGAAAGGCTATAAATAAAAGAAGAGACCATCCCAAACACAGCCCCACAAGTACACACAAGTCATGAGACGCTACAACACAACAGTGCAGTATAGTAAGAGCACATACCGGTCCTTGGGGCCCACACAAGACACCTGGCACCCAAGTCCCATACCAACCTGCCGCTGCCCTGAAAGGCAACAATATCCTCAACAAACCTGTGCGCACTGTCCTGGGGCGGTACTCCCGTCACCCTTATCCACGTCGGTACTCCGACAACCGAGCCATAGGCTCCCTCGGAACGGTACTCCCGTCCGAGAACTAAATACTATCAGTAGCCATGCAATGCACATAAAATGCAATGGCGTAGTGAGCATCGACGTGATACAAGGCGCCCATACATCCAGGCATCAGGCCATGCTCCGCCCATATAGTAAGCCACACGCAATGCATATGCCCGTGCTGGATGTATCCTAGTCAAGCTAAAATGCCCGTGACCAAGCATAACCAAATCATGTTAATCCCAACATGCAGCCCGTACCCATGTGCACATCAAAACATGCAACGAGAATAAAATATAAGCAGGTATGCTATAATCACATAACGGCTAATTAAGCTAGTCAGCAGTGCCTGGCACCGGTCAACGGTCAGTGGGTAGGAGAGACTCACCGGCGGCCTAAGGTAGTCCGTACGACAGTCACTCCGTCACCGAACCGCCGATCCTAGCCCCCACTGCACAACCGCTCTAGCTAGAAAATAACCAAAATCCAATTATAATTCCCGAACCGCTAAGAACCTAGCCCCGGGTGAGTACGGCATCATTCCCAACAGGCAGGGGGGTGGCACAAACCCCCGTAGGCAACCAACGAATAAAACCCACGAGATCCATTTAATAAATTAAATCTTAAACTAACCGTTTAAAAACTTCATAATTAATTAATAGCCGAAACAAACGAAGGAAGGCCAAATAAATCGCCAACGAAAGAAACGACGAGATAGGTAAGAAGAACTTGCCTTAACAGAGATATCCTTGGGCTTGTTGGGTCCAAAAGCAGTAAAAATTATACAAACTGTAATATCCCAATTATTTGCCAAAATTAATAAAATTGGACGCAAAACGAAATTCTAACCGTACAGAATATTAATTACTAGCTGCTCTACATACCTGGATAATTAAATCAGGGATTAAACGGAGTTTAATCCAATTTTTGAAGCCCCAAAATCTCAAATTCTCTCGCGCACGCTGCTGTTCTTTTTTGCAATTTCCTTACTGTTCGCATGCAAAAAGAACGCCCGAAATCGGGCTTAAATGCGGCCACGTGGCAGCGCGCGGGCTAGCCACTGGGAGGCCACCGCCTCACCGAAACGACGTCGTTTCGACGTCTAAAGGCTGAATTAAATCAGCCAAAAATCCCCCTCCCCTCGCGTGCCTGCCCGCGGATTCGAAGCCGCGTCCACCGCCTGGCCGCCTCGCGCGCGACCGCTCGCGCTCGCATGCATCTTCAACCTATATATGCATTATGTTATATTTATTGTGATTTTTAGGCCTTTCTGCAATACACGCCAGCACCTGAAACTTTCCATTAATTGCACTAACGCCCACTTAATTAATTACATTAACTCCCGAAATTTTTGAAAATCCCATTATTGAATTTCTTTTAATTTTCCTCTAATTCCATAAATTCCTAATACAAATTAATTAATTATTTTAATTTCTTATTTCCTTAAAATCACATAAGTAAATTTTATTAAATCACAACAAATTATTTTAATATTTCTTTTAATTTAAATTACCCCAAAATTAAATTAAATTGACATTTACGGGGCGTTACAGTTTAATAATAATAGCATATACATCTTATTTTGACATGCCATTTGTGAAATCACACAAGGTTACCACCCTTGATGCCTTGCTCTCAAATGCATAAATAAGTGTCCACATGATTTAATATCACGTATTGATGACAAGTACATTTTCACGAATAGTCTCAAATTTATGATTTGAGTTCCCATGCAGCTAAAATAACCACATCAAGCAAATTAGCTCTATTGATCTTTACACACGCACATTTAATTTAGTGACCATAACTAATGATAAAAAAAATAAATAAATAAATAAATAAGAAGGTTTTGATATGCCTTCTCATAAATTTGGGCATATTCAAAATTATTTAAATGGATAACTTATGCCGTGCCAATATATAATGGTGCTAAACATATATATATATATATATATATTTATATTATTGGGTGACTTCAATTTACTGGGTTACTGGGGTGCGTGGCTGCTGAGAACATGTGATTTTTTTAATTATAAATTTTTCATATGGTTGCTAAATAATTTTTGTAGGTCAAAATAAAATTATTCTGCATAAATGAGATTTTTTAATTTAGAAATTTATTTAAAATAAATCTTAATAAAATTATATAATAATATATAATTTAAATTAAATTAAAAATAATCACAATGGGGTTAATAATGTGGTGTGAGGGTAATTAATGATAAATTTAAATTTTAAATTTAATTTTAATTATTAAAAATTAAAATTAAATAATAAAAAGGGAGGTTTAGGGGGCGTTTCGATTTTTTATTTAGTATTAATTATAAATTTCTCATATGGTTGTTAAATAATTTTTGTAGGTCAAAATAAAATTATTTTGCACAAATGAGATTTTTTGATTTAGAAATTTATTTAAAATAAATCTTAATAAAATTATATAATAATATATAATTTAAATTAAATTAATAATAATCACAATGGGAGTTAATAATGTGGTGTGGGGGTAAATAATATTAAATTTAAATTTTAAATTTAATTTTAATTATTAAAAATTAGAATTAAATAATAAAAAGGGGGGTTAGGGCCGTTTTAATTTTTTATTTAGTATTAATTATAAATTTCTCATATGGTTGTTAAATAATTTTTGTAGGTCAAAATAAAATTATTTTGCACAAATGAGATTTTTGATTTAGAAATTTATTTAAAATAAATCTTAATAAAATTATATAATTTAAATTAAATTAATAATAATCACAATGGGGGTTAATAATGTGATGTGGGGGTAATTAATGTTAAATTTAAATTTTAAATTTAATTTTAATTATTAAAAATTAGAATTAAATAATAAAAATGGTGGTTTAGGGGGTCGTTTTAATTTTTTATTTAGTATTAATTATAAATTTCTCATGTGGTTGTTAAATAATTTTTGTAGGTCAAAATAAAATGCCAAACACAAATGAAATTTTTTGATTTAGAAATTTATTTAAAATAAATCTTAATAAAATTATATAATAATATATAATTTAAATTAAATTAATAATAATCAAAATGGGGGTTAATAATGTGGTGTGGGGGGAGGATTTGGTTCATAGGGGTTTGGTTAATTATAAATTTGGAATAAAATTTAAATTTATAAAATATTTCATATTAAATTTTTATTATGTTATTAATATTACTAATATGGTTGTTAAATAATTTTTGTAGGGTCAAATCAATATTTTTGACTATTAAATTAGATATTTGATTTTAAATTTAATTAAAATAAATATTCACAAAATAAAACTTGTGTATAAGTTTTGTTGTTAAGAATATAGCCTAATTTTTTAACTTAATTTTTTATTAAATCTCTTATTAGAAATTAAAAGGACTTAATTTTTTAATTATATTAATTATATATTATAAATGAAAAATAAAAAATATATATTTTTTATTTTTTTAATAATGAATAGGTGGGATTCAAGATTAAAGCCGGGTTTAACTCTAGATTTAATGAAGACAAATCTTAACAAAATTATATAATAATACATAATTGAAATAAATAAAAACTTGTGGTCTAGTCTAGTTTAGTTGTAAGAAATGATTAGTTTAACGATTAATAATATGTTTAAATATAACAGTTGAATGTCGATAATATTGTTGTCGAGTTAGTTATTTATTTAATACAATTTAAAAATTATAACTACAAATATAATGTTATTATTTGGTTAGAACTTTTTTTACTTGATAAAAAATTTGAAATAATGTATGTTTGAAAGTGCAATTAAAAATTATGTTGGTCTATGGTACTAAAAGATGGTTTTGTGAATTTTTAAAATAGTTCTTTTCGTCATACATATTATTGAATTTAAAATGGAAACTCTGTTGCATCATAAGTGTATTGATAATAGGTGTAACCCAAGATGGGGTAGGATTACTAGAGAATTTTATGAGGGTGTCGATGAATTTATTCAATTTGCGTCTACCCAAGAAAATTTCATAAGACTGGAATGAAAGTTAAAGTGTCCTTGTATGAAATGCGAGTGTCTAAGGTTTAAATCAATCAATGAGGTGAAAAGAGATATTTGCAAACATTGATTCATAAAAAGTTATTATTATTGGACGCATCATGGTGAAGAAGTGTCTGTTGTGCCTCCTTCGATTGTTGAAAATGAATATTATAGAAAAGACAATTTTAGGAATCAGTTTAATTCTTATGAACAGATGGTAATGGATGCAGCTGGGCCATCGAATGCAAGATACTGGTAGTGGAAGTGGTTATCAGACTTACAATGTAGATGAAGCACCGAATGAAAATGTACAAATATTTTATGACATGTTGTCTACTGCACAAGCTTTATTGTATCCAAACTGCAAAGTAAAAAGTGAACTTTCTGCTGCAGTTAGGATGTTGAGTATAAAGTCTGATTACAACATTCTCGAATGTGGGTATAATGAAATCATGCAGTTTATGCATCAAACAATGCCAACTGTTAATCGTGTACCAATTGATTTTTATCATACCAAGAAATTGGTTTCGCAGCTTGGCCTTAGTTATCAAAAGATTGATTATTGTTCAAATGGATGTATGTTGTGTTATAAGGATGACGAATCAGAGATGAGTTATAATTTTTGTGGTCATCCTCGTTTTAAACCTGTAAAAAGTGGAAAGGAAAAATTTAAACAAATTTCTTATAAAAAAAAATATGGTATTTGCCTCTCATACCAAGATTGTAGAGAATATATGCTTCTACAGTTACAACTATGAGTATGAGATGGCATCATGAAAGTCGGAAGGAGCCTGGTGTATTGTCTTACCCGTCTAACAGGGAAGTATGGAAACATTTTGATTAGAAATATCCTAACTTTTCCGCTGATCCTAGAAATGTGAGACTTGGTCTTTGTGCAGATGGGTTTACTTCGTATGGTAAATTGGGTCACCCGTATTCTTGTTGGCCACTCATTGTGACGCCATATAATTTGCCTCCTAGATTGTGTTTGAAAAGAAAGTTTCTTTTTCTGACTACTATTATTCCAGGTTCATCAAACCCAAAAAATAAGATAGATGTGTTATTACAGCCTCTAATTGATGAACTTAAATTGTTGTGGTACGAAGGTATTCTGACTTATGATATATCAACAAAGAATAATTTTTTTATGAAGGTTGTTCTAATGTGGACAGTCAATGATTTTCCTACATATAGAATGTTATCTGGTTAGATGACATCGGGTAGATTAGCATGTCCATATTGTATGGAGACAACTAAAGCTTTCAACCTCAAGTATGGTGGAAAAACGTTATTTTTTGATTGTCATAGACAGTTTTTGCCTATGAATCATGTCTTTCGGAGAAATACAAATGCATTTAAAAAAAATAAGGTTAATAATTCTTCTCTACCACCACAATTAACTGGAGATACCATTTTTTAGAGAGTCTGTAATTTTTCATCTATCCTCCAGCTACACGACTGTGCGAAGCCTAGGTATGGTGTTGAGTACAGTTGGACAAAATAGAGCATTTTTTGGAATTGTCATATTGGAAAGATAATATAATCCGACATAACTTAGATGTCATGCATATTGAGAAAAATATTTTTGACAATCTTTTCAATACAATAATGGATTTGAAGGGTAAAACTAAAGATAATACCAATGCTAGAATAGACCTTAAAGAATATTATAGGCGGAAAGAACTTGAACTAATAGACCGTGGCGGGGGTAAGTATTGGAAACCTAAGGCCCAATACACATTCACAATGGAACAAAAGTTAAGTGTTTTTACGTGGATAAAAGAACTTAAGCTCCCTGATGGATATGCTTCCAGATTGGATAAGTGCATTGATATGAGAATCGCAAAGTTATTTGGATTGAAAAGTCATGATTGTCATGTTCTCATGGAGCGATTACTTCCAACGGCATTTGCAGCATTACCAGATCGAATTTGGAATCCAGTCACTGAGTTATGCTATTTTTTCAAAGATATTTGCTTAACAGTATTGAGGATTGAACACCTAGATGTCATGGAACAAAATATACCCATCATTTTATGCAAATTAGAGTGTGTATTTCCTCCCGGATGGTTTATGTAACATTCTGAAAATTGGGAGATTAATAATAATTATAAAAATTAGTGTTAAGGTTATTATTGGGTAACTAGAGATTTAAGGAAAAATAATAAATTATGTTGTTTTGTGGAAATAGGAAATTTAGGTAATTAATGAAATTATTTTTAAATATTTATGAAAATAATGATAGAATTAATTAGGTGATAATTATTAATTATTACGTATAAGGTGATTATTTTTAGGCTTAAAGAAATTATTAAATTGTTGTATTAAAAAGAAATTAAGGAAATTAATAATCTTTTTGGGAGTATTTATGGAAATAGTAAAGTAATTAATGTAGTGAAATTTTTGGAAACTTGGGGTGTTAGTAGAATAAGTGGAAATTGAAGTTTGGGGTGTATGTGTTAATTTTTGGAAGTTATGGGTTAAAATGTAAAAAAAATAGAGGTGGCTAAGAGTTTCTTTAAATTTTATATGCATGACAGGATGGTCTCTGTCTTGTGTCTCATTCTTTTTCCTTTCGTAGGCGCTCCCATTCGAGTAGTCTGGGTGGTCGGGATATCCAGGCGGGGGTGCTTACAACTCCGGAGGTCGAACCTTATATCAAGTAAGAATTAAAATTTAAATAAATATATTTATAAGTTCATACTTGGTTCATATTATTTGATTGATACATCATTTAAATTTTTTAGCATGTACACCAATCTATTGTGTCAGCTATCTTCAAATATCACAGACGCAGAAATAGATAAACAAATCGAAGAACATTTTTCTAACTGGTTTCATCATCAAGTATGTTAATTACTTCATACTAAATTAGTTTTTAATTGAATTTTAAAAATACATTAAGTGATTTAAACGTTTTCTCAGTTTAATTCGAATGCTCAAGTTGTTACAAATCCATTAATTCAGAACATAGGATGGGCACCTACTCCAAACGTACGGTATTAGCCAATGTATTTCATGAATGGATATAAATTTCATGCCGTCGAATGAAGTAATAGTAGATCTACTGAAAATTTTGGTGTTTGTGTGCCTGGAATAGGGGTTGGATCCTCAGAGACCTATTATTATGGAAAAATTATAGATATTATTGAATTGAAATATGCAGGCTTACCAATCAAAATGGTAGTTCTATTCAAATGTGAATGGTACGATCCAAGTTCTCGAAAAACCAAAATCCACGAAAAGTATGGTATTGTCGAGGTTCGATCGTTAAGAAGGTATAAGAAATATGATCCTTTCATTTTTGCTCAACAAGATGAACAACTATATTACGCGTCGTGCCCTAACACTTGCCATGATAAACTTGATTGGATGGTTGTTATTAAAACAAAGGCACGACCTACAATAATGACTCTCGAAGCTAACATGGAAGAACCTTTCCAAGATGATGAATGTAATAACCCTAAATTGAAATAAATAATAATTATTCAAACCGGTGTTTGAGGACATTATTGAATATTTAAGAATTTAAGAAAAAGTATTTATTTATGTGGTTTTGAGGAAAATAAGGAATTAAAGATAATTAATTAAATTATTTGAAAATTGTTAATAATTATTAATTATTGTATTTGTGGTGATTATTGAATATTTATGGGTTAAAAGGAAATTAAGGTAAATAATAATTTTATTTGGGAGTATTTAAGAAAATAGGAAAATAAATTAATTTAGTGGATTTTCTGAAAATTTTGGGATGAAAGGGAAATAAGGAATAAAAGAAGTATGGGGTGTGTGTGATTTTCGGAAGTTTTTGAGGGTTTAAGTGTAAATCTTGAAAGTAGCTGAGGATTCCTTTAAGTTTATTGATGTGCACATGTATTCTGAAGATGCAGCTAGCTCGCGCGGTCACGCGCGCACGCATGGGAGCCGCAGGTCTGGTGTTCGAGTCAGGCGCGAGGAGGAGGAATTATGCTGATTTTTCCAAGCCAATGGGCACCCAAAACGGCGTCGTTTTGTCCTTGAGGTGGTGGTACGCCAGTGCTGCCACGCGGCAGCTTCTAGAAGCTCTTTTAAAGACTGAATTTCAGTGTGTAATCGGCCAGTTTGAGCCAGCAAAAACAGCAAGGAAAACGGAGAAGAAACAGCGCGCAAAATGAAGGAATTTGGGTGAAAATTTAAGATTAAATGGGATTTAATCACTATTTAATTTGTCAGGTAAGCAGAGAATTATGTATTAAATATTCTATACGGTTAGAATTTTATTTTGGATCTAATTTTATTAATTTTGAGAGTTTAATCTATTTTACAGCGTGTATTATTTTGGTGGCATTCAAGCGTAGAAACACTGTAAACAACTAAATAAAGGCAAGCTCCCTCTACCCCTGCGCTTTTTTTTCCATTTTGTGAACCCCATGCCTTTTCCTTAATTCGTTTCGGTTTTGCGTATTAATTATATAAATTGAGGATGTTAATAGCGTGATTTAATTTAAATTAAATATGAGTCTTATTGGGATTTTATTTATGGTAAGCCTACGTGGGATTTTAGACGGCTAAATTATTTATATTAAACGGTTAGATTTAATTAATGTGAGCCGTGATTTTATTAATTGCTAGATAAACGTTTTACTTCGCAATGGGAGCACAAAAGAGGCAGAAATCAGTCGATTACAAGCAAGCTCATAACCCTATCCTCCTATTCTTTAATTCTCGTGAGAGACTCCGTGGTTTCTCATATTTTATCCCTTCCCTTACTCTAATTCGGCGCTTAGCATTATTTATTGAATTATTATTCTTTTTTTTAATTTAAATTAAATCCGAGACTTCTAGAGTTTTATTTGTTGTGTGCCTACGGTGGTTTGTACTACCCTCAGTCCTTTCGGAATGATGTCAAACCCAACTTGGGGACTAATTTCATAGTTGTGCGGATTTATTTACAATTTTCTCGGATTTATTTATGGTTCAGATAGAGCTATCGAGCAGTAGGGCAGGGGTCAGCTGTTTGGTGACGTTGGGGTAGACTATTGTACGGCCCTGAAATGGACCGTTGGGTGGACACTCCTAGTCACTAGCCGTTGACCGGTGTCGAGCATTACTAACTAACTCTGCCAGTATGTGATTTACTGTACGATTAGATTCATTATATTACTGTTCATGATTTGATATGCACATGGGTACGGGTTGCATGTGGGGATATTCATTTACTGAGTATGCTTGAACACGGTCATTCTAGCATGGTTAGGTTGCATCTGGCACAGACATATGCATCGCGTGTGGTTTACTATGTGGGCGAAGCATGGCTTAATGCCTGAATGTATGGGCGCCAGTGTATCACGTTGATGCTCACTACGCCTTGCATTTTTATGTGCATTGCATGGTTACTGACAGTTATCAGTTCTCGGACAGGAGGACCATTCCAAGGGAGCCTATGGCTCAGGTGTCGGGAGTACTGACACGAACACACGGGTGACAGGAGCACCGACTCGGGACAGCGCGCGCAGATTTGTTGGAGATTTATGTTGCCTTTCAGGGCAGCGGCATGTTGTTATGGAATTTGGGTGCCGTGTGTCTTGTATGGGCCCCAAGGACCGGTATGTGCTTTCATTTTTCTATACTATTGTGTGGTAGCGTCTCATGGTTTGTGTGTGCTTGGGGGTTGGTGTTTTGAGGGAAAGCTTATTGGATCTATACCGCCTTTAGCCTTTTTTTTCTTTATGCTTGCTGAGTCTCTCGACTCACTTTGTTTTCCATCATTCCAAGTAGTGGCAGCGTGGGCCATGGCAAGGGAGTCAGCTTTTAACGGTAGAGTCGGTATGGTGTACAGGCAGTCCCATCAGTCCCGGTCAACTCTGATAGTTCAATAGGATTAACTCTATTATTCTTGACTGTGCTAGGTCATTTCTCGTGCCTTATGTATATCGGCATAGGTGTCTGTAATCATTTATTTATCTTGTGACCGCTATACTAGCGGCGTACTCGTAGTGCATGCATATATATATATAGCTTCACTTCCGTTGTTTTAATTCTTGTTTATGCATGCCAGGGTAGTTTTTGTCTTGTATGTTCCATTCTTTCTCCTTCCGTAAGTGCTCCCATTTGGGTAGTCTGGGTGGTTAGGATATCCAGGCGGGGGTGCTTACAATGAAATACCAAATCTCCCGCAAATTAATCAAAATTATGACTTTAGAGGTAGTTTACAAGATTTAGATGTGATAATCAAGAAAATAGATGTTTCAAATATTAGAAAAAGATAATGATGCAAAGGAAGAATCTATATTAGAAGACGACGAATAAGAGTTATTGTCTGATGACATAAATACTAATGAATTTGTAGAAAAATATTGATATATGAATATGTGAATTCACTTATATATGTTATGATATAATATCTTTTGTATTTTCGAATGTCTATGACCTTGTACGTTTTACCGTGTTTTTTTGTTTCATGTAATTCTCAAAAATAGATGTCAGAACATTCATCGTCTGAACCAAGCAGGAGTAGGGATAGTAGGGGTAGAGGAAGACATCGATCCTATAAGGACACACCTTCCCCAGATCCTAATAGTGCTAATTCACAGTCTTTTTCTTCTATCCCCACACATGTTGTTCCGTCTACTCCTTTATATCCTCAGTCATTGCACCCACATGCTTTCATTCCCATGCCTCAGTTCCAACAACCATTTTTCTCTGTGCCATATCATATAGGTTATACTACAGTCCCATCCACATCCCACCCACCTGAAAATGCACCACATTATGTCCTCTATCATGGGTCTACTTTTCATCTCCTAGGAGGTAACTCATACTCATTTATGCCGACACCACATGCACATCTTTTGACATCTTTTCCTGCGTAGAATATTGACCCGACTCCATCTAAGTCAGTTAATACTAACCGAACTGATCACCGAATAGAGTTATCCTGCAATTAGAACTGTGATAAATGAGTATCTTATATATATTATTTTTAATTAATTATTTGTGATTGTTATTCACAAAAATATAATTTCTTACTTGATAAATATTGGTTTTACAGTTTTTTCCCTAAGATTGGCCCACCAGGTGTACAATCAAAGATTTGAAAGAGACGGCACACTGAAACTTGGCTTCATTTGAATGACATGCCTGAATTAACACGACAGATGTGGCTGAACGAATTTAGGGTAAGTATAATTGTAATTATTAATTATAGAAAGTTTCAAAAAATATTAATTATATTTATTCTTTTTTAATTTCTTGTAGAAGGAGTTTAAATGGCAACCCGATAAGAGTGATCGTATATGGATCACTTGGAATAAATCTGGTCGAAGAAGTTTCAGAAATAATTTAAGCAAAATTAAAAGAGGTGCAGATAAGGGCGAGTGGATAAATTTGATGGTGCGGCGATCATTGCAAGCCAAGTGCGATGAAGACAGATACAAGAAGTGAGTAGAACAAAACAAAAAGAATTGCACATTCGAGACTGGTGGGTCAATCTACACAGGCGGATCCATTCATTTCATTGAGAATCAAAGAATGATAATAATTAGTTTTTCTATTTAAATGTAAATTTTATAAACTTATATAATGATTTTTTTTTTATTTACTTCATATATTTGTCATGCAGGTAAGGGAATTAGACCGTGAGCCCAATGAATTTGAGATTTTCAGGAGAACCCACACTCGAAATGATGATCAAGGACAAGAAGTGTGGGTTGATAATAGATCAAAGGCCGTCGCAGTAATTGTATTTATGTACAATTTAATTAACATTACAATTTAATATTTTTTTATTAATTGACAACGTTAATGTTTTAATTTTTATATATATGAGGCGTTTGAGAGATTAACTGCAGAGGCATCGTCAGCATCAGCCGATGGTAGCAAGTCGTCCGCTCCACCTACAGTCGACGAACGTTAGAATTTTTTTTATTAAATTGTCTCTGTTAGGAACAAGAAGGGTGTTGTCTATGGTCTCGCCTCTCAAGGTAGGCAGTCATTCCCTGTTGGATCCGATAGTAGCTCCAATGGTTCATATGGGTTGTCGTCGGAATTAGAACAAATAAGATTAAGGGTCATCCAGATGAACGAGGATTTGCATTCCGCTCAGACCTAGGTGGTCGAAGTGCAAAATGAGCTGCATTTCCCCTAGACTCGGACGGATGAGGAGTTGTATTTCGCTCTGACCGAGATGACAGATGTGAGAAATGAGAATGTGCAGCTGCGTCAGTGGCTGGAACAAATGATGGCATGGTAAGAGCAGATGAATAGACAAAATGATAGCGTTATAACAACTTAGCCGATCTTATCAGCAACCTAGACCGTCAATTCAACCAGGACCGAGTAACCAGTTTTCTGATAATGAGAAACAAAATAATGATTGTAACTGAATATTTATGAATTAATCAGTTTGAATTACAAATTCAGTTTTGTTATTTTATAAATTTATATGAATTTTCATTTTTTTAAAATTAATGATTATATAAATATATTTTCAATTTCTATTTAATTAATTAAAGAAAAATGTTAATTATCATCCGTTTTGTTTATATATAAATTTTATTATAAATAAATATAAAATAAAAAAATTTGAATAATAATTAAATATGAATTTTTTTATATTTAAATTTTTATTTATATAATTTTTTTATAATTTTATTTTTGGTTTATGTTTACTAATTTTATTTTTATTTTTTCTTTTAAATTTATTTATTTAGAAAATAATTTTTTTATTTTGTTAATTTTTTAACAATTAAAAAAATATTTTATTTTTTATTTACGTTTAAAAATATTTTTTTATTTATTTTATTAAAATTAGCAACAGAAGCCAAGCCCATCATTGATTAGCGATAGGAGTCATGCCTGGCGCTGATAAGCGACGGGAATCGTACCCGTTGTTGATCAGCGACGGGCATGACTCTCGTCATTAATTTCATCGCAAAATTTCTTTCGTCGCTAATATTTAGCGACGTCACATTTAACGACGAGTATACCCCCGTTACTAAATCTATCGTTAAAAGATTTAGCGACGTATTTTTATGTTTTAGAGACGAAAATTTTCATCGTTAAAATTCTGATTTTTTTTGTAATGGATCTTATTTGCCGAAAAGAAGGTATGAGTAAGGAGTTTGGGTCTCTTATTTCCTGCACCTCCTTCTCCTTACCAGGGGCCATCGAAAGGGTTTTTGTGTTTTTTGATTAATCTAATTAAGCTATTCCATAGTGGGTTTTAGTGTTTGGCTTAACTAGTTAGCCGCCTTGTGTTACTTTCCATTCCATTAATTGGTGCAAAGGAGATGATGATGAGATTTGATGGGCGTTGTGAGAAATTTAATTTTATAATAAAAATAGTCTACCTCTCTCTCTCTCTCTCTCTCTATGTATATATATATATATATGTATGTGTGTGTGTGTGTGTGTGTGTGTGGCATGGTGGTTGGAGAGGGAAGAATCTCATCCCCTCCAACGTCTTCCTCCGCCAACCAAGCGTTGCATTTCGTGTATGGTGATGGCTTCTAGTGTTTTCTCTTTGTAATGAAAGGACAGTTTGTCTAAACCAAAAATAAAAGGTGTAATTATGACAATATATTTACACTATTTTTATTCATTAAATTAATTAACTGAAACCGTAAGCTTATGTATTATTCAATTGACTATAAAAAAAAAATGGTATACAAGTTAATGTATCCAAAGTGAGTTTTTACTTAATTTATGTCAGCATAGGCCAACTGCAAAAAATAAAAAATCAAAGTTTAGAGAATTCAAAATAATTAAAAGGTAGCAAACATAATTATTGATGATCAATATTTTGTTATAAATTTCAATTTTTTTCAAACTATGAATGCGAGCTAGCGAGCGACCATCTTCTTGAAATCAATGCTAATGGGAAAGAGGCGCCTGCCGCCTGTTTGCACTTCCAACTTTTTTCCCCCTTTTAACAGAATCCCACCTTTCCAGGGTGCAAATAAAAAGTATCATTTTAATTTCTTAATTCGTCCAATCAAGAGGAAAAGCACTACATATGGATATATACATAAATATAATCTATATATAGCATTCAAGATTAATGGATTTTTAATGAATAATTTTAAACGAAAATACAAATTTAAAATAAATTGAAAGTAAAGTTTGGTCCTACTATTAAAAAATTAAATGTTCACTATATAATTAAAAATTTGATAAATTTTGAATTTTTTTTAGTAATTAACCCTTTAAAATATTAGAGATGATAACATTATAATCAATTAAAAAATATAACACATAAGTCATGTTATTATTAGCTAATTATTTACGTATGTAGGGTAGAGCACAGATCAGCATGGTTATTATAGTTTTTAGTATAATTATAATTATTGTTTTGCAGTTTTCATCCATAACAATTTTTTTTAATAAATTGCATAATTAAATAAAATTTTCAATAAAAATCATATTTTTTTTATTAAAGTAAATAATGGGCAACCAACACACAAAATTGGCAATCTAATAATTACACGAATAAATTAGAATTGGTCTCAAAAAATCTAGCAACTGAAATAATAGATAGATATTATACATCTTGTGGAAATAATTTTAATATTTTTTAGATATTGTTATAATATATGAATTTTAAGGTTACAATTTTATTTAAACATATTAATTGTAGTAAATAATGTACAACTTAACGGCATTTTATAAAGGAGTATATATCTAAATTAATAATTTATAAGCTAATACTGTGTATATTATTGAATATTATAACACATCAGATTTTAAATTGATTAACTCGTTTATCATTTAGAGTTTAGGATTAATTATTTTTATTTTATAACCATTATTTTTTATAAGAAATTTTTATGTTAAATTTGTTGGTAATTTTCAATTTTCCTATATCCGATAAATTGGACTTGCACAATTCTCAATGGTGGGGGTCCTCAATTGGCTAATTAAAAAAGGGTGACGGTGTGGCCCTAGTTTCATGCAGTTTTACAGGATGCTATTGGCGTTATTTGATGATTAATTAATCTCTAAAAGAACAAAATGCTTTAAGGGATGCCCACTTAAGTGTTACCCCAACTCCAATTGCATTATTGTTGTTATTATTATATGATTATTAATACAAAAGCAAAGTGGATAAAGACAATTATTTCATCAGCCTCAAAGTTACTTCAATCATCTTTATAGAGTTACCATAAAGTTTGGATGATTGGAAATTTAACTTCAAAGGGTTCCAAATCATAAAGAGTAAAAGCAATTATTCCCAAAGTTCATAAGCGCGCATAATAATAAAAAAATTCATTTCACGTCACCTGTCAAGTTCGGTAATATGATTCTGGCACCGTTAAGTACCTCAAAAGTTTAGCTGGAATTATTTAATTATTTATTCTCGTGCTAATGCAAAGGTAAAATAGATTTTTTATTTTTTTTTTGCCAACATTATCCCCAACTCAATTCAATTTTTCAGACTAATTACTAGTAATTAACATTATTCATATTTTAATGCATCTTATTATTTTAATTTGTAAAAAATAATTTTTTTTTAACCCTTATTATTACGCTAATTTTAAATTCATAAATCATATGAAATAATGCGAGTATCAAAATGACAATTGAACTGAAAATAGCTAAAATTCATAATTATAATTATAAAAAAGAGTGTTCTTATTCCCGTCCTATACAAATAATTAAATCCGAGATAATCATAATTGGGTTCAAAATAATTTAATTACTAAGTAAAATCAAGCTAGCTAATCCAAATTTAATTTGGTTGAATGTCAATTATACAAGTGAGTCGGTGGCATATTAAAATATAATTAAGATTTATAAAGTAAGTATATTTTTTAACATTAAAAAACAAAAGAACTTGAGCGAGCGCCCTAAAAAGCATATTAATAAACAACTTAATTCCTAATTTATACCCCAGAAGTAACGCATGATGTAAGCACTACGTCATTAGCAACTCAACACAGTAATAGTAGCTAATCATGAATCTATTCTTGTTAAGAAGATGGGTAATGTCGTAATTTAAGATGATTGAAGTGGTCTCTGTGATCACATCACAATCACCTTCAATCTTGATCAAAAAAGAAAAGCAGGAGAACATTTGTCATAATTTTTGGATCTGAAACCCTCAACACTACAGTCGCATCTTTCTCCATCTCTATCCTCTCCCACTCCAACACCTTTCCTTCTCTCTCTCTCTCTCTCTCGTGTCAAACAACAAATCATAATGAATTCTCTTTCATGTCGAAGAATTTAAAATTTTTCAAAAATTCATTGTTTTGGGTACATTATTATTATTATTATAGAGATTATTTCTTCAAAAATGAAATGATACTTATATATGAGTTAAGTATTATATATTTCGATTGTATGTATTCCAATAATGAATAAATTACATAAGCTAATATTATTGAAGCTCAAACCAATTGGTTTTCCGGCGACTGTTCTGCAACCAATTAGTGGCCGTGCTCCGGCGCCAATATCTATCCTACGAGAACTGCTCGGAAACATGGCATAAGCTCGGTTTATTATATTTCCTTTTGCCTCTATACCTCAATATACAAGAAAGAAAGAAAGAAAGAACCCGAAAAAAAAAAAGAGTTCAAAAGGTAGTGACTTAAATTTGTGAACCCACCATGGTTGTAGCCTCGCGGTTACCAAGGTAATCGTAATCGTAGCATTGGTGACTCCAAATTTTTAAATTCCACTTTTGTGAATCTTGATTACCGATCCTGTTGATAGAGAGAATCCTGTAGTTTAACCCGCCATTAAACTTCACTCAGCGTCTCAGATATGCTCTCCAAATGCGGCCGCCACACGCCGGTGCGACCACGCCGCCGGTCCCTCTGCGTCGAAAGCTTCTCCGACAGGATTTCGTTCAAGTACCGATCGGAGACCACAAGGCTCTTCACGGAGACATTACTGTTGCCGTTGGCTCTGTTGCTGGCCTTGCTTTGCACTTCCTTCCTTTTCTTCTTCTTCTCCGGCGACGGCGGCAGCGGCATGAGGAAGTATATCTTCCCGCGCTTAAGCTCGGCGTCCGGCGGTAGGATCACGATCTTGGGGCAGAGCCCTTGCTCTGACGGTGACGGCGGCTTCTTCAAGACGTGCTTTGGATGAAGTTTCATGATCTCGGCTGCTTTGACACTGCCGCTTATCTCCTCCACTTTGCCATTTGTGTGGACGATTCGGATCACGTCCAGTACACCGCAGGGAAGAATGCATGAGATGCAACACCTGATAGTGTTCATCTTTCTCTTCCAATCATTGAGGAGAAGAAGAAAAAGAAGAGAAGATGATGAGAAACTCACAGGAAGACTGACGAGGGAGAAAACAAGGAAGCGAGAGAGAGAGAGAGAGAGAAGGGTCTTTCCTTCTTTTATTTCTTTCTTTCTAGTTTAGTTTTTATCCCTATCTCAATGAGGTTACAGGGATTTGTTCTGATAAACAAAATGATGCTTTTATTGGGAGCTTTTGGTCTTTGCTTTTTCCTCTTTGCTTTTGTGTGGTTTGGGAATTTTTTTTCCTTTTTTTCTCATATTGCTTTGGGATGAAATCTATGGCTTGAATAATTGCGCCTTGCTCTGTACTTTGCCTTTTGGATTCATCTTTCTTTCAGATATAGTGAGGCTGTCAGGTCAATACAATTTGGATATCTCAAATTTTATATACATATTTTATAATAAATAAAATCGTCACAATATTTATATTTGTTATCTATCATTGACACCCACAATTATTATTATCTTTTTAGTCTGTTTTAATCGTCAATGATGAGTAATAGGCACCCTCACAATTCGTGTCGTGTAGACTTCCCCATCTTTCCTCATCACATGGGATTCAAATCATAATAAAAAGATAAAAGCTTGTAGTAAAAAAAAAAAAAATGTTAGATCTTTAAAAATAAAATTTAGATGAAAATTGACGAATAAAATTATTTAACCGACCCTTTTAATGAGATTAAAACTTCATACATGATATCTAAATAATCTTTATTACAAAAATTTTATGAAGAATGACATAATTCGTGTTTATAATTATTAATAATAGAAAATTAACCAAAAGAAAAATATGTGAAGTGTTACTTTTTTTTTTTTATGAAAATTACGTATCAGGCTATCATATTTTTTGAAAATTTTCATCCAGACCCTTGTTAAAGTTTAGTTAATTTTTACACATTTTTTCTGAGGATTTATTTTTCAAAATGGGTAGTTTTTATTAGATTTAAATTTCATCCAGACCCTTATTAATAAGGTTTAGTCAATTATTAGATTTAAACTTTGTGAAGATATATATGTAAATATATAAGTTGTATGTATTATCTTTTAGTATTTCTAAAGGGACATCATGGGGACTGTGTTTTCATTGGGAAGTGAAATGTGATTGACCTCTTCCACTTTTGATCTCTAATGGATATAGGTTCCTCAAATGCTTTGACTTAACCCAACTCGGCATGTCCTACTAGTGATTGAGAAATTTTGAGTCTTACATGTGTTTTTGATAAACCTATCCCATATAGATGCCATAATTTCAATCTCAATTATATCAGGAATTTTTTTTTTATTTTTACAAAAAAATCAAAAAATTAGATAATGTGTTCATTTTTATTAAATATAAAACTAATTTTAAACTTTAAAAAATAAGAGAATATGTTTAAAATTATGCCCAAAACAGATATAAAGATCAATAATAAAGAGAGAGATAATTAGTCAGGACAACATGATAAAAAGAGGAGTTGTCATGTGTCAATACGGCATAGACATTTGCCATGGTACCAATTAAGGGATAAGAATGGTAAAAAGAGAAAAGGAGAGTGCTTGTGGTGTTTGTGTGTCACAATAACAAAAGATATCATCACAGTCGTAAGAATGAGGACGATAAGAGAAGAGACTAGTTGTGCTCGTCGTTATAGAGGTAGAAGGTGGTGAGAAAAAGGAAAATAAGGTGTGGTGAGTGACTAAGTGCAAATGAAACACTAAAAAAGAAATAAAATAAAGAAATAAAAGAAAAAAAATTATTGTTGACAAAATTAAATGTGAGACTCAAATTAGAAATGCATATTTTCCTCATAAATCATCTTCAAGATATCAAAGTTTGGTACAATTTTTAAAAATAAAAAAATTATTATCTATTCTCTAATTTAAAAAAAATATTTTACACATAGTTTTCAATTTTTTGAGCCCCTTAATTTTTTATGATGAGAAACTGGAGTTATTGTTTTTATATATTAAATAAATCATAATCATAAATTATAAATTATCCACATTAAATTAAAATTTTAATGTTAATAGTGTCAATTATTAGACTTTATTTGAGAGAAGAAGTTAATATAAGAAATATAAAAATATAAAAATAATTAGAATTAAATATAAAATATTTTTTTATTTAAGAAAGAAAGAGATGTTATGATTTTTTTTTTTTATTTGTAAAGTTCAAGATAAATTTATTTGGAGGAGGGAAAGATAAATTTATCTAAATAATTTTAGATAGGAAGTCTCCTGACTTCTTTTTCAAATATTATCAAATAAATTTAATAAATATAATAAAAAATATTTTATATTGAATACTTTTCATATCTTACTTTTTCTATCTCATATCTTAATTAACAAAAATTATTTTAAAAAATTCTTATTAATTATAATGTTATTAAAATAAATAATTATTAATCTATGATTAGTTATTGAATAAATTTTTTAAGCCTAATGCCAGCAATTGTCCTTACAACAAATTGATGATAAATAAATACATCTTATTTTTAGACAAATTGTATTATTCTTAAGTTTCAAAATAATTTTATTAATTGACGATGAATATATCATATTTTGTAATATTGTATAAAGCAATATAATTATTTTGGAACCAAAAATAATGATTAGCATTACTCATGGGTGTTCATTAAGATGCATTTAAGACACTTTGTTTTCAGCATTTAAATACTTTAATTGGTTAGTAAAATATGTCAAAATACAATGCATTTATTACCAAACCAATAGAAATATTTAGTCTTGAAAACAAAATTTATTAAATATACCTTAAGTAACAATTTTTTTATTAAATACCAATAATAATTCATAAATTAAATGTGACAAATAAGCATACAATTTGTAATTTGGTGATTTATAATTGGGGCTTGGTTAATTATATTCTACCAAATTATTCATATATACTTAATTAATTTAAAATGTATTTTATAACCGTAGAAATTAAGTCAGATAATAAATGAATTTTGTACGAAAATCCATTCATTTTTAACCACAAGTATTGTTAAATAGTGAGAAACTTAAAGTTGATTAGATAGTAGCGAGTGTACGAATTGGTTTTGAATTGAGTTAGTAATTTGGGTGCACGATGTCCAATCCAAGGGCTGCCCCACCCATTAAATAGTCCAGATGTAGATGTTAGTGGGCAGCATGTGAAGTGTTGGAGGGGAGGGCCCATTCTAAGAACTTGTTTAAACCACGTTGCAATAAACAAAAACTAGAGGGTGGCCTGCCCGGGTTAACAACTTAAAACTTATAACTAAAATGAATTTAAACAAATTTTCAATAATTAGTTTTTATTTTTAATTTTAAATAAACACTAGTCTTAGTAATGAATTTTTTAAAAAAAAATTATTATAATAAAAGTTATAAGTCCAAGTCAAAATTAATTTTCTTTTATTAATGTTGTGTATTAGAAAAATATATAAATAATATTTTATTGAAAAGGTTTTAAAATACTAAAATAGAGTAATTGTTTATAAATGGATGTATACAATTGAATACGACAAAGCTCAACAATATGTTGACTGCATATTTGGTAGAAAGTCGAGTTTTCAAGATATCTGACAATAATTGAAATACCTCATAAATAAATTATTGCTTACGTTATAAAAATAAGAATAATATTATTTATTTTTAGTAGAGATAATCATTAGTGATATAATAGAAAGTATTTAGTTGATATTACACAATTATTTAAAAAATATAAAAAATAAAATTTATTAAACGTTCTTTTATCTTTTTTAAACAAATATTTTTACATGAAATGCTACGCATTGGTAATCATATCTATTGAAAATAAATAACATTATTCTAAAAATAATTATACTTTAACAAATGGTACCTCCTCCTCATGTAGTGTCTGTACATGTTGGCTTTTATGTGTGTAGCTGGTGAGACTATTACTCATAATTAATATTACTGACTTTAGTTGTGATATACAATGATAAAGATCCTAGTTATCATTATTTTTTGTGTGAACGCACTTGCATGAGACTATTAGTGACACATTGTTTTGTTGGTTATCTCCCCGTCACAAACAGGTTAGATCTATTTATTGGAATACTGATGGGGTTCTTTTATCTACCCCTACATTTGTACATGACAGGTACCATTATCAATATTTGTGGTGGTTACATGCACAGATTCTGCCCAACATGAATAGTTTATCTATTTAAAAGTAGGAGTAATATGGTGGTTTGTAGGGGATAAGTTGATCAAATATTTTGACCTTAATTTGTATTTTCACTTGAACTTAGGCAGTTTCACATAATGAAGTGCATAGTTTTTTTTTTTTGTTTTAATTAATATGGGATATTAAACAATAAAGTATGTAATTTTTTTTAATATAAAATTTGAATATCTGATCTAGCTAATTCTCATGAGTCCATACAAATCGTCTTATCTATATAAATCAAACAAAATTTTACCATGCGATACATAGAGGTTTGGAATAATCACAAGAGAGACTAGCTCCACTAAATAATATAATGAGTGGTGTACCACATCGATTCTATCATGTATCATACACGTGTAAACCCGCTAAGAATTTAGCTACAAAATGTCTTATAGGTATAGTCAATGAAAACTAAATTGTTGTAAAAACTAGCATGGACAATCCCAAAAGATTAAAGTACAAAAATTTAAATAAGGGACTGATAATGTTAGAAAAATTCTATTTGCAACCCCAAATTTGCTTTTCACATTAACTTGTAGCCACAACTATCTTCCTTCCCTCTTGCTCCCCTAGCTACAACTACAGTCCTAGCTACTCATCTGCTTCATCTCTCTTATCATACCCATCTCTCTCTCACACACACACTCATTTCCCCATCTCTCTCTCTCTCGTACATTCACTGTTTTCGTCGATGAACAGTCGCGACAAGACAACCCTTAAACCCCCGAATATACACACACAAACACACTTATATATATATGTATATATATACACATGCATACAAACACACATGGTTGCGGCCATAGTAGCCATTGTCAGCCGCCATGATCGCGACCATCAACAAAAGGAACCCCAATTCGAGTTTGGAGAATCTTGGATTCCCCGACCTTACATAGTCGAAGAACCTCTAGGTTCCCAACCACGAATGATTGGGAACCCTTGTGTTCCTCGACCCTTATGGGTTGGGAACTCTTGGGTTCTCTAATCGCCCAAAAGTTCTCGATCACGCATGGTCAAGAACATATTTTTTTATATTATTTTAATTAAAAAAATTATTGTAATAAAATAAAAAATAAAATTAATAACATAAAAAATAAAAAAAATAATACAAAAAATGAATTCTTTTTTAATATCTGCATCTTTAAATAACTCAATAAGATAAATTAACCAATTCAAAAAAATTTAAATATAAAAAGTTCAATACCTAAAAATAAAAATATTAAATTTCGAATTAAACTTCCTACTTTCATATCATTATTTGAATAAAATTTTTTAGTAAAAATCGCATTTGATTATCATCAAAGAAAGATGTTTCTATTTCTTTTGGAATTAAATCATTCATGATTTAAAAAAATACAATTCTAAATGTCAAATTCTTAAATTATACATATTTAAAAAAAATTAAAACTTACACCGTTAGTGTTTTTTTATTTAAAAAATTTCAAATGTTGTAATCAATAATTTTTTTAAAAAATTTAAGTATTGATATTTAGAATACTTAATTAATATTTAAAATTAAGTATTAATCTTTTATAAAAATAAAAATTTAAGAAAAATTGGAGAATCCTAGACTGCAGCAGGTCGGGGGCTTCAAGGGCCCCCGATAGAGGAAGGTCAGGGGGTTCCTCGAGCCCTTGACAAGCGGTGATCAAAGGTTCCTCAAACCCTTATTACTACTAATCGGTGACGATGGGTCGATTGCAGGTGATCGCGTGAGGGTATATATATATATATATGTATGTGTGTGTTTGGGTGCGATGGTGATCGTTGATTGTGATGCGAGTACGAAGGTGACTACAAATATGAGTGGTTGAAAATGGACTGATGGAAGAAAGGTGATTGTGATTGTGATCGTGGGGAGTAAGAGGTAAGTAAGATGACTGTGATTGTGTGTGGCTATGGAGGATAAGGTAGAAATTTTAAAAATTATTAATGAATTTTGGCAAAAGTGATCGCAGGGAGCAAATTTTGGGAGCTCTAAATAGAATTTTCCATAATGTTGCTAACAAGATACAACAACTTATTAATTATTGTATACATTAGAAAATTATTTAAAATCATAAAATGGAAGATTGATAAGAAATGGGATGCGATGGGTGTGGGACCAGTGGGATTGGTGTCAGTTGTTATTATTACTACTATTTGTACATAGATTGGCGTCAATTATTAAAGAGCCTGAGCCTGAGCTGAGATGAAAATGCCATGTGCATACGTCATCGTACCCTAAATTAACCTCTGTTTATTCAATCCTCCTCGTAAGATTTCCACGTAACTACCGACGGCTGTTTCTCTTAGTCCAAAAGGTAAGGTGAAATCGGTCATTTCGGATACCCCACATCCGACTTGATAGGACGGTAAGGTGAAATCGATCATTTCGGATACCCCACATCCGGCTTGATAGGACGTGGGGGAGATTAATTATGGTAAACCAACTGAATGTAGTGGTTAGATTCGGTCTCACCACGCACAAGGAGCCCCCTCACTTTGGAGAAAGGTACCCCACACTGTCGCTTGTGAGACTCGATCCTCGATCTTGGTCCAAGATTCACCACAGAAAGCATTTTGTGTCCCCTTCTTAACCAATTGGACTGTCCATGCGGGCGAGAGCTATTTCTCTGATCATGTTTGAAGTGGAGTTTTTGTTAAATTTATTTTTATTTTTAAATATTTTTAATATTTTATTTAAAAATAAAAATTAACAAAAAAATATAATTAAATAAAAAAATTTACTATTATTTTGTAAACATTCGAACCGAATAATGATTTTTCTTTAACAGATTGCCATAAATATAAAAGATTACATTCAATACCTATTATGATTTTAAAAAAAATTGACTATAATTTCAAAAAATAAATTTATTGATAATAATATATTTATGTTATATTTTAAAATTACAAAAAATTATAAAAAAAAAATAAAGGCAAAGCTATTGGACTTTGGCTTCAAGCCAATTAGGCGACTGTAGTGTTAGAAAGACCAAATAAGTTATTATATGTCTAGCCTTATGATTAATTTACCAATTTTATTTTAAAAAATATTGTACTTTTAAATTTAGAGTTAAATTAACAGTTATAATAATTTTTTTAACATTATTTAATAAATTTTTAATTCTATTAAAAAATTACTCTACAGTTATAAATTTAGATTTGAAAAACCTTAGTACACTTATAGTTTATGTCTTTTGAAAATATAGTGGCCAATTTAGCCCCCAATTGCTATAGTATAGTGGTTTATTTGACTCAAAGTGTAATGGTTAATTTAATTTTATTGTCAAAATACAAAAAATTATTTGACATTTTATCTAAAAAATAATTTATTTGTATTTAAACCTGCATATTGCGCGGACTCATAGAATATATATGTATAAAGCTGGGCCATAGAATATTTATAACACATTAATTACACATCTATATATATCTATTAAATGAATTTATTTATATTAATAAGTTTTACAATTTCTATTCAATTTGTTTAAACCTCTCACTTTAGAACAAAAATAAAAAATCACAGACACATATTGAATAAATTTATTTATTTTAATAAAATTTTACAAATTATATTGAATTTACCTTACAATTTCCTTTCAATATCAAAAAATAAAAAATAAATAAATGACCCCCTAATAAATGAATTTATTTAGAAAAATAAAATTTTAAATATTCTATTGATTTAATTCCTTCCAATAACGAAAAATGTGAAAAAAATAACACTTATAAATGGCTTTATTTATATGAATAAATTTTACAAATTCTATTTGGTTTTATGGAACTTTAGAAGTATAATTTTTTATTTAAAAATTCAAAATATAGTGTCAAACTAAAAGTAATTAGTAAACTTGGAGGTTATTGTAAGGGTCCACTCTCGAATATTCCCACTAACATAGGATATTCGAAAGGAGGTCATCACAGAGATGATATAGAACAACCACAATTAAACAAACAACTCATTTCATTCATTAGCAGCGGAAACTATGTTTAAGTTCAATTACACTTCCAATAGCTCAAGAGTCGGGCTCAACGGCCATACAAAATAGATAAGAGACTCTAATGTTAATTAACAAAATAAGACTCATTTCATCTCAAGTCTCACCAAAATGTTAACAGGATCTTCAAGTTAGGACGCATCCCCGTACACCATTATCCTTAGGCCTTAGTCCCACTGGACTCGCCCCCAACAATAGCTTTCCCTTTACCTGGAATGGCAAAGAAGATCAAGTGAGCCACAAGGCTCAGCAAGTTCTAGGATAATAAACAATGATCATGAACCAAGAATAAGGTGACATCAAATAGAGTACTCCAGAACTTGACTGATGTATACAAGTATCACAATTTAAGACTTGATCAATTTCAAGTTAAATGTATCATGCCACCATGTACTATTATGCAAATGTGCATAAAAATTTTGTAACAGCCCACTTCTTCAGGGCGTGTTATGCCTTAGGAAATTTGGTCTATTTTTTTTTTTATTTTTACATTATCCCGAAATTCCCTAAGACCTTATCTAGTGCGAGATATCTACACTAGAAAATAAATACAAAGCGGAAGCTGAATTGAACCTGCTCATGGTAATAATAACTCGACATGACATTCATTACAAAGTTAATTCATAAGTGTCTGATAATAAATACAATGTACATAATTCTTAAACTACTCATGTTACGACATAACATGGTACATTTACTCGCTTCTTGACGTCTCACGTCACCACATATCAGCAATCTCGGAATCATCTCTGCAAGTCCCGACTGGAACGTTGAATGTCCCAAGAGCGAACCCAAGTTAGATGATGAACCATCTAAGTAAGGGTACATAATGCTATTTCATGAGTGTATGCAATGTCTTTCATCGTAGGTGTCAACTGCACCCCTCATGCTACCTACCATTTTAGCGGCCACCTCTTTCAAAGCCGGGGTGTATGGGTGCACCCTTGGTAAGGCAGCGGTGCCAGTTCGTACTCCCTACGGCCTCATATGCGTGTGATCGATGATATCAACGTGTATTCATGCATTTCATAATCATATCATGTATGCAGTCTAAGTGATGGATACATATCAGGGTATGTCAATATGATGAAAATATTTTCAAGGAACATAAACCAAGCATTTTTCATAAAACTAACTTTAATTAGGGAGTACCACTTACCTTTTCAAGCTTATAGGGCTACCTTGAAATTCGTGCATCGCCTCGATTTACGCACACCGCCTCGATTTGCGTGCTAACCTCAAAATTTGCACTAGTCTCTTTAAATTTAGCCTCAAAATATCCTAATCACCATAATTATTTAAATAAACATTAAAACCTATTTTTTCATAATTTCTGGCATTTTCTATAATTTTCTCTCTATTTCTTTCTATTTTTTCCTCAATAAATCCAAATTAAATATCTCTAAAATATTTTCTCAAATATTTCACCACGAAAATTCATAAAATAATATTCTTGAATTTCTGAAATTTTCTAGAAGATTTTACTTACCTTAACTCAGCATCTCCGATTTCCTCGATATGCATGCCATATTCCCGAAATGCGTGCCCAAGCCGTTTTTCTCTCCAAAATCTCCAGGATATTACCGAAACAAAATTTCCTATTTTCAGGAATTTTCTAGGATTTTCCCTCATCATTTCCTATTTTCTTTTCTTTCTTTTTCTTTTCTTCTTTTTCTTTTTTCTTTTTTTTCTTTTCTTTTCTCCTCCCTTCTTCTTCTTCCTTCTCTTCCCGCCTCCTGCGCCTGCAACTTCTTCTTCTTCTTCTTCTTCCTTCTTTTCCTTCTTTCTTCTTTTTCTTCTCTTTTTCTTTTTCCTTCTCTTCTTCTTCTTCTTCTTTTTTTTTTTTTCTTCTTCTTCTCCTTCTTCCCTTCTCCTTCTCCTTCCTACGCGTAGCATGCTGCCATGCGCGCACAGCGCATACCAGCTGCCTCCGCCCACGAGCAGCCGGTCTTGTCGTTGCCTACTGCCGTGGTTGCTCGCCACCGGTCGCCCCAACAACCACCTCCGACTACCCCGATCCGCTGCGACTTGCTGCTCGCGGCCCTCGCTCATCTGCCTTTGCAACAGCAACTCGGTTGCTGCCTTAGCCGCCTCCGGCCGGCCATGATCGACCCCTCTAGCTGCTCCGCCACCACCGCGCGCCACCGCACAAGGTTGCCTTGACCCCGCATCCGCAAACCGCTGGAGCTGCCTGCTGCCGCCGTTGGCCGCGGTTGATAGCGGCCCTGTTTCAGTTGGTTGCGGCCATGGCTGCCATGGTCGCGCCAGCTTCAACCGCCTCCGAGCTCGAAGGTCGCCGCTGCTCCTTGCTGGAAGCTTCTCCGCGAGTTGCCCGTTCACCCCTGTGCTGCACAGCAGCTGGAGCTCGCGTCGCCCAGCTTACTGCCGCGGCTGCCATGACCGCGACCCATCTTCCTTCCAACTCTCTCTCTCACTTTGATGCTCTTGACCACAACTCCCAATCTGATCTCCCTCCCTCGCTGCTTCTCAATCGGCCAAGATGGCTGCCAATTTATAGCCTCCATTACCTTGGCCGCTACTCCATTTATACATCATATTAATTGCTTCATTACTCACTCCATACCTCTGACAAATTCTTTCCTCAATTCACGCTGCCACAATCTTCCATTTTGCAGCCTAAATTTCGGTCATTAAAACACAATCTCTTTCTTATCTTTGCTGCCATTTCTCCGCAACTTGGCCACCAAGTTGGCTCGGCCACCACGCGCACACAGCCACGCATACATATAAAATACATATATATAATTATATATTATACTTTAATTTAAATAAATTTACATATTAAACCAAATTTTATCCCTATTACATCTATGCAATTCCTTAATTGCAACTAGGCCCTTAAATTTCAAATTAATTTGCATTATAATACCGAAAATTCCCAATTAATAACTTTAAAGTTACTCGATAATGATAATTTCGCCCCAATGACCTCACCGGGCTGTCGTTTCATTCCGAAACCATTGAAAGGTTACTCATTACGCAAAACTGGAGCCCCCCTAGGATTCCGTTGATTTTTCAGGAGTCTCCTATAACGATTCGGTTTTTCAACTTAAGTGGCAACTATATTTTAGCTGTACCGAAAACTATTCTCGATCTGATTTCTTTCGATACCATAAATTCTATCTTGAAATGCTCGTCGAGACCATGTAATTTTCTTTAGACAATTTCACTTTGAGGCATTCCCTGCAATTGGTTCGGCAACTTAATTTATCGTTAAACTGATCTTTCGATATTCCAAACTTATGGAAATTACGTGGTGGCCTCATATGAACATGGGGTATTACAAATTTAATATCAGAATCAAATCTCATAAGATCGCAAGCCATAAATCAACACTTGCCAAAGTGTATCACATAGACAAAATCTCATAATAAATATGGAGCCAACCTGCCAGGCTATGGCCACCTCGTCCTGTGCCAGGTGCTCTAGGGTACCCTTTCTCCCTCCGCGTAAAATAATAGGAGCGCAAAACATATGTATCTGTAACATGTACATGTATGCATCATGTATGCATTTCCCAACCACGTGTATTTAAATTCTTATTCTCGCGATATTCATACTTTCAACATTACTTACCCATACTGGGTATTTTTTCATCATCAGATAAATTCAACATATTTTACTTCATGACGTTGACCACATTCAAGATGTAATTTATGACACATAATTGCTTGATGTAATTTACAACACAAGAATACTTCTTTGAGAGATGCCATTTAATATTAAATATCGATTCACCAGTTGAGGAGTATTATAAATTTAATAACTACTTTTCCCACCATATGATCGTTGTGATTTTATTTAACTAGTGATAGTATGCATTTACTTGCATTCGTGCTCATAGCTCAAATTCATGATTAGTCCACATGCAATCAAATGACCACACCACATGAAATTGCTGACCACACATAAATCTAAAATTTTTCTAAGGCAATGGACCAAATAGAACATATTTTGAGAATGTCTTCATTTTGAAAAACTAATTCCCGGTAATTTGATGACTAGCATTCATTGTTGTAAAAATGATTTTTAATGAATTTTTCAAGAAACGGAAACTATGTATTTCGATGGTGGTAAAATTTCAAATTCGTGGATTTGTACCAAAACCAAAATTCTAACTTTTTATTTTTAAGGATTTTGATTTCTTTGATATTTTTATTGAATCCAAATGGGGGTACTTTCTTATTTACATTTATGTATTAAAGTAAATGAAAGTAAAATATAAATTAAAGAAAATGCAAACATTTACTTAAGTTAAGGAAAGGTAAATAAATAGGGTGAGAGCTGATAGCTCCCATTCAAAGGCATATGGGACGAGCTCGGGAACAGCTCGAGGTCTTGAGGTCGCAACTTTTGGAGAGAGCTCAAGAGAGCTCGCGGGAAGGACAAGCGAACGAGCTCGAGGTCATGAGGTGAATGAGCTCGCAGTCAAGGGGTTGAGCAAGAGCTCACTGGACGAGCTTCAGGCCAGGCGCGCGGCAAGAGCTCGCGGGAACGAGCTCGTGAATCAACTTATGGTCAGGGAGCATATAGGTGTGAGCTCGCAGCAAAGAGCTGGAACGAGCTTGCGGAAAGAACCGGAATGAGCTCGCTAGAACATCAATGAAGCTGAACGTGAATATAAATATATAACTGAGTTTGCAGAATAGAGCAGGGGCATTCGAACGGCTGTTAAGCATAAGTATATGGTGGATTAGCTAGGCAGGGCATGTTCTAATAAGCTTTACGAATGTCTGAGGGGTATCAACTCATTATGCATGTTGTATATATGTATTTACAAGTGGGTCTCATATATAGGCGAACAATATATATATATTTTCAGTTGAGGCTTTTGCTGTTTGCTCCAAATACCTTAATGAAATCATTTAATGGTGACTTAACATTTTCCATTCAACTATGGGTGAGAGCTTCCAAAAGTGATGCAACATGTACATATATAAATGCCTGAACAGGGAGCAACGAGCTAAACAAAACCCAATTGTAGGTAAGAAGAAAAGCCATTCACTGAACAGATATTAGGGTGAATCAAACCCCGCTTGAGACATCAAATGGACTTCACAGCAACTAGGAACTTTATACACAAATAGACACAGTGAAAAAAACACTAACAGCGAGGTGACACAATAAGCAACAGTTTACAAATCAAGGAAGCTTGCATTGTATTATAGAATATATCTAAGAGGGAGCTCGCACTGAAAGATAACGTGGAAGTGTAGAAGAACTTACATTGAAATAAAAATGGGTAAGAGAACTTGCCTGTTGAGAATGCAATTAGAGAGAAGTTCCATCCGCGCACATGAAGCAAACAGTAGCAGCAAACAGAAGTGATGGAATAGGATGGAGAGGGTGAAGAAGAAGAAGAGCACGGAGATGGACTAAAGAATCAATGGAACAGTGCATTCAAAAAGAAGGGATACAACTTGCACTGAAATAGGATATTTGTGCACAGAGGTTGCTGGGAAAAAGGAGCGCGCACAGGTCTACACGCCAGCTCTAGAATTTACTGAAATGACCCTCTTTTTATATTACAAACAAAAAATATACAGGGGCTTGAGTGATAAATGCTACTTAATTTATTTTCTTTTCCCCATTTTCTTATTTCACCATCAAGCCCATTATTTCCAAATAATTTCTCACCATGGGTCTAAGCCCAAATCACATATATCTCATATACATATATTCTAAGCCCACCAGGCTTAATTTTCTACTTGGGTTAGACATCTCATTAACTATTTAATTGAGACCCTTTCACTTAAATTTCTGATTCCATGCACCATAAAATAAAATTATGTAATCTAAATTATTTCTGTGCCACCAAGGAAATTAACATTAAGCATTAATAAAAATATTTAGTCCAATATTTTAAATTGCGAAACACTGACGTCAAGTATTAAAACACCTAGACCCACTTTAGGGTCGTTACAGTTATATTATTTGATTTTTAAAAATCACATGAACCTCCCGCATTCTTATATTAAAAAATCAAATAAATTAATGATTTTATCTTAATTTTCAAATTCTCTTCATTCCTTCTCTCTTTTATCTTTTTTTTTTCTTACATAAAATATATTTTTAATTATAAAATAGTTTTAATTATAAAAAAATAGTTCTAATTTCAAATATATTTTAATTAGAAAATTATAAATATAAACTAATATATATATATACATACAAAATACATTTTCTAATTACGAAAGTTAAATTTTCTCATTACATAAATATAAACTAATATATATAAATATAAGATATTTTTAAAAGGAAATACAAATATATAAATATATTTCTAAAAAACACACAACAAATGATAGTTTCTTCTTTTGTAAATTTTAATATAAGATTTGAATTTCTATAACGACCCGCCTCTTAGAGCTCCTGCTAGCATAGATGATCGTTGAAATGGTAATTATTTGAATGATATAAAACAATTATGTAAGTTATAAACACACACCAAACTCAATACATTAGAAACTATAACCTTCTAATCATGACATATCTTAACCACTCTTACATGACCATTCAGATCACATTCTTAACTCGAGGCCCCATAGCATGCCTCAATTTCCAAAAACAAGATACATTAACTTAACAAGACCAAAGCGACACCCAGGACCCTAATTTTGGGAGAACTCTGCACATACTACCTTGGCTCAGCGGTTTGGACCCAACCTTATTAGACGTACCTGCCACTCAGACGATTCTCTTACTTGGAATGATGGAAAGCAAATGTGAGTCATAAAACTCAACAAGTGAATGCTAAGGTTTCAAGAGAATAACCTAATACAACCCACACATCCTGTGCCCAAGACGTACACATTCATAGCATGAGACACTAGACAAAGATTAACCGCATAAATAAACATGCACATATGGGTCCTTGAGGCCCACATAGAAGACACCGGCACTCAAACCCCCAACAAACTTGCTACTACCATGAACTGGCAAGCAATAAATACTCTGTGCTCCCCATACTAAATTCCAAGCTTCCAATACTTTGTGCTCCAGCATAGGATCCCAAGCCTTCTCGGCGCGGTACCTCCACCCATAAATCATGTACGCAGATCCCCATATTTAATTAGGTCTTCCCTCGAGACCTTCTTGAGCTAGTCTAAAAGAAATCGAGCCGAAGCTTCCCCAGGTCGCTACTCCCGCCACCCAGCCCCGAAGCTCTCCTAGGCCAGTACTCTTTGCACTCGGACCGGCGTGATACTCCCACCCGGAATAATAGTAATAATAGTATTAATAATAGCCACGCACAATAGAATCATGCAATGCACAAATAAGAATGCAAAGGCATAGTAAGTATAAACGTAATATAAAGCCCCCATAAAAATCAGGTATCAGGCCATGCTTCGCCCACATAATAAAACACACTCAATGCAATACTCGTGCAAGACACACCCTAGACACCCTAAGATGCTCGTGCTCAAGCATTCACAAGATAGGTCCCCTCATTAATGCAGTTCCCAACCTCGACACACACTGTCAACATCAATTGTAATTAAATAAATAATAACTTCGCACATAAAAACCCAAGACCCACAACAGACACACACACCCATCTAGAACCTAACCCCACTAGGTGTGGCATCATTCCCAAGGAGTTGGGGTGATATAATGTAACGGCTCATCTCTCGGAGCCCCCGCTAGCATAGAAGATCCGTGAGAGGGTCATTACTTAAATGATACCAAACAATAACACAACTATACTCTTACTAAAATCTCAATCTTTTTATCATAGCACATCTCATAATCATTTTTACAAAACCATTCATCATTTGAGCCTACTTGGGCTTACATAAGATACACTTGACTCAAAAACATAAAAGCATTACTCTAATCCAGACACACGACACTAGGATCTAATTTCGGGAGAACTCTACACCTGCTATCGTGACAC
This sequence comes from Diospyros lotus, assembly GCF_014633365.1. Lineage (NCBI taxonomy): Eukaryota > Viridiplantae > Streptophyta > Magnoliopsida > Ericales > Ebenaceae > Diospyros > Diospyros lotus. Next base: position 17,883,902 of record NC_068339.1, on the reverse strand, counting down.
GAGGATTTGGACCCAACTTTGCTGAACGCACCTGCAAACTTAGGACTCTCTTATCTAGAATGATGGAAAGCAAACGTGAGTCACAAGACTCAGCAAGCTCATGAAAGAAAGGCTGTAAGGTATAAACAAAACTCTTCTCATGACACCCCATGCAATTAATGCCAACACAACCACACCATATTATGATCCATACGTGCTTTACTTCTAAATGCGCAACACAAAGTTAACTACACATAAAGGAACTAGGGGCCCACATAAGCCACACATTGGCACCCAAGTTCCGCATGCAAACCTGTTGCAGCCTAAAATAGGCTACCATTTCATCATTCAATAGGACCCGCCTTTTCCTAACCATGGTTGGCTTTTCCTGACATTCAACGTTTGGCTTTTCCTGTCTTCCCTCGGGCTTCCCACAAGCTAATTTCTAAGGTATTACCGTGGGCCACACTGCCATGGATCTCACTCCCAAGGTCTTACAGTGGGCCACGCTGCCACCCATACTCATTACTTAAAACCGCACATTCTCACAATGTAATGCAACAATTAGGAAATGCAACGGCTTTTGCAGCATAAACGTGATGACAAGTCCCTCATAAACCAAGCATCAGGCCATGCTACGCCCACATAGGAATTCACACATGCGATATGCTCTAAATGCACCGGCTCACCTAAAGAACCCAAATCGGTTGTTGGACCAACCAGGTCATGCAATTGCTCACACATCCCATCACACACAAAGTATGTCCCAATAGTGAATGCAACCTAAGTCCTATGCAACACACACATCATGATATGCGCAAGCCAAGGCGGGAATCTGACAGTATCAGCTCTTCTAGCCCGTCTAGCGCTTATCGTAATCGCCGATGACTGGTGCCCATACATCCAGTCATCAACTATCACGACCCACGATCGACAGTCAGTAGCTTTGTACCCCATACCCTTAAACACACTTACTAACAACATCAAACTTAGTCACTCAAGCTTATCATTTCGCACACTTAATCCATGACAACATAGACTCCATTATGACATTCACGTTCTCATCTCTTCTCATACACGGGAAACCATCTCCACATTCATAATAAATTATTAATTAACATAACCTCATAATCTTGACCATGGCCATTTTCTAAGAACCTAGCCTCAACGGGTTCGGCATCATTCCCAAGGAAAGTGGAGCGATACAAAGCTCCGTGACGGATAGAATGAACGACACCAAAACATCATTTACTTAACCTATTTAATCACCAATAGACTCATTATTAACAAACAAGTTATGAAATGATTGCCACGTGAATTATCGTTATTAATGCGTGGAACCGAGTCATGGTGAGGGAGGGATTAAAGTATGAAAAATCACGAAGACTTTCATGGGAAATAAAGAATAGGAGGAGAGGGTTAGAAGCTTGCTCGAAATCGACTGATTCCTGCCTTTTTTGTGCTCCTGTTGCAAAGTAAAGCGTTTTTTAGCAATTAATAAAATCATAACTTTAATTAAATAAATCTACCATGTAATATAAATACTTTAGCCGTCTAAAATCCCACGTAGGCGCACCACAAATAAAATTCCAATAAGTTTCATATTTAATTTAAATTAAATCACGTTAATAACATCCTCAATTTATAATTAATACGCGACACCAAAACGAATTAAGAGAAGGCGAAGGGTTCTTAAAATGAAAAGAGATCGTAAGGGTAGAGGGAGCTTGCCTCGTTTAAGCTGATTACAACATTTTTTACGCTTGAACGCCATCAAAATAATACACGCTACAAATTAATATAAACTCCCAAAATTAATAAAATTGGACTCAAAACGAAATTCCAACCGTACAAAATGTTTAATACATAATTCTCTACTTACCTGACTAATTAAACTGCGATTAAACTTTATTAAATCTTGAATTTTTCCTCAAAATTTCCTCCATTTGAGTTCATTGAGCGCGTTTCTTCTCCTTCCAATTTTCTTTTCTGTTTCTTGCCCAATTTCCCCCAATTTCTGCTCCAAATCATGGCTTAAAAAGCATGGGAAATGGGACCACCAGTGGTTGCCGCGTGGCAGCCTAGCTGGTGCCACCGCCTTGCCCAAAACGACGTTGTTTTGGGCAAGGTTTTGGCTAAAATTAAGTCAAAATTTCCCTTCAATGCATGCAAGCCCTAGGCCTCGAACCCGCAACCGCGAGACTAGCCATCACCTTCATACATATAATGCATTACATTAAATATAAAGTGACTCTCAGCCACTTTCGGATTTTACATTTCAGCATCCATAGTTTCCATTAATCACACACACACACTCCCAAACCCCAATTCCTCTTATTACATTTATACCTCGAATTTTTCAAAAATTCTACCAAATTAATTTATTTACCATTTTTATAAATACTCCCAAATAATTTAATTAAATATCTAAATTTCCTATTTTCTCAAAATTACATAAATAAACATTTTTCTTAAATCTCCAAATACCCAAATAAATTAATATTTCCTTTTAACCCACAAATATTCAATAATCACCACAAATACAATAATTATTAATTATTAACCATTTCCAAATAATTTAATTAATTACCTTTAGTTGCTTATTTTCCTCAAAACCACATAAATAAATACTTGCTCTTAAATTCTCAAATATACAATAATGTTCTCAAACACCGATTTGAATAATTATTATTTATTTTCAAATTTCAGGATATTACATATAAAGCCTCATGTCAGTTAGCAAAAAATATTGCACCACTCATAAATTGGTTGCCACGCATGGTTACACCACTAATGCGTGGACCTGAATAATGGCAATGGAGGAAATAAAATATGAAAAATGACAAGGATTTGTAAAAGAATTAAAGCACACGAAGAGAGGGTTAGGAACTTGTCTTTATTCGGCTGATTTTCACCTTTCCCACGCTCTCGCTGCGAAGTAAAACGCTTTACATGAAATAATAAGATTATGATTTAAAATAATTAAATCTAACTGTGAAAAATGTATAATTTTCACATACGATACTTCTAATAATTTTATCCATGTACTTGGCCACTTTAAACACCAAATAATGCCAAGATTTCCTATTTTTTCCTAGAATTTCTCTCTTTTTCTTTCTCTATGCGCCTTCTTTTTCTCCTCACTTCTTTCTCTTTTGAAATACAAAAAAAACTTATAAAATAAAAAATTACAAGTACTGATCAATATCATTTAAGAACCTTAAAAGCGAGAGAGACCCATTACCATTGGTCCACAATGAGGTTTCTTCCCCTATTGTTGATCGTTGATGAGAGAGTAGAGGGAAAAACAAATAGAAGAAGAAGGAGAGGAAAAAAAGAGAGATGGCAGAGATGACGTAAAAAATATTTTATGTACATAAACAAAATAGTTATCTCATTTGGTTTATTAACAAAATGTCACGACTCAAAATCTGATATGTCATGACCGGCAGTAATCCCTAGGCATGTACATAAACAAAATAGTTATCTCATTTGGTTTATTAACAAAATGTCACGACTCGAAATCTGATATGTCATGACCGGCAGTAATCCCTTGGCCTAACGGCCCCACAATAGACTAATAAGCCTCTTCTCTAGTTCGATTTGAATAAGACAATACTACTGACAAGATACAGAACATGAATAAAATACCAATTCACCTTCTAACATAATATCTCAATATTCCATACACAGTAGCTATACAAAATATCTATCACACTGTTATCATAAATACATATATGTTCTCGTACCTCGGGCCCTTGGCACAATTATGTATCAACAAAAATAAAAGACAAAACATCAGACTCTACAACACGTGTATGTCTCCACAGAGCATCATATATTACATCCGGAATCAAAAAGAGGTCTGATATCATACCAGTAATCCCTGGACCAATAATCAAAAGGAGAATTTCCTGAAAATATTTTTAATAAAACGAGGTGAGTCTTGTGGACTCGCGAGTATAAGGTATGTCATGCCCATTAGGAGAGTATACAATAAAAATGCTAGAATGATCATCATGAGTACAATAACATAATAACGGTATAAACAGCGGAAATATGAACCATAAGTTTAAATAGTTTGAGGTTTCAAAGAAAAACATAGTGTAGGAAAAATAGGTGCCTAAAGACAACCCCCATAAGTTGTTCCCTAACCACCTAAGTCTCCTATACTTTTGTATGAAATGCATGCACTGATTCTGAGGACACATTAGTAGAAACTGGCCTAACGCCTATATACACATGCACACAAGTATATATATCAGCACATACATCATCATCACACAATATCATCATAAAGGCCCACGTGATAGCAGTGCTGAAACATACTATCCGTGTCTCTCATGGCCTTGGCATGCCAAGCCTCATAGTACCATGATCTTTTCCTACTGTGAGTCACCAAGGAATTTACTAGATAGTCCTATAATAATAATGCAAATGATACCCTAATTTATGTATAAATCATAATCATTTATCAATTCATGTGGTGCCTAAAATACACCATATCATTCAACATTTCATATTCTCAAGACAAGAAATCAGTTAGGGTATCTTTCAACTTATGCCTCTCCCAGTAGGATGAAAATATTTCATGCAAGTTAGAAACATTTTAAGAGTATTTTTCTATGATCCGCATATAAAAATCATGTACAAGTTATGCATATAAAAATCAGTACAAGTTTATAATATTTATGAATGAAACAGTATATACGTGCATAATATAAGGTAAACATAACATATCCTATCTACTCGCCTGGGAAACAATGACTCAAGTCCGAGTCTGGAGAGAAGATCGAACAAAATCCTGAGAATCTGAGCCTACAATAAATAGAATGGGGTGGTCACATTTAGGTAACAAGAGTAACGACGAAATGAAATTACCGAAAACCCTAACCATTACCTAACACCCTGAATTGATTATTTTATACCTTGGCCCGCGCAATATTCAAATCTGGCGTCATGAAATTCGTCGAGCTAAGCCATCGACTACGTCATCATGCTTCACCTTGCATGCTATGCACGTCATCATATATATGTTTTATAACTAAATTGATAAATTTTCTTAAAAATTTATTAATTAATTAATAATTTAATAAATAGTTTAAAAGGAATAAATTGCAATATTCTAACCTCAAAATAAAAGGAATCCATCAGAAATCAGGATTCGAAATAAACCCACGTCATCATCATAGGCTAGCCTAGAACGCACTCGGGGTCAGTCTTGCTCGGCCTCGAGTCATCTAATAGGAGTTCGTCCTTAGGACTCCGATCAACAAAATGACTCGCCAATCATATCGCCAATTCTAGGAGACCCAAAGAGAACTCAAATTAGATTAACCTCGATATCATGAGTAGGACCAACCTAACCAAGTCATCCTAGGTCCACGGACAAGCGACAAGGGAGAATAAGCTGAGTGGGCCAGCCCAAGGGCTGCCACAACTGGGTCAGTCATGCCCAACACATTGGGCCATCCTAAAACCCAATCGGGCCCCGCCATCCTAGGCCAAAACCTAACCCGGCATGCCCAACCCCAAAAGCCTTCATTTCTTTTTTCTTTATATTTTATTTATTTTTATTTTATTTTATTTTATTCTTTTTTTCTTTTCTTTTTCAGATCTTTACACAAAAAAAAGTATATGTCATTTTTAAAAACATGTGGTCAGTACTTGTTTTGTTAATCTTATATTTAAAGTGCTAGCCATACAGCACACACAATACATATGCAAATCATGTGTAAGAGGAGTCCATTAGAGATGTACATGAACCGGTTTGGTTATGGTCTATAAAATTATAATTGTTATTTTATACTCGTAACAGTAACTATACGATTATAAATTTTAATAATTGTATCTATAATTGATGAATTAATTAGATTTGTAGTTAATTTATCTATAATCGTTTTAACAAATTGTATAATTAAATAAAATTTTTATTAAATTAAAAAATAGGCAACCAACTCACAAAAAATACATGAAATTGTTAACAGAAATTGAAAATGCATATTTAAATTGAACTTAAACTAATGATTACACAAATTAGAATTGGGCTAAAAAATCTAACAAATGAAATGAAAATCTTAAAATAATTACACATTTTATGGGAAATGATTTTTCTATTTTTTGGGGATATTGTTATAATATATTTTAATGCAACAATTTTATTTATTGAACATTGTTATAAAAAGATTAAAACTAAGAATATTTTATAAAGGAATATATATGTTTAAATTATTAATTTATAAACTAGTACCACTACAAAAAAAAAGAGGCATTAAGAACAAAAGACTAACGACAACATTAATTTTAGTGGTTAATGTAATATTATTAATGACTAAATATAAATTATTTCATTATAAGATAAATATTAATGATAGGCTAAATAAATCATCGTTAATATATCACTTTTCTATCACTATTGACTAAAATTTTTAATCAATACAAGAAAAATACTTTTTAAAGACGAAATTTTTTCATCACTAATTAGCGACAGGTCAGCGACGAAACAGTCGTTGCTAAATTTTTGCGACGAATTAGCAATAGTTTATTTCGTCGCTAATTCTTTTTAATATTTTTTTTAATTTAGCGATGAAAAGACCCGTTGCTAAATATTTTTTGATATTTTTAAAATTTAGCCACAAATACACTTGTCACTAAAAAAAATTTGTGATTTTAATTTTAAAATATAATTTTTAATTTGAAATCTTTATTAAATTTTTTATATTTTATATTTTTTTATTTTAATTTTTAATTTTAAAATATAATTTATAATTTTTTTATTTCTTTATTAATTTCATCGCTAAAAAAATAAAATTAAAAATTAATTTTAAATTATTTAACACGGAATAATTTCGTCGCTAAATGGAAGTAAATTTAAATCTTTTAGAGATGAAATGCAACAGAATTCTTTTGTCGCTAAAATTAAAAAAAGTTATATTATAGATTTTAGGGGCCGAATTATTTTGTTGCTAAAATATGAGATTCATAAAATATTTAAATTAAATTTAAAGTCTCATTTGACAAAGAAATTTTCTATAGTTAAATGTAAAATTTATAAAAATTTAAATTAAATTCAAAATTAGTGACAGAATATTCCGTCGTTAAGTTGCAAAATTCATAAAAGATGAAATTACAAATTAAAATTAAAATAGGGACGGAATTTTCTACCGCTAATATAATAATTTATAAAACTTTCATTTGAATTAGCAATGAAATAAAATTAATAAACATTAAAACTTTCTTTTGAATTAGTGACAAAATATTCCAATTGCATTCGAATACAAGGCAAATATTCCAATACAAGATAAACAAAGAAACCCATATTCGAATACAAGGCAAATATATATATATATATATTCAGATATAAGACAAATATAAATAAAATATATTCGGATACAAGACACAAAAAAGAAAATATATCTGGATACAAGATACAAATATATATTTGTATATTCGAATATCATAGAAGACACTTGATTATTATTTATCTGTATAAAAATTATTAGTACAAATAAACTTAGAGTTACTTACAAAATTTGTTAGATTTTAAATATATTTTCTATCAAATATTTGAAATTATTTACTTACAAATTTATTTTTCTATCATATTAATCGCGAATCATTTTTTTCTCTAGTTTAATATTAAGTTGGAGTCTAAAAATATTATTTTTATATATATTTTGTTTATTTAGTATAAATATATAATTTATATAGTATTTTTGGTTTATTATTTTTTGGTTTAGTATATTATTTATATACGAATTAATTCTTTTATTTGAATAAGATCTCAATTTCAGCGACGGTTTCAATAGATATCTTACAATTAGAATCTTTCTTTTTTTCGATCCAATTTCTTCATCACTGTGAACCCCATTTAGATTCAAGCATGTTACACTTTTTAGTTATTGGGATAACCCAAGTGCTCTATGTCGGATTTAGGAAACAACTCTCAAATATATTTTTTCTTTTTAGAAGATACAGGAGCGAAACAATCAATCTATTGATATTGGAAGACCTATTATCATTTATGAGTCTAATAGAATTCATAGGTATAGGAAGAAACCCTATGAAATAAAGATTTTTTCTTTAGACTATATTTTGATTGTTAATACAATCTATAAGGACCGCTACTACAAAGAGTATTACACCATTGATAGTGAAATATCGATTGGTTGTTGAACCTTGTGAATTATTTGAAAGTAAAATACTTCAAATTTGGGGTTTTGTTTATTATTTATATATATTATTTTATGTTTATTATTGAGTATAAAATATTATTTTTCTATATATATTATTTATATTTTATGATTTTCTAAAAATATTTGAAATATTTTTTTTAATTTTTGATTTTTTTTAAAAAAAATAGCGACTTAGCGACGGGCTGCCCATCCCCCATAAACAGCAACGGGCTCCCTATCGCTAAACAATTGCCCCTCCCACCCCCCCTAAATTTCCCCCTTCCTATAGTACCCTCATTTGAGTTTTCTCTCCTCCCATTTTCAGGCTCATGCCCCCCTCCCCTCCCTTCTTCTGCGCTCTTTTCTCCCTTCCTATAGTACCATCATTTGAATTTACTTTTAAATTTTTATTTATAAAGTTTATATTATATATATATTTTTTTATTTATGTTTAAATTTTTTTTATTATTTCTTGAATCAATGTCGAAAAAAATCTATCGCTGAATCAGTGACGGAAATGATTCTCGTCACTAAAAAAATTTCTTCACTGATTCCGACACTAAATCCATCCATCTTTAAAATTTAGTGATGCCAATTTTAGTGACGAAATTTGTTTGTCACTAAATCTATCACTAAATAAATTAATGACGAAATTTGAAGTTTTAGCGATGAAATTTTTCATCACTAAAAGTTTGATTTTTTGTTGTGAATTCTAACCATGAAATACTAGAAAATAATTATTAAGATTTAACCAACACTTATATAAGCAAACCTTAATATAATTATATTTTTCTTTAAATGCATGAATATAATTATTAAACTAATATAATTGAGCATTAATTATTTATTAATAATATAATATATTAAAAAATTATGAACATATTAAAAAGAATACAATATATTAAACTAATTTATTATAATTATTAGATTTATAATATAATTACATTTTTAAATAAATGTTAATTTGATGCAATAATTTAATTATTTTATTATCATAAATTATTATTTACATTATTTAATCATTTTCATAATTTAAATTATTTTATCAGTTATCATAATCATTATTATTTTATTTTTATCAATCAAATAATTATTAATATTATTTTTATAAATTATTTTATTTTTTATTTAACAACTAAATATTTCAATAGAAAAATAAAAAAACCCCAAAAATAATGACGGGAGATACCCCACCTCTTTCATTCCAATAAATCCCAAAATCCCCAAATCCTATTCTTGGACTGTTGAAACAATCGAGAGAGAGAGAGAGAGATTGGCGTCGACTTTTGAGCAACCTGTAGCTTCTCCGGAAGTCAACATCTTTTCTGGTGGTCTAGGTTTGAGTCATTTCTTCTTGTTTTTTTTTTTTCCTATGATTTGATGTTCTTTTTTGAAAATTTCTGCTTCATTTTTCTAGTTTGCTTCTTCTGCTGTGTTTTTCTGTTCTACTTTATTAGTGTAATATCTATCTATTGTTTATAAACTAGAGTATCAATATGTTTCTTGGGTTTGTTGTGTTTGCTTCTTGCAATTTTATGTTATGTTTCATTTTGAATTAGCAGTTGTTTGCTGTAGTAGCAATTTTTTGTAATTTAATATTAAGATAATTTTTTCTCAAATCTCTTGTAGTTTAAGATTTGTACATTAAAAATCTTTTGTGGTTTAAAAATGTCATTAAAGGATCTTATGGTTTTTTTGCTTCAAAGAAAGAGCGTTCGAATAAAAAAATAAATTACAATAGCTTATAAAGATATTTTTAAACCGCATAAAATTTTTGAACAAGTAACCTAAACTTTAGAGTGAGGGTCCAACTACAGTTTACCCTTAATGTTATTGAATTAAGCTTGTAAAATTTTGTGTTGTCCAAAAATCATATTAATAAAAATGTTAGTTTCAAATGATGACAAATATATCCCAGGAGGGGGTGAATTGGGATTAGGGTAAATTCTTCAATAGATTAAAGACCTATTGATTGCATAATACTATATTTTGAAATATTAAAGAATTTGTTTTGAAATCAACATTTCTGTTAAGTATGTTTCGAAACCTATTATAATATGTTTCGAAACCTTTCTTTCTGTTTTGCTTATTTTGAAACTTTTAACTTTTGAAAACATTTCTTTTAAAAGCATGAACAATGAGAATAGGTAAGTAAAACAGTAATGTTGATTTCCATTACCTTAAAACTTACCCACTTGAAGGTAAGTAATGGACTAGGTAAGTAATGTTTTAGAAGAATGAGATGTCGATTTTAGTTTACTTCTCTTTTTCACATCATAATGCGCATCAAGAATTGGTTGAATGGATCTTCTTTGTGAGCTTAACAAAAGGATTTCGTTCACTTGTACTTGTGTATGTATCAATGTCTCTTAAATGTGTGTTCTCGTGTATGTGCTTATAGGTTGTACTTCTTGTCTTCAAATAACTGATATATATATATATATATATACCAAGAAATAGAATTTTAGCTAATTATAATCGTTAAAGACAAAATATTAACGTAAGTTTCGAAACACACCTTATTGGTTTCGAAACAACACACTTTTACAGCTAGTTATGCACTTAGAGACAGAATGAGAGAAGACAAAGCTTTATACTTAACATGATTTTATTTTATTCTCCACTTTCAAACTTTTGAAATTGAAACAACAAAATATGAAGATTAAATAAAAAATAACCTTTTAAACAACTTTTGGATGAAAAGAAATTAAAAGGTAAAAGCATGTCGATTTTTCAAATATTTTGCTGTTAGAGACAAATGTTTCGAAACATAATATGAAAGTTTCGAAACATACTTCAAAAATATATTTCAAAACAGATGCAACTCAGATTTTAAATGCTCTGCTGACAGAAATGACAGAGGTCTCGAAACATATGTTTAAATCTCAAACAAGTTTTGAAATAAAGCATGCAATCTTAACAAACATTGAAAGCTTATCAAAAAACATTTCGAAACATGTATAAAAACATGGCAGAATGATGTTTCAAAACATGATTCATGATGTTGAGCCAACTTACTCATATTAATTAAGTTTTGATGATTAACAAAAATATTTTTATGATATAAATGCATTTCTTTCTCATATAAAAAATAAATTTATTTCTAATTAAAAATGGGTACAAAGAGTAAATTTATTTTGAATTAAAGGTAGATTGTCTTTAAATATGTTTCCTTCTTTTGATCATTTATGTGTCAAAAGTTTATGTTTGAATTTTCATTTATTGATAAATGATTTTATTACTTATACAAAAAGTATATTTATTTTGAATTAAAGGAGAATCACTTTTAGACATGTTTTCTCTTTTTTGTATAAAAAGTAAATTTATTTTGAATTAAAAAGAATTGGTTTTAGACATATTTTTTTCTTACTCTAATTCAAAATAAATTTAATCATATTTTCTTGTTTAAAGGAGATTGCTTTTAGACATATTTTCTTGTTTTAATCATTTATGTCTCAAAAACTTATATTTGAATTTTCAAATCTTGATTTTTCATGCAAAAAATAAATTTATTTTGAATTAAAAATGAGACATGTTTTCTTATTGTTTGAGAAAGTCTAAACATTTCTGAAAATTGAGAAGTTATTGAAGGTTTGGATATGGGGTTTTTATTCTCCAAATTGTGGAAATCATTTTTGAAAAATTTGAAGGAGTTTGGTGCTAATTTGAGGTGGTTTCGAGCTTCATTAGAAAATCGAGAAGTCATTGAAGCTAAGGTTTAACAAGCAAATCAAGGGTGTTTTGATCGGAGTTGTCATGCAATAGGCATACCATTATGTTTGGAAGAAGGAATAGAAGAAAAAAAAAAAGAAATGAGCCAAAAACTAGTCACCAGTGACGAAGGACAACCAGAGAAAATAGCGGGCAAATTGGGCACATGAGGTGCATGCGCGAGATGAGTGGTGTGGGTAGCGCTTTGAGGTAAGAAAATAGGTAAAAAAAGGGAAAAATTAGAAAAAATCTAGAAAATTAGGAAATTTAGTTTTATTAATTTTTTAAAAAATTTGGCTAGAAAATTAACAGTGCACAAATTTTAAGGCCAAGTATGTATTTCGAGAAGGCTCGGAAAGCTAGATCAAAGTGAGTGATTTATCCCAAAAATTTATACGTGAAATGGTTTACCTAAATTGAGCGTGATTTTCACGAGAGTTACCGAATTACATGCAATTTATGTATATCTTGTCATATCTATACATGTTATATTATCTCGATAATTGTGATATTTCATTTGACATGATATTATTGATATATCGATACTTGTGTAATCTATCATGGGTGAAAAATTGCCCTAGTAATGTCACCGTATTTTCTCAAATGAGTTTTGCTGGAAAGTTGCATAAGTCTCTCATACTGGGGATGGATTTTCCCCAATGTGAGAATTGCTTGGATAATTATCTAGGATTTTGTGTTGGGACTGGAATACTGGTGAAAGCTTCGCTAAGGTGTTAGTTTATTCATGTCTATGCTTCATTCATTCATTCATGAAATTTATTTTAACCCTTACTTAAAATATTCATATTATAATTTAGACTTTTATCCTTAGAATATTCTACGTTCTAGGTGAATCGAGCAATAAGAAGGAAAAAGAGTTGTCGAAGCATAATTTAATTTCAATTCATAATATTCCCTATATTTGAAACACAATTTTATATGTTATCTTACTTGTCGGATATTGTAATTTATTGGTTGTTGAGAACAATAGTATACGTTTGTGTTTGTATGAAAATACAATATCTCTCAAGTTTCGATTCTACATTTCGCAAATGTTTAAGTTATCATTCATTTGCTTACCAGATGGAATGCTAAATATATATACATATATATATATATGAAGATTTTATATTGAGAAATTTGTGATAATAATAATAAAAAAATTCCAAAAATTATAGCACATCAAGAAAAGGCAAGTTGTTAATATAACCATAATCGTAACTAATATTATAAAATAATCATAATTGTAACTATAATAAGTGATTTTTCCAATTTTTAGTTATAATCATGTTCGTTTCCTTTTTATTTGATTTTTAATCATGTTCATTAGATGTGGTTAGAGATTAATTCATCGACAACCATCCCTACTGTTGTCCAAGTAAACCCAAGAGCCAAATTGAACCAAACCAATGGTTAGTTTAGTTTGGTTCAATTTTTTTAGTAAATTAATTTGGTCTTGAACCCAAAAAGTAGACTGGATGGAGATTTGTTGCATTTTGGGTCTAGGTCTTCGTGTAAATGGACTTGACCTGACCCATCAATATATACATACATATATATATATATGAAATTTAAAAACATATAATATAAATATATAAACATTTTATGTTATTTGGCATATTTTATGAATTTATTAGTTGTTTTTGTGAGTTAATCGTTGTTTAAAGTTGTGTAGTGTATTTAGATACAAATTGTTTATTGAGTATTAATATTATTTTTTGAAAGTTTATATAAAGGATTTTGAGATTAATAGATTATTATATGTAATCAGAATCGATAATCAACCAAACTAACCAAACTTTTATTGGGTTGAGTTGGTGTGATTCTATATAAGAATTAGTTCTGTTCTACATTCAATTTTATAAGTCCAATAAAATTTATTTAACCGACCCAGCATATAAAATTAAGAAATGTGACAGTCTACAAAATTGTTTTTGCTTTGGGGATTGTTTCCATTGAATATTGACAACCATAATACAAAAAACAAATCTTTTGTTTTGTTTTCTCCCAAAATTAGAGATAAAGCCCAATTCCCAAGACGGGGGTAGACGCAGAGTTGGAACTCCCGTTTGGATCCAAACACCTTCTTCCCCGGCGGCAGCCATGCCAGTCTTCAAGACCCCCTTCAACGGCTACGCCGTGAAGTTCAGCCCCTTCTACGAGCACCGCCTCGCCGTCGCCACCGCCCAGAACTTCGGCATCCTCGGCAACGGCCGCCTCCACGTCCTCGACCTCTCCCCCGTCCCCGGCAGGCCTATCAGCGAACTCGCCTCCTTCGACACCGCCGATGGCGTCTACGACGTCGCCTGGTCGGAGTCCCACGATTCCCTCCTCGTCGCCGCAAGCGCCGACGGCTCCGTCAAGCTCTACGACCTCTCGCTGCCTCCGACCTCCAACCCAGTCCGGTCTTTCCAGGAGCACACCCGAGAAACGCACTCCGTCGACTACAACCCAGTCCGCCGCGACTCCTTTCTGACTTCTTCCTGGGACGACACCGTCAAGCTCTGGACCATCGATCGCCCGGCCAGTGTCCGGACCTTCAAGGTACGAAAATGGTGTTGCAATCTTCTTTGATCAAATTGTCAATTTCTGTGCCCCTTTGGATTTTTTTTTTCGATTGTTAAGTTGTGTTATATTTATCATGATCTAATCCCGCGGTATCTCACTGTCTAATTAAAAGGATGAAAAGAATTGAAGCTTAAGCTTATTTGCTGAATTCTTGAAACCCGATTGTATAATTCTCTGTCTAATTTTGTGTCGCTGTACTATCATCAAGTCTGAAATTTTAGTTCACAAACTATTCTTTACTATGAGTGTTTTGAGAACTGAGTTCTCAAAGTACCCAAATTGGGCAAAAGCTTTTGAGCTGCATGATTTGGTGAAGAAAAAACCATTCAACTGAACTTTGGTTAAATGCTGCATCTCTTCTGAATGAATTTGAATTTCTGAGCTGCAAGATTTGGTAAATGAATCTGAATTCCCCTTATTCCTACTTCTTGGATGATGGACATTTGTGGGTTGGCGGTGGAGTAATGTATGTTGACATATATGTTGGTCTCTCAATGAGCATGCTTTCTTCTTTAGATGAACTAAACTCTTAAGAACAGAAGTTAATAATGGGATTTTAGGGGTTTTGCCTCTGCAGTCAATCTTCACTTTTAATCCATTGGTTTTGTCTGGTGGCTGTTAAGTTAGATACTTTTAGATACATTAGACTTAAAGCCACAACAGACAACACCAAACACAATACTCCTTCCTGTCAATAGTCATAACCATGGTGATTTAGTTACAAGTGCAGATACACATGCCTGATGTTTGAAACACAGCTACCAGGAATGTGGTATGTTCCGGGTTTCGGTTGGGAATAGGTAGAAGGTATGTTAGCATGCTAATTTCATGGCACATAGAGGGTAGGCTTAATTGGTTTGTTATTTTGGGTTGTGGTACATTTTATAGTTGTACTTGGGTCGAAATTAGTCGGATTGATGCTTTGCTGTTATAGAATTTGTTTTGTTTTGAATGCTTTTTGATGTTCTTGTACAACTTATGGAATGAAGAATCCTATGCAAATGAAGTTAGGCTTGAATATAATTCAAAATGCAATAGAATATACAAGAAAGTGAGGTAGGTTAGCTTTCTTTTCACTAATTTTCTTTGAAAATTTAACTTAAAGTTCTTCCCCCATTTTTTGATTGTTTTAAGACTGAACTAATGCGTTGCTTTATCCCCATTCTTGGGGATTCGATTGCATTCCTCACTATCCCTGGATGCAAAGAATCATCATCTGGAACTTATGATCTGGATTGTGGTTTTAGGGGATAGGAGGGAACCTAGTAACTATGGTTTGAAATTTTGGACATGCAATATTTTGTTCTCTTGTCCTCATATAACGTGTTCTTTATACTTATTCCTCTATTTTTTGTTCTCTTGCCCCCTATCACATGTGCTATATTTATTCCTCCATTTCTTGCTATGCCTAACCTCGTTTCTCATCTCTTGTTGACGTTTTTATTCTTTGTATCAAATAAGACCAAAAATATCATCTCAACACTAAAGTTGTGTGTGCACATTTAGTTTATAGGATATTATATGATTGGATATAATCTTTTGTGAGATTATTTCCAATAGAAAATATACCAAGATAATATAATGTTGATTAACTTTTTTCTTCTATGTTTGGTAAGCTTAGGATAAGTTGTTGGGATAAATGTTAGATATTGTGTATTTGACATAGTGTGAGGAAGAATCAACAGAACAAGTGCATAATTTGGGCTGAAACAATGCAAAATTTAAGTTGGAATGCTAATACGAAAACTTCAAAAGTTGAATTAGACTAACAATGACCACCTATAAAGTCTCTTAAAAGACTATTTATACTAGAGTAATAAATTCCTACAATTGATCATAAAGGAATCTTTCTAACCTTAGCCATCTATTTATGATAAAGGTCATATGTCAGTTATATGAATACTTATTGAAACTATCATGTAAATATTAACCCTAAGCTAAACGCATAAGAAAAATTTGTTAAATGGAAGAACATGATTCTACATCAATCTCCTTGGGTGGTGAGGAACTTGACTCCAATGAGAGAGCTTTCATCACCTTAGCTTGTATCTTTGGATTAATCCTTTCAAATTCTTCCTTCGTAATCCAAGCTCTTTCACTTGTTCGCCCAACCATTTCATCAAATATTGCCAATATTGATTGCCCTGTATAGAAATAGCTTGGTCCAATTAGCTCTAGATAAGAATTGGTTGGGGCTCGGTCCTTTTGCACATTGTGTATATATACAACATGTCACATAGATAGCTTGATTTCGGATAATCAATTTGGGCTTTCTTATTCCAAGGGATAACTAAAATCCTAAGATAAGTGTAGTACAATACCCGTAGACAAACAAGGATGAAAATATCCAGAAGGCCTGATTAAGGTTTTTGGAGAAATTCAAATGGTGCCTTAAGAATTGTAATGATTGACATAATCAAACAAGATTTGGCATGAAAAATGAGGTAGTCAATGTTAATTAATGATCCAAAGTCAACGGTCAAAGGGTTAGGTCTAACCCGTTGGAATTTACCCATTGAACCTAGCTCATTGAGAATAACTAAATTGTTGACCTACTCTAGTTGGGGCTAGGCTTGCAAGACTTGGCCCTACTGGGACAACTTGGCAACATAAACGAGTTATTAGCTATGAAGCACAAACACACTTGGTGAGGGTGTCGTACCAGCGTTGCTGCTATGTTGGACACTTCGACATGCCGACACACCTTGGACTTGTGTTAGACATGCCCACGTGGTGTGTCCAACACTTCTATGTTATTTATGAAATGGATACGCGAGGGGACACGCATAGGACATGCATGTCCCTTGATGGACACTTCGCATACATATAGAATTAGGAGAGTGACCTTGATTTCTACATGAATCCTTGGGTTTCAACTACACAATTCTTCAATTACTAGACATTTCACACTTCTATTCCTTTGATTGTTGGTTGGATTGTGAGGGAAAAGGGTTGAAGATGAGACTTTGTGAGCGACTAGTGATGACTAGAATAAACTGTCTTTTAATTCGACTAACTTGTGGATTGGATTGTTGGCAATGTGACAACTAACAATGTCATTGGCGAGTGGTAGCTACGATTGGGTCTTGTGAGCAACATTTAAATGAAACGGTTGGGTGTCTGGATGACTTGTGTGTGGTTGGGATTATTGAGTTTCCAGAGCAACATTGATGTTGTGATGCAACAACGAGTCTATAGGACTTTTTGAGGACAACTCAAATCTTGACCTTTTGAATCCTTGTGAGTTGTTGTGATGAGACTTTGACCCTTCTTGAATCTAGATATGTATATTATAATATTTTATATAATTGTATTTCATTACATTGGAGGCCGAAGTGCTTCTTCTTGGAACTTGATGTTTATTATATACTTTATTTGATCATGTTGGATTGCTTGAGTTGAGTTTTTTGTCAAAATTCAATTCTGACAAGGGGAATTCTCTCGCAATTCAATGAGGAATTGTGTGGGAATTGATGAATCGAGAGGGAGAAGGAAGAATAGAAAGATAGATAGAGAGAAAATTGAGAGAGAGAGAGAGATTTGAGAAAGGAAACAAAATCAGTTGTATTTCCAATTATGCCTCTTAAGGGCTGGGGAGGTTGGTTTATATACCAATCCTTGGCGCCAACATTTGAATTACAATTACAATCTGAATTATAGTCTATAACTAGCTTCCATCCCTTATTACAATAATACCCCAACCTTCCCCTTGTGTATTCCCACCTTAATAACCATCCTATACTCCCGCCTTAGTACCCCAACTACTGGTCCGTGACATTTTATTGTTGTAGAATATGGTATTCTAATATTCTATGTTATATTGTTATTTATTTAGAATTTTGTATTATGAATTTTAAATACTTATTTATGAGTATTTTTTGATATATGCATATTTATGAGTTTAGAATATAGTTTTGATTCTTTATTATGCCATTAGAAATATAAAAATTTAATTTATTAATTAACATATCCTAACCATGTCGTGTCTTACTTTTTTGGAAAATGTCGTGTCCGTGTGTCTCATGTCCTTGTTTGTGCTTCATAGGTTATTAGGCATGGGCTTGGCCTAGTTGGCTTTGGCTAAGGTGGAAGGTGGCAGAGTGGGCTCAAGTTATGATTGAACTATCTTGGCTCAATTAAGCCTAGATAAGAATTGGTTGAAGCTCGGTCCATTTGGGCCTTGTGTGTGTATATATATAGCATGGCTCGTAGATACCCTGATTTGGCTATCCCAAATTGGAATAATCCAATTTAGGTTATCTTATTCTAGGGGATAACTAAAACCAAGATAATTATAGTACAATACTCATAGCCAAATAGGGATGAAAATATCCATAATGCTTGATTAGAGTTTTTGGAGAAATTCAAATGGAGTCTTAATAATGGTAATGATAACTTGTTATTTGTGTGCATTGAGATGGGTGTTGGCTTGCCAACAATGACCTCCGACCAATGAGATGGTTGGAGTTGCTTGTTAATGTATGGAAGAGGGAAAGGGTAAGGGTTATGACCTCGGGATCAAGGGGTTGGACCTTGACAAAGCCTAAAGCAGTCATCAGAGAAACTAGAGCTACCAAAGGGTGAATATATGGTGTAGTGTACAAAGCCTAAACAGGTGTTGAATTGGTCAGGTAACCAAAATAATAGACCAATCACAACCAAGGGTTAAGGTTATGGCAGGGCTCAAATAGGGGGTCAAGGGTTCAATCAAAGGCCAAAACAACTCATATATTTGAAAGAAATAAATAAAAAAAGGGAAGTGGGGGTGGGGATGGGGAATAAGGAAAAGCTATACCATAGAGGGGAATAATCAGTCTTATCAAAGTTAATTGTTGACTGCCACCACGATAACTACCTTGCCCTTTCTTCCTTGAATATTCATAGGTGGAGAGATGGTGATACGATGAAGGCTTGAATAGAAATTAGGGTTCACCCCATGAATAGAGAGATATTGTGAGAATAATGGAGATAGTTTGCGGTATGAGAGGGAGGGAGATGGTCAAATGAAGGTTTCAGCCATTCGGGTGGTTTTACACCCTCCTCTTTGTAACAATAACAGTCCCCATGTGGGCACTTTAGTTTGCTCAACGCCTACTTTGGTGTCGGACATGTCTCCATGAAGGGCCCTTTTGCATATGTTTATTTATTTATCTTGGCCCCATTTTCTTGGGCCTAATAGTTACCTTGTTCCAAAGGGCCTTCATCTTGGAAGATTGTATTGCAACATCTGTATTCCATATTTATATCTTATGCGCATGGATAATTTATCCTTATCTTGGCATATCCTTTGAAACAAATATGGCTCGGGTAATGGTTGCAACATCCCAAATGGCACTGGTGGCATGATTTCACAGTGTAGCAAATATGGTATAAGAGTAGCAAATATTTTTATTTCGGGTAATTCCAAAAATCTTTACATATGAAGTTATGAACTCTTGTTTCTGTTTTGGTTCTTATAATCATGTTTATTGGGTTTTGAATGTGTTTTGGCAAATTTTGTTTGTTCTCTAAAAAACAATTATATAATTGGGAAAATTACACATGATATCCCTGAGAATTAGGATAATTGCAAGAACTACCCTTGATGTTCAAGAAAATACAGCGACTACCCGAGGTTTAATACTATGTTGCAATTCCGCTTAGTTAAATGTTAAAAGACCAAAATGCCCTTATAATTTAAGGGTCTGCCAAGATATGATGATTTGTTTGTAGTATCTCTACAATGTAGTTATCATATATTTTGAAATATATAAAATATATGGAAGATATATTATTTCTTGTTTTAGTAGTCTAAGTTCAAGTATACAAAGATTGTACTTACCATTCAGCTGTGATATGAAATACATTATTTGATTACATGGTATCAAAGCTATAAGCTATATCCTAACCCTAACCATAACCCTAGTTAAGTTAGGTTAGAAGTAGCAACAACCATCGTCCATCATAGTCATTGTCTGTCACAAACATTGTCCTTGGCCCTATCGTAATTGTTGACCCTTGCAATTGCCACCAACACTGTCCGTCATTGGTTTTGTCCCTATCCTTGGCCATCTTTGTGGGCCTTCAAGATCGAATGGCCAGTCTCGTCAACAGCCAGTCATCCTTGCCAGTTGGTAGTCACTCTCGTCAGTTGTTGTTGCCTAGTCAAAATTGTCGTTTGTCAGTCATCCTTATCGAATCTAAGTTGTCATTGTTATCACACCAACCACTCTTCATTGTGTGACCAGTCAGACCGCGTTGGTCTTCCCGGTGACCTAGATTCTATCCAGATTCAAGTGACCCAAATTTGGCCCAGTTTCTAGGACCCAAATCCAACCCACTCTCATGTAATATCCTCGTCATCCATTGTCATTTACTTGTCTTAGATCTGATCTCCATCCATGGCAACTAAGGCTAGAGATACCTTAGTCACTGTCATTGTCCCATATTTTCTCGCCATACCTATTATTACCACATAAAAACTAAATGGCCATAATTACTTTGTCTTTTGCTATAGATATTTGGTTTCTTGGTCAAGAACTCAAGGATCACTTGACCAAGATAGTTGTTAATATTCCTACGAACCATCAACTAACATGGAAAAAAGTGGATGCCTAGTTATGCTTGTTGTGGTAGACAATTGAACCCACCTTAATGCCTATTTTTTCGGCGACCTCGTGCATGTAGTACCCTTTGGAATTGTGCTTGTGAGTTGTATACGAGTGACATAACTTGTGCCTACGATGTTATTGGTGCATTATTTCATCTACAATAGAATAAGTTAGACATGACAGATTTAGGTAAGTTTCAAGCCACGATTACTAAATTTAATGAGCTCATGCCATTTGATGCAGATATCAAAAAGCAATAAAAGCAGTGGGATTAGATGTTTATTGTTATTTGCCTTTAAGGCATTAATTCAGCACTTGAGCTTGTCAAAACGCAAATTCTAGGCAGGACCTCTCTTCTACCCTTGATGGATGTCTTTACTAGATTATTTCCTTCATCTTTTGTTGTCGATCATGGTGGTTCAATCCCTAGAGAACAGTTCCACTTGCACTTGTCACAACTCAAACGGGATCCCATTCTAATCGTGGATGTAATTGGGGGGGGGGGGGGTCGTGGTGGTAGATGTGGTCGATCTTGGTCCCTATGTACCTACTGTAAGTATATTAGCCCCATTAGGGAGACTTGTTACAACCCTTATAGTCGCCCACCTCACACAACCAATACAACTCAAGTTGTCAATGACAGTTTAGAATCCAAGATTCTACCAGTAGCGTCCACGAGAATACCAGTGGCTCCCTTTTAGCATCTATATTAGAAAGTATGCTCAATCCCTTTAGTTTTGCACTACACAACAAGCTACCTCATTCGTTGCATTGTTTTCCCACATAGGCGAACACATTCTATTTAACCTAATCCTCATTTCTCAACCCTCGAATTTTTTATTCAAGTGCTACCAACCACATATATGGTAATAATTCTTTGTTCTCTAATATCTATTCAGGGTCATTGCCTACTATTACCCTAGCTGATGGTTCCTAAGCCTCCAATATTTATGACAAGGTTATAGAGCAATCTAGGTCATGAACAATCTTGTCATTTGTTTTGCATTCACCATAATGTCCCTTCGATTTACTTTTTGTCAATCAACTTACTTGTGACCTAGATTGTTCTATAACCTTTTTGTTTGAGATCGAAGGACTAAATGGACGATTGGCATGAGGTGTGAGTCTTGAGGATAATACCACTTCTCTCCATCTACTCCACCTGTGATTTGCACTACTACTACTCATTGTCGTTTAGGGCACCCATCTCTGGCTAGTTTGAAGAAGATGGTACCATATTTGTCCAATCTTTCATCATTAGAGTGCAAGTCATGTCAATTTGAGAAACACAATCGTAGTCCCTTTCCCAGTTAAGTCAATAAGCATGTTAGTGTCACGACCCTAAGGGTGGACAAGGGTATAATTGTAATAAGTAGAGCTAGGGTTAAGGCTATAATTAGTTGAATACATGTAATAAGCTACTGTTGTACTTAGCAGTTATAGCTGTGGGCCACTTGTACATTGTCGGTTACAACCAAAGTCAGCCTATAAAAGGAATTGGGCTCCTGAAGATGGGGATTATGAATGAACTGGACATAATTCTTTCCCTCTCTAACTCTTTTCTCACCTATTCTCTCTCAATTCTCCCTCCTGTGTCTAATTATCTCTCCCTCTCTCAATTCAAATTCCTACGGCTACTATATTTATCAAATTGCTCAATATCATGACCCAATGATCCATAAAGGGGCAATAGGGTTATAGGCTTATAATAGTTAAGAGGATATTTTAGCAATTAGTTAGAAGCACATGGGTGTGTTGTGCATGCTATTAGGAGCTAGATATGCCTATATAAGGCTACTGTAAACGGATGGGATTCTGATACTTGAATTGATAAATGAAATTCTTATTTCTCTCTCTAGATTTCTCTCCCAATCTCCCCCTCGTTTCTCTTTGCAATTCTCCCTCATTTCTATCTAATATCTTTCTCCATTTATGATCTTGGTCCCAAATCATTCGGATTCTTCCGATTTACAATCCAACCCTACGCTAAACCCTAGGTACATGACAATTGGTATGAGAGCCATCGTTCCTTGGCAGTTCTCTTTGTTAAGTAATTCCAGCGATCGAGAAGAGGTTTAAGGTGAAGTGTGACGGTGATTAGGCGAGTAGGAAGACGCAACTCTCTGTGAAATCGACCGAGCAGTGGTTCGATGAGTCCAACGAATTCAACAATGTCGGCGATAGATTTTAGGGTGAAGAACGATCCAACCAAGAGAAAGAGCAAAGCAACTCTACTTAGAACTGAAGGCGAATTAGACAGTGAGTGCGATTCCATAAGGCGATTTAGGTAACCTTTGGTTCAAACTTGGAAACGAAGAGGAAGAGCGACTCTCGGTTGTGAATTTATTGAGCATTGGTTAGGAATTGCAAACGAGCAGGTCAGGCGATTCCAAATTGGAAGGCGACTTAGCCAGGTAAACCCATTTGTGATTCCGACAAGTTCTTAACGATTGGGCTCGTATTTTGGAAGTTGCAATTGAGAGGTTCGATTAGGCAAGTATTGGAGGCAAAAGTGGATTCGATCTAAGTTAGGTCATTGTAATCCAGTGACCCACGCTTCTTGGTTGTGATTTCGACAACTCTTAACAGCTAATTCTAGCGAGTTCAATTGGTCTCAACTGTTGAAATCGAGACCGATCATAACCAAAAGGGAGTAGTAATTCTCAGTTCAAAAGTTGCAGTTTGTTTTACGGAAATTTCAAACAACAACAGATTCAACAGATCCGACGAAGGTCCTTATCGGCTATTGAATTGCGTTGAGGCAATTCTAATTTAGAGCCAATTAGCTCACGGAAGGGTGTGGATTTAGATGTATAGAACTTCTATGCCTTGGTCACCGAAGTATACTGCTTCCACTAAATCAACCATGGGGAGCAATGCATATATGAGACCAATGGAGTCTCACTTGCAATAGAAGGATGTTGCATTTTCAGGGGCATGTTCTGCTCGTGAGGCCATGGGGAGCAGTGTACACATGAAACAAATGAGGTTGCAATTTTAGCAGAAGAATGTTTCATTCTCAGTTGAAGGCAGACATCATAAGGAGTTTGGCCAGAAGCCTCAAGCATGGGAAAATAAGTTTGAGAAGGGGAGCAGCCAATTGGACAAGGAAACAAGAAGTGTGGTACATGATACAAGCACGAAATTCGGCTTGTATGTTACACGAGTAGTTGCAAGAGTTTGCAATGATATTAACTAAGAAGTATCACTACAGCTTTTCTACTCAATTCTTCAATGATTATCACGGAAGTTTTAATAAAAAGGAATTCCTAAAAATTGAGCAGCTGAAGGAGAATTCAAGTTGGCGGGAATCAGATTCATTGCTCACTTCTGATGTTGAGCAAAAAAAGTATTATGGTTTAGGTGGAAGCTATAAGGTGTATTTTAATTTAGGCAAAATTATCAAGGAGGATTGCAACATCAATGATGATATTGGTGGTGAATAGCATTATCGAAAGGGAATTTGTAACAAATAGGTTGATAGGGTAACAAATGCAAAGGGACAATTTGATATTGTTGAAAAAGAAGTTCATATAGAGGGAAATTCCACCAAACACAAGGAAGAAGGAGTTGCTAAATTGTTTGCATGGAATAAGGAGGTTCGGACTGAAAATCCAATCAATATTAAGGAAGAGAGTGCTAGAATTGAAGTAAACTTGTCAAGGGTGACACAGGATCCTGAAGAAGAAAGAAAATTGGATAAAGAGATCGTGCAGACCACATTTTGCAAGAGTAGGAAGTTGAAAATTTGGTTGAGGATCAGTCTACAAATTAGATTGGAGATGAGAACTGCTATGAGGTTGGCTTTCATGCCTTTGATAATTTGGATAGGGGGGATGGTTTCCTCAGATAATCTGGCTACAAATCATATTGGGAATGAAAGTTGGGGTGGGAACCATGTTTCAGCCATTGAGGAACCTATGGAACCTGCACATCCCTTCCTATGCCATCAGTATGACCATATAGGAAAGGAAATTATCAAGAGGGACACTGGGACACCATTGGAGGAGAAAATTGCGAAGGATAAATCTGGGGTGTATGGCAGTGAGCAGGAGATATTTGGGAAGGATACGAGGAAGACAGCACTAGCAGGAGGAAGTCTTGCTATCATTTTTGAAGATGATGAGAGGAGGGGAACATATGTGGTAACCTGTTAGATGGGTGAATTTCAAAATGAATATCATTTGAAGGTTTTAGGGTTGCAGGTTTCAGTTGCTACTTACGACAGGGAGCGACTAAATTCATTGAAGGCACTTGATGTGCACATATTGACAGGTTTTGGTATTATAGTGGATCCTCAAACTATGTGTGCCAGCAATCTTAATTTGATAGCTATTGCAAACCCAAGGGAAATGGTTTGTTACTCCTTGGAGGTAGATGCAACCTTGACTGCAATGATCATCATTTTGGTCTAGTTGATGAGAACCTAAGAACGAAGAAGTGACCTAGAAGGAGAATGAAAGAATGGAGAATAAACCAGATAGAGAAGGCTGGAATTGGATGAAGGGTCATGGCTATTTGCTGCAAGTTCTTAAGGACAAGAACTCTCTCAAGGAAGGGGGAATTGTCATGACTCAAGGATCCATAGAGGGGCAATAGGGTAACAAGCCTATAATAGTTGTTAGAGGATATTTTAACAATTAGTTAGAAGCACATGGTTGTGTTGTGCATGCTGGTAGGAGCCAGATATGCCTATATAAGGCTATTGTAAACGGATGGGATTCTGATGCTTGAATTGATAAATGAAATTCTTATTTCTCTCTCTAGATTTCTCTCCCAAACTCCCTCTCGTTTCTCTTTGCAATTCTCCCTCATTTCTATCTAATATCCTTCCCCATTTCTATTCTTCGTCCCAAATCATTCGGATTCTTCCGATTTACAATCCAACCCTAGGCTAAACCCTAGGTACATGACAATCAAGTCTTAGATTTGAGACTTAACAGTTAGTTCTCCTTTTTTACTTGTTCATTCTGATGTCTAAGGACCTAGTTCTGTTTCTTTGAAACAAGGGTTTCATTATTTTGTTGCCTTTATTAATGATTTTTCACGAACTACTCGGGTGTATTTAATGAAAAATTGATTTGAGTTATTTTCCATCTTCACTACTTCTTGTGTTAAAATTTCTCCCCAATTTAATGTGACCATTCGTACTATTTTGTTGAATGGAAGAATTGTTATCTCATTGAGATTTCACGCATGCTTCTTTTGTAGATGCATGTTCCCCTTTAGTATTGATCTCATTAATTGGATGCCATCCTCTGTCCTTGTCGACCAGGTCCCTCTTTCTATCCTTTTACCTTGGTCTGACTTATAATCTCTCCCATCTCATATATTTGGGTGTACCTATTTTGTCCATTAACTTGCTCCTAATCATAATAAATTATTTGCTTAGTCTCTCAAGTGTGATTTCTTTAGTTATTCTCGTCTTCAAAAAGGATATCGATGCTACTCCCATGAGTTGTCTCAATATGTTATCTTTGTTGATTACACCTTTGAGAGTCCACCCTTTACTCCCCTTACTTCCTTTAGTCCCCTACATTGTCTAAGTCAGTGTCCATTAGTTTACCATTGCTTGTTTCCCTCTTTGATCTTTCATCTCCATCTTTCTCCTCTTGGCTTGATTGCCCTAGTTTCTAGACATACTAGCATCATCCTCGACCTGTGGGCCCACCAATAGAGCCAGTAATAGATGCATCCACAATAGAGCCAGTAATAGATGCATCCACAGTGACACAACTAATCTTAATGGACCACTACCTTCACCCTCAGTGCCAATTAGTTTGTGCTCCTTTGGTTCCTCTCTTGCTCTTGATTTCATTATTGCCCTTTGCAAAGGTACTCGTAATTGTATTACCCAGAATCCCATCTCAAACTTTGTTAGTTATCACTTATTGTCTCCGGGCTATCATGCCTTTGTTTCTTCTTTGTCTTCGATTTCTATTCGTAACACTGTTATAGAGGCTCTTTCTCATTTTGGGTGGCGCGATGCAATGGTTGAAGAAATGTCTTATCATATATCCTAATGAGACTTAGGACTTAGTATCTCTTCCTTCAAGTAAGTCTACTGTTGGTTGTCAATGGATTTATACTATCAAGGTTGGACCCGATGGTTGCATTGATCGTCTCAAGGCTTGACTTATTGCTAAAGGATACACTTAGATTTTTGGCCTTAACTATGGGGACACCTTTTCTCCTATGGCCAAAATCTCACCTATTTAGCTGTTCATGTCTTTGGCTGCTAGCTATGTACAACTGGCCTTTCCATTAACTCTATATAAAAAATGTCTTTCTTCATGGTAACTTATAGGAGGACGTTTATATGGAGCACCCACCTACTTCGTTGCACAGGAGGAGTTTAAGCAGCTATGTTGTTTACGAAATTCCCTTTGTGGCCTCAAACAATATCCTTGAGCTTGGTTGGAAGGTTTAGTTTCGTTCTCATGAAGTTTGGGTTAAGTTAGAGTGGAGTTGATAATTTAATTTTTTCTTTTGCTCTTAATCTGATTGTCACATTCTTTCGGTGGTGTATGTCAATGACATTGTTATTACTGGGGATGATGATGTGGGCATCATCGAGTTGAAAACGCATCTCCAACAACACTTTCAAACCAAGGATTTGGGTCACTTGAAATATTTTTTAAGTATTGAAGTGGCATGATCAAAGATTGGTATCTATATCTCTTAGAGAAAATATACATTGGATATGCTTGATGAAATAGGGATGCTTAGATGCAAGCCATTAGATACTCCTATTGATTCAAATATCAAGTTGTTACCAGGATAGGGGAAGCCTATTTTTGACCCATGGTGCTATCGTTGTTTAGTTGGCAAACTCAACTATCTTATAGTCACCTGTCTTGATATTTCATTTGCTATCAGTGTAGTAATTCAATTTTTAGATTCACCTTGTGATAGCCACTGGAACGTAGTGATGCGTATCCTTCAGTATAAAAGTTACCTTTGGTTGTGGTATATTGTATAACATCATGGTCATAGTTAGATTGTGGGGCACGCTGACACTGATTAGGCAAATTGTCCTAGTGATAAGCAATCCACATCTAGATATTGTGTATTTATAGGTGGCAACCTCGCCTCTTGGAAAAACAAAGAAACAAAACGTTGTCACTAGATCTAGCATAGAGACTAAACATAGAGCTATTGCCCTAGCAATGTATGGAGTTGATATGGTTGAAACAATTTGTTGTTTAGTTGGGAGTAATTTAGATCAAGTTTATGCAATTAATGTGTGACAATCAGGCTACAATGTATATTGCCTTTAACCTTGCGTTCTGTTAAAGAACTAAACACATTAAAATTGATTGTTATTTTATTAGAGAAAAGTTGTTTTCTGGAAATATTGTCATATCCCATGACCAATTAGTTGATCTATTCATTAAGTCTCTCAAAGGTCCTCATTTGAGCTATATGTGCCCTAAGCTAGGCATGTTCAACATCTATGCTCCAACTTGAGGGGGAGTGTTAAGATATGATGATTTGTATATAATATCTCTACAATATAGTAACCATATATCTTGAGATATGTAGAATATATGTAGGATATATTATTTCCTTTGTTAGTAGTCTAAGGGTGCGTTTGATAGGGGTGGAAAATGAGGCTGGAATTCGAATTCCATCTAAATTTCAAGAAATTATATCAAATAGTTTTTTAATTCCATGGAATTCGAATTCCATTTTAGTTCAAAAAGTGAAGATTTTCCTTGAAATCAAGGAATTAGAATTCCTAGGAGTTGGGGTGAGAATTGGAATTCTACGGAATTGGAATTCCACTCTCATTTTCCACCTCTATTAAACACACTCTAAGGTCACATATATAACGACGAGTTCTTTTACAGGGTCAGATAGATTGACAGAGAGGGTTACCGAATGGGGGCAAAAAGATCAAAATGCCCTCGCCCACTTTCACTTTGCAAAGTGGGCCACTGCCTTGCTCTCTCATCTCCCTTTCCATGGCTGCCGATGCAACCACTGCCTTGTCGCCACTATCGCCTCGTCGATCGCCGTTGCATCCTCGATGGAGGGAAGATGCAACGATGGCCATGGGAAGGGAGAGGAGACAGCAAGATAGTGGCCCACTTTGTAAATTTGTAAAGTGGGTGAGGGCATTTTGGTCTTTTTTCCCCATTTGTTAACCTTTTCTTTCAATCTCTCGGGCAAAGTAAATTAACTCTATAAAGACTGTACATACCATTCAACTGTGATGTGAAATATACGAGGCCTTTTCCTTATCTCATGTTTTTCTCCCTTCTCTCTCGTTTCCCAACAAAGGTCACCGGTGGTGATGGTAACTCTTCTTCGGCAACAGTGGTGGGAATTTTTTGGTAATGACGCGGGATTGGTGGTAATATCTCTTTCTAAAAATTCTAGGGTCCAACGATGAACTTGTTACCCAGATGGGTTAATTGTCGTGGTTTTGTCTAGTGTGATGAACCTGCCAATTTGTGATGAACCCAGTGGATTCATCACGCACTGTGGCAATAAACCCAGATGGGTTCATCCGGTTTCATCGTTTATCCCCCCCCTCTCTCTCTCTCTATATATATATATATAACTGTGATTGTCGGCTGCCAGTGACCACTAGTTGCTTTATCTTTTTTGTTTTTTTTAATTTTTCTAAGATCAGGGGAGAGAGAATGAAGGGTAAAATAGTTATTTTGTCCCTTTGTTTAACAAGGTTATTGTTATTTCTGAATTGCAATTATGCCAAACCTAAGGGTTGGTTATTGCAATTTATAATTTTATAAAATTTATACAATGAGATCATTATCTATATTCCTTTAGATAATTTATGATTCCATTCCTGTTTTGGTTGGAAAATGCAGTTGATGTTTGAGGCTATATATGCGATAAGGATTTAAGACTCAATATGTGTGTGTGTATTAACTGAACAATAAAAAAGCAAAATCAAACAAACATATGAAAAAAAAAAAACATAACCCATTTTCATGTGAAGACCAATACCATCTCAAGCCCCTCATCCAGCCATCACCAGCTGAGATTCCTCCTTCCCAACAAAATTTGGTCATCTCCATTCTTCATCGCATTTTCAATTTCCCACATATGACTAATAGAGAGGTAGATTGTTCAATTCAAGAGGGAGGGAGGGAGAAATATATATGACCTAACAATTATGTACGATTAGTTTACCATTTTAACTGTACATAAGATACAAATTTCAAAATAAAATGTTCTATGTTTTCTTTGTAAATATATTTCATTCTAAATAAGAAAATTATGCTAGAAATATGAAATTTAGGGTTCTCCTATCATCCTTGGACAACATTGACACATACTTGTACCTAATACCCTGTACTGAGCCTTGTAACATGAGGTTACTCATTGTCTCTTGTTGACTTTAGTTGATGAGTTTTATTTCCAAGTTGGGCTTTTTGATATGATGTTCTTTTTTGTCCAATGTGTTGATGTTAAAAATAAAATAAAATTATGCATAATACTTTTAACTCATTCATGGAAAAAGCCATCAACCCAATCAATAGAATTATAATCTGCATCATGTCATCTCTATCAATTAATTTCTTCAGAGTTAATCAACTTATTTTTTTGTAACTTTTTCCTTGACTAGGAGCATGCCTATTGTGTGTACTCAGTCACCTGGAACCCCCGTCATGCAGATGTATTTGCCTCTGCTTCTGGTGATTGCACTGCCCGTATTTGGGATGTGCGTGAGCCTGGTTCTACTATGATCCTGCCTGCCCATGAATTTGAAATCCTATCATGTGATTGGAACAAATATGATGATTGTGTCATTGCCACCGCATCTGTGGACAAGTCAATCAAGGTGTGGGATGTGAGAAGTTTCCGAATCCCAGTAGCCGTGCTCAATGGGCATACCTATGCAGTCAGGAAGCTTAAGTTTTCGCCTCACAGGGGCAGCTTGATAGCTTCTTGTTCATATGATATGACAGTGTGCTTGTGGGATTACATGGTTGAGGATGCTTTAGTCGGGAGGTACGATCACCACACAGAATTTGCAGTTGGGGTGGATATGAGTGTGCTTGTTGAGGGTCTCTTGGCAAGCACTGGATGGGATGAACTTGTGTATGTTTGGCAAAATGGGACAGATCCCAGGGCTCCCTAGGAGGGATTTGTTTCTTACAATTTTTAGATTAATTTTGCGAACATTGGAATACTTGTTTTGGAATGGGGGTTCACTGTAGTTGTTGTAGTTATAAATGTGCAATACTTAGAATTTTGATCTCATCATTGATGTTGAGGAAGAGCTTGGTCACTGATTTTACGTCCACCTAGTCAATTGAAAGTTGTACTTGATGGGGGTTGCTGTTGTTGTGGCATACCTAAATTGTGAATTGTGTTCACAATCCATGTATATGTTGTAATTGGAATTTCAATCAAGCGTTCAAATTTGGCGTTTACTTGTTTGTGTCAAAGAATCAAATCTTGAAAAAGCTTGAACTATTTTTTTTATATCTGACAGGAAGTGGGATATGTCAATGCTTTAATTGTTTATTTTAATTTTATTATGAAGCTTTGATTTTCTTTTCTTTTTTTTAAATTTTTTTTTTTGTTGTTTTTGGACTTTGATTTTAGTTTGCCCTGCAATGATTCTGAGGTGGGTATAGAGTGGTTAGTGCGAGTTCTGGAAACGCATCCAAGCCAGCCTCTTTCACAAAGGGTCACTTGCCTGCTATATCATAAGGATGCTAGTCTAGAGAGCGAGAGAGGGATGAAAATCGATGGGAACTAAAATAATTAATGCTTTGAGATCAACAATCAATTACGACATCCCCTAAAAGAAGAAGTCAAGTTATTCAACAGCTGCCTGTGGATAAATACAAGAAACAAATCAGCATAGTGTATACTCGACGTCGAGCAAACGCGAGAGAACCTGTTTGCTGCTAGGTCGTTCATCTGGTTCAGCCCAACACTCTGGAATTGCATTTTCTCACAAATATGAGCTCTCTAATTTTAAGATAGCGCAAAGAAGTAAAAAATTATTGTAAGTTACCGTGACAGACCTGCAATTAGCTTGCCCAGAGGACCTTCTGGAATTTCTAACCTCGATCCATCGTTAGCAACTGCGTAAACAACCTGAAAGAATCAACCATCCATGTCAAGCTAGGGTATAGAGAAAGAAGAGGGAAAACAGATAAAAAGACAATACACAAGTCTTACTTGGACTGATGGCACCCCTTCCCATGGTCTATTCAGGGTGCAGAGCTCCCACATTAACACCCCCAGGCTGAAAATATCACATTTCTCTGTGAATGGTTCGTTGCGGATGAGTTCCGGAGCCATCCACTCGGGAGTTCCTGCAGAGGAAGCATCCTTTGTAGGAGTTGTGGTCAGCACCCGTGATAGTCCAAAATCACATATCTTCACTGTCCAGTACTTATCCACAAGGCAATTTGCACTTTTTAGATCACGATGGGCTATTTTCATTCGATGTATGTACATCAGACCCCTAAATCATTGGAGGACAAGTATAGTATATTTTATTCGGAGTTTAGGACAAAGATGACATATGGATAATTTTATCAAACACGATATACAACATAACATACATGATGGATGCGCAAAGACAATGCCAAAAATACTCGTTTCCCAATCCTCTTAAGAGCATTCAATTAGAAGTCTGGACTATGACACACTTTTGACTTCTGAGCAAACCGATTATTGATTAGTGACTAGTAGAAGCTATGGATTTTCTGAAAGTGAAATAATCAACTCCAAGGTATACTTGAAGAAACATAAAGATATATATAGGTTGTTTTACACCTAAACTGACTTCTATTCCTCAAAAATTAGCTATTCTTAAGCATACTCTATGATATATAGATGATTACTGCCATGTTCACAATCACAAACTCTTCTGGTGGTTGATTGTTTTTGGAGACCAAATCATTTGTTGTAGTTCTAGTTATGTGTGACTTATCTAATTATAACCTTTTTGTTTCAAGTAAATTTCACACAGCACCCCTGAGATTTGTTAAAAAGGCACCGACAACCCCTGTCTTTTTAGAAATAACACAAACCTCCGTTACCATTAACCTATTACATAAATTGACCACTTCGCCCCTCCTTTTAAAATCCGTCCCTCCTCTCTCTCAGAACTTCAACACCGTCAATGGCAATCTGCTCCACGTTCTTGGCCTCTCCCTAGTTGCCAGCAAGCCCATATTGGTCCAACCACTATCCTGAAACTATCCAGCAGGCTTAGCAGAAGCTTGAGAGAATACATCAGCAATACGATGAATCCCCTTCGACACCATCAATGGCGTCTACGACGTTGCCTGGTCAGAGTCTGATAGCTCTCACCGACAACTATGTCAAGCTTTAGACCTCTTGCCCAAGCGAAACTGGTTCCCCCACCCCCTGATCAAACCCCAACGATGGGGTGTTGGGGTTTGATTTGCATGAGGGTTCGATTCCTTCTGCAAATCGAACAGGATCACAGAGAACCCTCTCTCTCTCTCTCTCTGTTTTCCGGAGTCTCTGGTGGTCGCCGAAGATGGCGGGTGGCCACCACTCACCAGTATTTTTTTTTCATTTTCTTTAATTAAAAAGGAGAGGAAAAGGGCGATTGGGAATACAAAGGGTAATGGTATTCTTGTCACTTTCAAAAAGTTAAACTGTAGTTAATTAACTGTAGGAAATAAGGTGTTTAAGAGTTTTAAAAACTCAAGAGAGTTTTAAAGAACACAAGGGTGGTCATTGTCTTTTCACTAAACCTTGGGGTGTTGTGTGAAATTTTCCCTTTTGTTTTTATTCAAGTCCAAGGACTTATATTTTCCACTTTTCACAACCACCTCTACTGTAAAGACTATGATACTGTATGCCATACCAAATAAATGTCTTTTTAATATGTCTACCACTATTGCGAAAGCCACAGCTTCAATTTGTCTCCAGTAGGTTAAGTTCATTTTGGTTTTGTACTCTGCTTCTTATCTCAAACACGACGTGAATTACAATTATCTTACAAATACAGCCATGAACAGAGACAATTAGGGATCTATATTCATGTAGCCAACTCCACTAGTGAGATTAAGGTTTGTGATGTTATTTGTTGTTGTTTTTGCACTTTGTAGATTGCCACCAATGCTTCATATTCTAATGCTGGTTAAACATCCAAAGTAATAAACTCATGTATGGACAATCAATGTAGTTTCCACATACGTTTTCACTCACATGGTGGCAGGGAGCAGTGGATGGCAAGTAGCATGGTAGGGGTAAGTGGGCCATTTCATTTTAAGTTTTTAATAGTCTCAGATGGTTGCAGAAAAGATAGTTATTGTCATGATAACATTAAACAAGAAATAACCATACAAGATAAGATTGTATGTGAATAGCAACATGATCAAAGTAGAAGAGGATGGAATAATGTTTTAACAGGAGACTCTATAAGTAGGCCAGATGAGATGCTATGGGAAGTTGCTTTCATTTCTCCTTCGTTTCTTGATGCAGTGTGAGAGGAAGAATCAGCAAAAACAAGTGAAAAAATTGGGACAAAGGTATGAAAAATAGGGTTTAAGAAAGCCTCAAAAGTTGAATTAGAGTAAACCAGCTGCCTAAAAGGTGTCTTAAGAGGCTATTTACACTTGGGTTACAGCGTTAATACATCTTAGTTGTTGATCACAAAAGAATCCTTCAAATCTTATCCACCCCCCTACGCTAAAACTCACATGACTATTTATTATAACTAATATAATAAAAAAATTCTAAACGGCCTAATAACTTAAATACTAACCTAACTAAACAAATAAAATAAAAACACTAATAAATAAAGAATATGCTCCTGCATCATTTCTGTTAGGTTATGTTTAACTCATGAATTGCCTTCTCTGTGTTCCTCTCCACCACTTGACACTGGTCTTTTATATGTATTACCAGTTATGGTAATCATTTTTTTCCAGAAGACCTTTCTTAAGAACACATGTTTCAAATTGGATGATCCTGCTAGGCGGAAAAAAAAAACAAAAAAGGAAAAACAAAACCAGTTCATCTTAATGCAATGGATCACTCACCATCTAATACAAATTAAAATTCATTATTGTGGATATTTGATTTACCAAGCTGACAAATTTGCTGCTTGATGAACACGCTAATATGCTATCCAGGGAAAAGAAATGAAAATGAAAAAAAAATGCAAGAAGAAAATAAACAAAAAATCTACATTCTAAAATCTGATTGAACAAGTTCCTGCGCAGATCACAAACAAATGGGCAAAGAAGCCTTAGGTTATAAAAAACGTTAAGAGCAGGCAGGACACACACAGGTGGATGGGGGGTTGGGCAGAGGGATGAAAGGAAAGAAGGTTGCAGCTTTAATTTGAAGTTGGAACTGTACTGTACAAATTTGAGAGGTTCTTGCTTTTTGAGGCAAATTATCCATCACTGGTTTGCAACATATGGTACAATTATTTGGATTGAACCAGGCCTGCTCATTTTAAATCCTTTAGCACACAGATTTATCAGATAAAGATCCTCACCAGGCTACCTTCACATCCAAATTATCAGATTGTATTTGAGTCAAGATTGGTGTACTTGGTGTGCATCAGAACTATGTAATGAGCTTCAAAAGTGAGCATAATTTGCTTATTTAGATGTAGTATGAACCAACATAATTGAGCAGGGATATTCAGGTAGTTCAATAGAAAAATGTCATGGTCATGCATACCTGCATATATCACACAGCATTTTCAGTCTCCTTCTCCAGCTTAGCCTCTTTTTCTGACCACTCATGTGGATTAAATGATACAATGATCCCATTTCCATGTATTCTGTCACAATGGACAACCTGGGAGGCTTTGTGCAGGCTCCGAGGAATAATATAACTGCCGAAGGAAGTAAAAAGTTGCTTTATATTCATACCCGATAGTTATTACTAACATGAATTATGAAGGGGAAAAAATTGGGGGGTCTTTTTCTTCTCCATTCATGGATCATAGTGGTGTAGCAATAATATGAAATAGACAAGTTGATCAAAACTACTGCAGGCATTACCATTTGGGTGGCGCAGACGGCTGCATATGGAAGAAAGAAAAGAGAAGAAGTTAATGGATGGGCAGAATGAGGATAAATACCAGAAAGTCAAAGATTGTTCAACATTAATGAAAACAAACCTTAGGATAGAAATCTCGTTGCAGAAGTCCTCAATGTTCTCAACAGTTAAGTCTTGTACAAGAAAAACTTTGATGGCAACGTCTGTGCCATTCCAAATTCCACGAAAAACTTCTCCAAAAAAACCTGTAGGCATTTCAAAAGTAAAACAAATCTGACAGTTCAGTATCTAATACAGATGCCATATTTCCAAGTACAATGATGCAGAAGTCCTATTTGAAGGGTCAAGATATCACTTGGACAGCAGGTCCACCAAAGAAAAGAAGGGAAGTGGTGAGGCCAAGTGAAGGGAAACTTACGAAGGAAGGAGGTGTTGCTAGAAGGCTAATAGAAGACTTCCGGAGCTGAGAATTGAGTAATGTCATGGTTATGGTGTTCTTCATTCAGCATTATGCATGAAAAGTTTTATGGTAGCTTGTGTATTATAACATGATTTATCTGCATTATGAGTGCATTGTGAGCATACTACATGTATGAGTTTGGTATAACATGCTTTGGTGTGCTTGGTCCAAGGCCGTGTGGTACTCCCCTTGTGTCATGGGTGGTGATGCCTAGAGGATGCTCGGCTTGGTGAGGAGCTGTGTTTACCAAGGGTGACCTTGAGCATGGGGCTTGAAACTAGGGTTGCACTTGGAGATTGTGGTTTTGAACCTAGAAGCGGCCCACATTTGCTGTGAGATATGATTATGCATGTGCATTGCAATGACCTGACTTCTGTCACTCTCATGAGTAGTATGGCCTGCCGTGAACCCCAAGTTGAAACTTGAGAAACATGATCCCTAGCATCCATCCGTCACCACAATCATTGAAAACCAACAATGATTTATAAATACCTTAAGAAACAGAATCTTGAACAGGTTAGTGAGAGAGAATCTCTTGTGTTAGAAGGTGATATTGGTGGTGGACTAGTTATTTAATGGAAAATATCTTTTCCAGAAGATGACTCAAACATTTACATAAAGTTGGTTCTAGATTTGATGGATTTTTAAGGCTGCATTCTGTTTTTTACAACAAATATCTGTTAGTACAAGAGGAACTAACAAGGCTACTCGAGAGAATTCCAGGAGGAATTCTTTGGTTATCGGAGAAAGAAGAGAAAGGAGAGAGAGACTAGAGAAAGAGAGAGAATAACAAAAGGGAGAGAGAAAAAATCAGAATATTCTCATGCATGATTTCTTTGGGCGTGGCCCTTACATATATATAAGCGGTTAGTGTCCTTCTAGAAGGTGGCCCCACCACAGTACAGCCTTATAATGGCTGAGGACACCTAATTACTTGACAAAAATACAGATAAAATATAGAAATCAAGGGCATGGACCAAATTGCCCCTAGGAGCGTGATGATACCCCTTCCGTTAGAAACATTTCTTGTCCACAAGAAATTCATAGCAGCCTTATCACTTGGGGAAATTGCATGAGTAACTCCGGTAGATATTCCCATGTAGTGTTGTGTAGGCGGCGGTTGGTCCACTATACCAGCACTTGTGTTAATGGCTGGGAATTATGATAAATGACTCTCTTGTCTAGCACAGCCAAAGGTTCTGTCACCTCCAGGGAATTTTCCTCGAACATGGGTAGGTCTAAGCTGACTGGATCATGGGGTCCTACTGACTTTTTCAGTAGTGATGCATGGAAGATGGTGGATTCCCACCCTTTCTGGAAGTTGTAGTTTGTAAGCAACCCTCCCCACCTTGGCTAGCACTTGGAAGGGCCCAAAATACTTTGGGCCTAGTTTGGATGGGGCATGCTCAGTGAATAACTACTGCTGGAATATCCTTACCTTCAGATACACCATATCCCCCTCCTCAAAGCTCCTTTCAC
The DNA here is from genome assembly GCF_014633365.1 of Diospyros lotus. Taxonomy (NCBI): domain Eukaryota; kingdom Viridiplantae; phylum Streptophyta; class Magnoliopsida; order Ericales; family Ebenaceae; genus Diospyros; species Diospyros lotus. Next base: position 17,845,944 of record NC_068339.1, on the reverse strand, counting down.
TTCTCTTTCGATCTGCCATTTGTTTCGTTCTATTTTGTGCCACTGTCAACTCCTTATGACCTGCTGGGCTTCCTGCTTTTGCTTTAGGTGCTAGTCTACTGCTAACTCCACATTTGAGTAGTGCATAACGGCTGGGATCAGTGGGGGTTTGTAACAAAATAGTGCCTCAAAAGGAGATCTTTTGAGAGAGCTATGGTAATTGGAATTGTAGCACCATTGGGCGAGTGGCAGCCAATGGTTTCAGCTCTTGGGTTTGGAGAAGCATACACACCTTAGGTAGGTCTCTAGGCACTGGTTAACACGTTCAGTTTGTCCATCTATCTTAGGGTGGTAGGCAAAAGACGTGTGTAGCTCCACTCCCAACTGTTTGAACAATTCCTTCTAGAAATTGCTGGTGAACACCTTGTCCCTATTTTAAGTGATGGACATTGGTAGACCATGCACTTTAACTGTGGAATCCAACAACAATCTGGCCACCTCCGAGGCTGTAAAGGGGTGGGCTAAACTCAAGAAGTAACTGAACTTAGTCAATCTGTCCACCACCACTAAGATAGTGCTCTTCCCTTCAGATCTTGGAAGCCCTCCACGAAGTCCATTGAAACTTGCTGCCATGCTTGCTCAAGTATCTCTAGGGGTTGAAGTAAACCAAGATATGGAACCTGTTCATGCTTGCATTTCTAGCAAATAGGGCATTCTAACACAAAGGAAGTACCCTCCTTTTTCATTCTCGGCCAATAAAATAGTTGTCTGACCTTGTTGTAGTTGACGTTCGAGTCGAAGTGCCCCCCAATGGGTGATGAGTGCAAAGCTTGTACGATCCTTGTTCTAAGCTGGTTGTCCTCCCCCTATATCTTAGCAGCCTTGCCTTCAATGTATACCCCTTGTGCTCCTGTGGCCCAATTGCCAATTGAGTCATCAAATCCCTAGCTTAAGATGTTTGTTCACAATTCTCAGACACCTCCTTGATCCAGTCTGGGACTATCACTGATATTGCTTGGCACTCCCCCATTTCATCCCTTCTTGACAGTGCATTAGCCACTGTATTCTCCTTACCCTTCCTATATTGGATAGTGTAATTGATGTGAACCCGCGATGGGACAAGACCAAAGGAACCCACAAAAGATTGAAACGAACCCCAGAAAAACCAAAATCGGGTAGAAGGCAAAGAATTCCTGACCCGTTGATTCGCGAACCAAGAACCTAGACTATATTAAAATCTAGACCCGTTGATTATACGGAAGCAAGAACCAAGAATTGTTGAACGCCACAAAAACTGCCTAGATCTTTGATAAGTTTGGGTTTTGAACGCCACAAATGAATCACTCCATTGATAAGTTCGAAGTTTTGTTCATTGAAGAACAAGATAAAAGAGATAAATCTCTCAAATTCAAAAATTCATAATAATTTCTGTGTAATGTTTACAATGGAAAAGCCTTTAAATAGGCAAATAATTAAATACTAATTCTACATGGAAATTAATAAAAATCCTAAATTACATAGAAAATAAATAAATAACTAGATCTGGTCAATCAATCAATCATTCCTTTTATATTCCCAAATCTTTTCAATCAATCAATCATCCATTCCTTTTTATGCTCTCAAATCTTGTCGATCAATTAACTAATCAATCAATCAATCATGCGCCCAAATCTTGCAATCAACCAATCAATCAATAACCATTCCTTTTTATGCGCAAATCTTGTCAATCATCCAATTCCGACATAGTTGACGAGGTTGACTTGTCCGATTGCATCATTGTGCCCTCCATGATTCTCATCAGTAATCCAATCCCAACAACTTTGTCACTCCCTTCCTCTGTAGCTAAGTGTGCAGCCTCTGTTCCCCTAGGAATTTAAGGCTCTCATGATCCGTTTTGATAATAAATGGGTTTCCCTCCAAATAGTATCTCCACTTCTCTACTGTCATGAGGACTGTTATCAACTCCTTGTTATAAATACTTAGCCCCAAGTGGTTGGGAGCTAAGGCTTGGCTAAGGAAAGCTATTAGTCTACCATCTTGAACTAGGACTGCCCCCACTCCTATCATATGCGTCCGTTTCCAAGATGAAAGGCTTGGTGAAGTCAGGTAGGGAAAATATAGGGGCTTGGGTCATTGCTTTCTTAAGAGAATTGAAGGTTGCTTGATCCCTGTCACTCCATTCAAACCCATTCTTCCTGAGTAGCTCTGTCAAAGGCTTGTTGATCACCCCATAGCCCTTAATAAATTTCCTATAGTACCCTGTTAAGCCAAGAAATCCCCTTAGCTCCTTGATGGTTTTGGGTATTGGCCACTCCACCATAGCCATGATCTTCTTAGGGTCTGTAGTTACTCCTTCTCTTGTGATTATATGCCCCAAGTATTCCACCCTCCTCTCTGCAAGGTACACTTAGACTTCTTTACAAACAACCGGTTAGACTTGAGGACTTGGAAGGTGGTTTTGAGGTGGTTTATGTGTTGTTCCATGGTAGGACTATATACTAGGATGTCATCGAAGAAGACCAAGATGATTTTTTTGTGGTAGGGACTGAAAACATGATTCATCAGTGCCTGAAAGGTCGCAGGAGAATTAGTTATAAGAATTTGTATAAGCCTTGATGGGTGCGGAATATTGTTTTAGGTATGTCTAGGCAACTCATCCAAATCTGATGGTATCCAGATTTGAGATCGAGCTTTGAGAATATAGTTACACCAGTTAGTTCATCTAACAAATCATCTATGATTGGGATAGGAAATTTGTTTTTTAATGGTGTGGGAATTGAGTTGTCTATAGTCTACACAGAACCTCCAGCTTCCATCTTTCTTCTTAACAAGAAGAAAAAGGGATGCAAAAGGGCTTTGATTGGGTTGGATTATGTTTTTGGAAAGCATGTCCTTAACTAAGCGTTCAATCTCGGCCTTTGGGAAAGGAGAGTATTTGTAAGAGCAGACATTTACGAGTTCTATATTAGGTTTAAGATGGATGGTGTGTTCTAGGAAACGGTTAGGGGGCAAGGATAAGGGTTCAATGAACAAGTCCTCAAATTCAACCAATAGAGATTGTAAAGAGTCATTAAGAGTTGCCTCACTTGAAGAATCGGTAAGGGCTTCTAGCTTGAACCACTAGTGATCCTTTCCCTGGGATTTACCACCCTTGTTGAACTCCTCCTCTACCTCAACAACATACACCGAGTGTAATTGAGCTATGGCTCCCTCATCTTACTCAAATAATTTAGGGGATCCCCTGAAATTGCCCTGCATTCCCCTCCCTCCATACATCCGACCAATGTCAACCCTCCTTCCCCCTTTTTCAAAAGTCACCTCTAAGGTGTTGAAATCAAATATCAGAGGACTCACTGTCCTCATCCAATCGACACTAAGCACTACGTTACACCCCCCAAGCTGTAGGATTCTCAAGTCTGTAGAGAATTTGTACCCCTGCATTCTCCTAGTGAACCCTTGACACTTGTATCTACTGATCATCTTGTGACCATTAGCAACGGTCACTAAGAGGGGTATAGTGGCTTGCAGCACACATTCAAGTTCCTTGGTTGTGTTTTCATCCAAGAAACTGTGTGCTCCCATAATCGATGAGCACTATCAATTTCTTCTTCCCCAATATTCTATTAATCTTAATCACCTTCTCTGAAGGGTGGCCTTCCAATGCATGAAGCGAAATATATCCCCCTTTCTCTCCTTCGTCGGCCTCACCCTCTGCTTCATACTCATTTGTGTCCCCCTCTGCTTCCTCTCTCTCCTCATATTCTTGTCCTTCCATTTGCATTAGGTGTTTCGGGCATTAACGTCCGACAGTGTACTTCTCACCACACCTGAAGTAGAGTCCCATTTGCCTTTTTTGGTCAAGTGTGAGGGATCTTACTGGGGCGGCCTGGATTGGTGCTCTTGGTAAGTAGCCCCTCTTATTCACCTGCGAGTTGCTCCCTATCACGGTCGTCCCTAAGCAGCAGCGTTTTTGATTTTTTTTCCTTGTATTTTAATTCTTCTGTTTGGCTATCTACCTTTTTGGGTTTTATTATAATTTCTAGCATCAGTTTGTTAGCTAAAGATTCCCCATGTGGAAGGGAGCTAGAATAGGACAAAACTTATGGTTACAACCGTTAGGAAGGGGGGATCGCCTATGGACGTGACCACCCAGCTATATCAGCCCCGAGGCTGTCTTGAGAAGATCATCGAATATGAATTTTGCATTCTGTTTTCCATCTATCTTCTAGCTCTCTCTCTCTCTCAAAACTCTTTCTCCCTATTTCTCTACCTCTCTCCCTCTCATTTCTCTATTCACACTGATAACATCTCTCTAATATTCACTGGATCAAAGGAGTACTATTGTCACCTACGACCGTGACAATAATTGGTATCAGAGCCCCAGATTCTCGGTCAACACTGGGTGGTATCTGGAGCGATGGCAGATGGTACTCGCTTGAAGAGCTTGGAAACGCAGCTTCAACAAGTCAACTCGACGGTGGCAGAATTTCAGAACTGAACCGATCAACTGGAGCTAGGAGCTACCCGGAATCATGAGGCGATCATAGCCATGGACCGCAAGCTGGAGAGTTCCATGGAAGGATTGGAGCGAAGGCTGGATTCTTCAATCCCGAGAGTATGAGACGAACTGGGAGCTCAGATGCAACAATTCATGATGATGTTTACTCACCAGAATTCGATCAGATTATCACCAGACTTCCCTCCTAGGGAGAGAAATGAGCCCATTCTGCGAGGACATATAATGGATCGGGGAATTGGGACATCCAAACTTGAGATAAACCCGAAAGAGGAGTTAGAGAGGATGTTGGGGAGGGACAGGGTAGAACCCCCCAATCATCATCAACCGGGGTACCCAATGCCTCGGATAGAGATTCCGACATTTAAGGGAGTTAATCCGCACTGGTGGATAAGAAAATGTGAGAGGTTGTTCAACTGGTACAACATACCGCAGGCCCAAAGGGTACCCCTAGTCACTGCTTATTTCAATGAAACAGTGGACGCGTGGTTCCAAGGGTGCCTTAGTGTAAGGAGGGAGTATACATGGGATGAGTTGTTTGGGAAGTTGTGCAAGAGGTTTGGAGAAAGAAGCATGATGGATACCATAGAGGAATTCAACAAACTCAAGCAAGTAGGAAGTGTTGAATCCTATTTGCAAAGGTTTGAAGAGTTAAGGTCATTCATGATCTGCCACAACCCCCACCTCTCGGAAGCTTATTTTGTGTTAAGCTTCATGAGTGGCCTTAGCAAAGAGTTGTGGCCAATGGTGAAAATGATGAGGCCGAGAATAGTGGAACAGGCCTCAGAGAGCGCCTGTTTGCATGAAACCTTGGTGGAGACGATGATGAAGAAACAAAAGCAACAACAGCGAGGAATGGTTCTGGGCACCCCTAATGCTGGAGGAAAGAACTACAATCGGGAAGTGATGAAGGGAAAACACGTGGGGGGCTCGAACTTAGCTCCATATGGGGAACAACTGAGAGAACAAAGGAGGTTGGGAAGTCTTTGTTTTCGTTGTGGAGACAAATACCACCCGAGACATCAGTGTAAGAGACAAATCCTCCTACTAAAGAGAGATGAAGAAGAGGATCAAGGGGGGACCGGGGAGTTAAACCCCGAGGATGATGACAAGGAGAATAATGGAGAAATTTCCATTCATGCTCTGAAGGGGGTAGCTAATAATAAGATTATGAAGGTGGAAGGTCGATCAAATGGGTGTAACTTGATGATTCTTATCGACAGTGGGAGTACCTATAGCTTTCTGGATGAAAGCATAGCCAGGAGACTTGAATGTCAATTCACTGGGACACCACCCTTGAGTGTGACAGTGGCAAATGGGGATAGGGTGTTGAGCAGGTCAACTTGTAAAGGTTTTGGCTGGGAAATGCAAGGGGAAATGTTTGAGGCGGATCTAAGATTCTTACAACCCAGAGGCTGTGATGTTGTCCTAAGGGTGGATTGGATGAAAGGGATGAGCCCCATAAGCTTTGATTTTAACAGGATGGAGGTCTCTTTCAAAAAAGAGGGGAGAAGGATGACTCTAACAGGAGGAAAGGAAACAGGTAGCTGTAAAATGATCAGTGGGAGAAGGTTGGGGAGATTGTTCACAGGGAGGTGGAACCAACTGGCACACTTATTCTCCATAGTAGCCATCAAGGAGGACAGAGGAGGAAAGGAGGCACACGGGGAGGTGTTACTAACAGCTAGCTCCCTGCGCGATCAAGCTGACCAGGTATCGTACTCAGACCTTCTTAATACATTGCTGTTAGAATATGAGGATCTGTTCTTGGAACCTTCAGCTCTTCCTCCTACCCGAGTTCAAGACCACACAATCAACCTGAAACCTAACACAGAACCCGTTAATATCCGATCTTACCGTTACCCTCATGCCCAAAAGAATGAAATTGAAAGAATGGTTAAGGAAATGCTTCAACAGTCCATAATCCGTCCTAGTCAAAGTCCTTTTGCTTCCCCGATTTTATTAGTGAAAAAGAAGGATGGAACATGGCGGTTTTGTGTGGATTACCGCCAACTAAATGCCCTAACCGTCAAAGATAAGTTTCTTATACCACTTGTTGAGGACCTTTTAGATGAATTACACAATGCCCAATTCTTTTCTAAGCTGGACCTTCGTTCGAACTATCACCAAATTCGAATGAAACCGGAGGACATCCCTAAAACAACCTTTAGAACCCACCATGGGCATTTTGAATTCTTAGTGATGCCTTTTGAACTCACCAATGCCCCAGCCACCTTTCAATCCCTCATGAATCGTATATTCGAGCCTTACCTTCGCAAGTTCATACTTGTATTCTTTGACGATATCCTCATCTATAGTCCCACATTCGACCAACACCTATCTCACCTAAAGACCACTTTTAATATCCTCAGATCTAACCAGCTCTTTATTAAGAAGTCTAAGTATGCTTTTGATCAAGGGCAAGTGGAATATTTAGGCCACATCATATCCAAGGGGGAGGTAAGCTCAGACCCAAGAAAATTAGAGGCGATGGTAGCCTGGCCAAAGCCCAATTTAGTAAGGGCTCTGAGGGGATTTTTTCGTTTGATAGGGTACTACCGGCAATTTGTGAAGGGGTACGGGGCCATCAGCAAGCCATTGATGCAATTACTAAAGAAGGAAGGGAGGGTTTGAATGGGGACAACCTGCAAAGGAAGCGTTTGTTAAACTGAAAGAAGCTATGAGTAATGTGCCGGCCTTAGGGCTATCGGACTTTAGCAAACCATTCATCTTAGAGACAGATGCAAGTGGCACGGGTATTGGAGCAGTGTTAGCTCAAGAAGTGAGACCACTGGCCTTTTTGAGTCAGGCCTTAAGCCCCAAGCATTCGGGGCTCAGTATATATGAAAATGAGTTTATAGCTATTTTAATGGCGGTGGACAAATGGAGGCATTACCTGGAAGGGGGCAAATTCATCATTAAAACCGATCATAAAAGCCTAAAGTTCCTATTACAACAGAAACTTCACACCCAGCTGCAAAAGAAGGGGATGTCTAAAATAATGGGGCTAGATTACACCATACAGTATTGGAAAGGGAAGGAAAATACAACGGCGGATGCACTATCAAGGTGCCATGAAGAGGGAAGTGTCGCAGCCATATCTCAGGTGGTGCCGGAGTGGCACAATGAGGTGATTGATAGCTATGGGAGGGATGAAAAGATAAAGCGGATAATCGAAAAATTGACGGTGGGAACACAAGAAGAAGTAGAATATACATTGAATGGGGGATTGTTGAGGCGTCGCGAGAGATTGGTGATTGGGAATAATATCGGGCTCAAGAAAAAGATCATGCAATCCCTGCATGAATCGCCATTAGGAGGACATTCCGGCATGCAGAACACTTATGTACGGGTTAAGAGGGTATTCTATTAGCCAGGGATGAAAGTTGAAATTCGAAGATATGTGCTGTCTTGTGATACTTGCAAGAGGTGCAAGTCCGAGAACATAGTCTACCCAGGGTTGCTGCAACCATTACCCATCCCTAACCAAGCCTAGACTAGCGTATCAATGGATTTTGTGGAAGGCCTACCGAAATCGGAGGGAAGGGACAGTATACTGGTATGGTAGATCAGTTGACTAAATTTGCTCACTTCATAGGGCTAACTCACCCTTATACCGCTCAAGATGTAGCCAGGGCCTTCCTTGATCAAGTGGTAAAGCCGCATGGGACTCCCAAGTACATTGTCTCAGATCGGGATCGGATTTTCACAAGTCTGATGTGGCAGGAACTCATGAAGGCATTGGGGACTAAGTTAAGCATGTCCATAGCCTACCACCCCCAATCAGACGGGAAAAAAGAGAGGGTAAATCAAAGTTTAGAAACCTACTTGAGGTGTGTTTGCCTCTTACAACCCAAGGAGTGGCATCAGTGGTTGTCCCTAGCCCAATGGTGGTATAACACCAACCATCATTCCTTTATTAAAATGTCACCATTTGAAGCCTTATTTGGATACCAACCGCCAACTTTACCGGCTGTAGAGGGGGGATCCAATGTAGCAACGGTGGAAGAATACCTTCAACAACGAAGGCAGGTCACTCAACAGCTTAAGCAAGAGTTGGCATCGGCTAGGAACATGATGAAGCAAGTAGCCAATCGAAAGAGAAGTAAAAAGGAGTTTGCGGTGGGAGATAATGTGTATTTAAGGCTGCGGTATTTCCATCTCAAGTCCATCACTAAGGGGAAAGTGACTAAGCTTAGCCCCAAATATTTTGGTCCTTTTGCCATAGAAGCCAAGGTAGGACAAGTGGCATACTGTCTGAAGTTACCGGAGGGGACCCAAATTCATCCAATCTTTCATGTCTCTCTCCTCAAGAAATCCGTGGGAAACCAACCAGTGAGCAGGGCCCTCCCTACATTCCCTAAAGAAGCTACCAGGGTGGTGGAACCAGAGGCTATACTCAAGAGGAGAGTGGTGTACAAGCAAGGGGCTCCGCTCATTCAAGTGATGGTCAAGTGGCGAGGCAGCACTTCGGACTGCAGCACCTGGGAGTACCTTCCGGATCTCCTAAAACAATTTCGCCGAACGGCTAGTCTCCTTAGCATTTCTTGAGGACAAGAAATCGGTCGAGGGGGGAAAAATTGTAACGATCGTCCCTAAGCAGTAGCATTTTTGATTTTTTTCCTTGCATTTTAATTCTTCTATTTGGCTGTCTACCTTTTTGGGTTTTATTATAATTTCTAGCATCAGTTTGTTAGCTAAAGATTCCCCACATGGAAGAGAGCTAGAATAGGACAAAACTTATGGTTACAGCCGTTAGGAATGGGGGATCACCTGTGGATGCGACCACCTAGCTATATCAGCCTTGAGACTGTCTTGAGAAGATCATTGAATATGAATTTTGCATTCTGTTTTCCATCTATCTTCTAGCTCTCTCTCTCTCTCTCTCAAAACTCTTTCTCCCTATTTCTCTACCTCTCTCCCTCTCATTTCTCTGTTCACACCGATAACATCCCTCTAATATTCACCGGATCAAAGGAGTACTCCTATTGTCACCTACGGTCATGACACTCCCCTTGTATCCTCCTCCCATAGAGCTCTGCCAACCCCCTCCCGATCCTTTTTGGGAAATCTTATGCTTCTTCACAAAGGCTTCCAGAGACAATTCATGCAATCGAGCCTTCTCTATTGCTTGCCTTACAAAAGTGGGTTGCAGCATCTTCACCATTGGCCTAAGTTCATCATTTAATCCACTGAGGAAGCTCGATACAAAGTATTGCTCATCTAAGGTTGGATGAGCATGACTGAGTATCGACTTGAGCTCCTCAAATAGGGCCTGGTATTCTTCCACCATCCCTTATTATTTTAACTTGTTGAATTGCTCCACCACATCTGTCAAGCTGCTCTTCCCAAAATGAGCACAAAATTCCTTGACGAACTCTGGCCATCTCCACTCATTCCTTCGTCTGCTCTAACTCTAGAACTAAGAATCGACTACGTCGTTTAGGTAAGCAACCACCATATTCACCTTGTTCTCCTCCGCAACCTTGTAGTGGTAGAAAAAGCATTCGCATCTTCTGATCCACCACCGGGGTTTCTCCCCTTCAAACACTGGAATCTCCAGCTTCGGCATGGGAGCATTGGGCTGATTAACCACATTTCCTCTTAGCGTGGCTTCTGCTGCAAACTCTATCCGTTCTTCCCTCTCCTGTCTTCCCCTAACTTCGGGAATGATCGACACCGCAGATACCTTTGGTGGGAAATCCGCCAGCAAGCTTACATTTGCTTGTCTAGAGAAGATGGCTAGCACAACACTCAACTATTGGCTTAGCCCAGAGAATTCCACCCTTAGACATGAGAAATCCTCCCTTACGTTCCTTTCGACCTCCAGCACGTCAACTCGGATGCGGCTCACATCTTCTTGGGTATTTAAGACTCCCACTTTGACGGTCTCTAGCCTCTCGTCCACTTGTTCATGGCTCTGCCTCAAACCAGCTTAGATAACATCCAATCACGATTCCATCTGCTTCATGTGGGTTCCTTCTGCCATGTTTTTTGGCTAGTGATTGGTGGCTCTGATACCAATTGTCAATACCGGAGGAACTAACAAAGCTACTCGATAGAATTCCGAGAGGAATTCTTTGGTTATCGAAGAAAGAAGAGAAAGATGGAGAGAGAGAATAGAGAAAGAGAGAGAATAACATAAGGGGGAGAGAAAAAATCAGAATATTCTCGTGCATGATTTCTTTGGGCATGGCACTTACATATATATAAGCGGTTGTGGTCCTTCTAGAAGATGGCCCCACCACTGTACAACCTTATAATGACTGAGGATACCTAATTGCTTGACAAAAATATAGATAAAATATAGAAATCAAGGGCATGGACCAAATTGCCCCTAGGAGCGTGACAATATCATGGTTTTAACTCGATGGACCAATTTTACTCAAGCCAAGGAGAAACGGAGGACGTTGGAAGAAACTTGTAAAGACACATAAGAAGTGTCTTAAAATTGGTTCTAAGGGCCAAGCATTAATCAGTGTGTTTTGGATCAAAAAGGGCATTCCTAGAAGCTTTGTTAGGCTTAATTTTGATGTCGCCATTTTTCATAATGTTTCCTAAAGTCTTTTTTCTTTTAGCTAAATTTTCCTAATGTCTTTTTGGTAACTCTTATTATGAGTTAGGGTTTTATTTTTATATATATTTTTCTATAACATAGGGTATTCGGACCTTTGGGCCGACTAATCCTCATGAGCCCATGTAAACTGCCCCATCCACATTAGCCAAACAAAGCTCCACCATGTGGTAGGTACTAGGTAGAGCCTTACAATAGCTACAAAGGGCATGCAATGCCTGCATAGACCCCACCACATAGCATAATGGGTAGAGCACCACATTAACCACACATGGCGCATAGGGTCACACAAACCTCACCACACATTGTGGTAGGTGTGGCTTCTCATGAATCTAGTTGGAAAATGCCTTTCGCGTGTTGTCAATGAGACTCAAACTTGCACTAGACAACCCCAAAATCACGAGGACTAGCTTGGACAGCCTCGAAGGGTTAATTAGGGTTTTATTTATAGTCTTTTCCTAATCTTAGTATTAATAGTTTTAGATTTTGTTTAGTTTCCTAATAGGAAAAGGAAGGATTTTCATTTTTGTTTCATTTCTTAATAGGAAAAGGATTTCCTAATCCTATTGTTTTCCCTCTTTTTCATTAGTGAATGAATAATTATCTTCAGTTTTCTCTGAGCATTGATGCTTTCTTTGAATTGTGTGATGCGATTGTATCCCTAGATGTGATGCCTAGAAGATATTTCTCTCTTTCTCTTTAATCTTTCCAATTCATCTACTTATTTTCAAAACCCTACTTCCAACCTTGTTCTCAACCCTAATTCATCTTTTCAAGCATATTTTACCCCTAAATTGTGTACCAACCCATTACATTCAAAAACCTAGCCTCTTCCACAATTTTCCCTAGCCATCTAACCCTAATCAAGCCTTGAATCACTAGGTATTCTCAGAATACCAAATCTGTCCTACATCACTAATTCTTTAAGACTTGACATCTTGTGGTTGTATAATATAATATACACAACTAATGAACTGCATTTTTTAACACACAATGTTCCATGTCCACTTTCCATTTCATATATCAAAACAAGCTGCAGCCCTGGTAAGATGGCAGAGCAAGTAATGCTTTTTTTTTTTTTTTTTTTTTAGCAAAGGATAGCTACCAACATCACCAGTGCTAGAGGTATCACCAGTTTTGAAATACAATAATAAATATGATGGTGTTCATAATACTTGAGAATGCATATATATATATATATATATATATATAACTGTAGTAGTTTTCAAGAGTGAAGTTTTCTAAGAACAATCATGCACGTATGACCCATCATTTGGTCAAAGTTTTGCCAACATGGCAACATCATTCTACCCATATATCACTAGTTAAGCCACCCCATGTAAATTTTTTAATGATACTTAAAATTTTAAATCTAAAACAAAAAGAATATTTCAGTGGATAGAAACCAAATCAATAATGCATATCCATTTCAAACTATCTTAAAATAACATTTTGTGCACAAAGCACAAGAAATGGTGTACCTGTAAATGGTATAGACTGAAAGCACTCTGCTTATCCTATGCAGTGTAATACCTAAATGTGGAAGATAAAGAAGAATTCAAAAGAGGACTGTCGTGAAGACTCATAAATTATAGGAGATAAGATTTATAAAGATAAGATTATCTAATTCTAATTATTCTCCTAAATTTTAGAGAGAGATTATTTGTATTTTAGATAGCATAAATATCTTGTAAAGTAGATTAGATTAGACTCCTACATCGTGTAGATGTCTTGTGTATACATTGATATCATATCCAAGGGAAATAACATAACTATTATTCTCCTTGGAATTGATTTTCTGCATGGTATTAGAGCAGAATTCTCTTCTCCTTTCTCCCTGTTAGTCCTAGCCAATTTCCGCCGATTCACTAAGGTGTTTCTGTCCGATTTGTCCCCTTTCATAGCCGTCGGACTTGATCAACTTGTGTCATGGCCAGAGCGAGCAGCCAACCCTATAAGATTGTCCCTTTCCAAACCACCAATTCTGTGAACATGGACAAACAACAGTCCATTCACAATCACCGGTCATAAGCTAAATGGCCAGAATTTCATTCAATGGTCACAATCCGTTATGATGTTCATATGTGGAAAAGGGAAGGATGATTTTCTCACCGGAGCAGTCAGCAAACCGAAGGAGGATGAAGCACAGCACCGGATCTGGAAGGCCGAAAACAACACGGTGATGTCTTGGTTGATTAACTCGATAAACAATGAGATAGGTGAGAAATTCTTGTTATACAATACAACCCAAGAAATTTGGGAAGCTGTTAAGGAAGCCTACTCCCACGTTGAGAATACTTCCGAATTGTTTGAGATAGAAAGTGTTCTCAATGATTTAAGGCAAGGTGAATCCCAAGTCACTCAATATTTCAATTCTTTGAATAAGTTTTGGCTTCAATTGGATAAGTGTGATACTATCCAATGGAAGTGCACTGAAGATTCAACTAAATACAAAGAAATAGTGGAGAAGAAGCGGCTATATAAGTTCTTGATTGGTTTAAATAAAAACCTAGATGGTGTGAGAGGTAGGATTCTTGGCACAAAACCTCTACCAAGCCTCAGGGAGGCGTTTGCTGAGATTTACAGAGAAGAAAGTAGGCTGAAACTAATGTTGAAGCCCTCAAACTCAGGCCTGGAACATTCTGCCCTATTTACCCGAGGAGGCAGCCTATCAAATCCCAGGCAAAAGAAGGGTTGTCCTTGGTGTGATCATCAAGCCTGGTCACACAAAGGATACATGCTGGGATATCCATGGCAAGCCCCTGGATTGGAAACCAGCACATAAAAGGAGTAAGGGTAATTTTACAGCAACTGAAGAGACCACTCCTGCCTCAAACTCATGCTTATTTAGCAAAGAGCAGATGGAGTGGCTGCAGCATAATTTTGGGAAAACATAGCTGTGTTAGAGTAGTTTAAATATCATGTTCATGTTCTTTCTCTCAGCTAGCTATATGTATATTGCTCTTTGTATTTTCAGTTAGTTTTCTGTTAGCCTTTTTCAGTTAGCGGCTGCCTTTGTGTATCTTGTTATAAGCGGTTGAGCTGTCTATTTAAAGGCAGCTCATCTTCCGAATCGATTGAGGCTTGATTACTCTTCTATCAGCTGAGTCCTATCTTTCATTCTCTCTGTTTTATTTCTGCCCTAGTTGTTTCATTACAAGCTGCAGGTTTCTACAGTGGCAGCAAGTTCTATAGCCCCACAAAGGGTAACCCTCTACATGCTTTTATTGCTAAAAGTAAGCTATCTATCCTATGGATTGTTGACTCAGGAGCTTCCGATCACATGACTAGTAATGGTGGACTGTTAACAAATATTCAGCCATGTGACAAAGAGTGGAAGGTAAGGATTGCTGATGGATCATTAGCAAAAGTAGCAGGTATTGGATCAGCTGTTTTGTCCATTGGTTTGACACTAAAAGATGTCCTATTTGTGCCTAATCTGGACTGCAACCTTTTATCTGTTAGTAAGCTCACTATTGATATGGAGTGTGTTGCAAAATTCTCAAAAGATGTATGTGAATTTCAGGATCAAATTTCGAGGAAGATGATTGGCAGTGCTGAGGCATGTTCGAGACTCTACATTCTTCAAGGGACTGATTCCAGAAAAACTGAAGTAAAATCCAGCTATTGTCATTCCACTGCACCTCTTTGTTTCTCTAGTTTTCATTCCAATAATAGTGCAATTATGTTGTGGCACTATAGATTAGGACATCCAAACTTTGCTTGTCTTCAAAAATTGTTTCCTTCTTTGTTCAAGAATTCAGATTTACACATGTTTCAATGTGAAATTTGTTAATATTCTTGTCATGTCCCTAGGAGGATTAGAAGGGTAATATTGTGGTAGGGATATAATAAAGGAGTAATATTATAATAGGCTTATATTAGTTTATTAGGAGATATTTGCTTGTTTGTTATGAGTACATGGGTGTTGTTAAAAATTAGTTAAAGAGCTACGTATGCCTATAAAAATGCCCATTGTAAGAGGAGATGGATATGCTAGAATGAATAAAAGAAAATCTGATTCTCTCTCTCTATAATTCTCTCAAATCTCCCTCTCATTTCTCTCTCCTGCTCTCCCTCAATTCTCTCTAATTTCTTCCTCATTCTTCTTCAATTTTCCCTCTATACATTCTGTTCTTGACCTTAATTCAATCGGACCCTTCCGATTGCCAATTTCAGCCCGTTATGAACCCCAGGTTCATGAGAAATGGTATCAGAGCAATCAATCATTGGCTGTGGATTTGATTCCAGTTGATTGAAACTTGCAAGCCCAACCCAAACGGTGATAAGCAAATCTGGGTGACTTCTGGAACCCATCACCAGTTATTAGATTTTCGGATATACCTGGGAGAGCAAATCTAGGGCCGTCGACTCCTTCTGCTTGATTTAATCGAACCAAGATTGAAAAGGCTTTGAAGGCGATCTGGCTGAGGCAAGCACGAACTGCGATGGTGATCAAAGCCAGTTTGGCGAAACTTCGGCAATCCTGGTTCGTCGCTTGAAGGTGATTCAAGAAGCAGCAACTTCCAGTGAAGACGCGAAGGAGAAGTAGGAGGATTGGATCGCGGCCAAGACTCCAGTAATCTGGACGAGACTTGAAGACAAGCAACCCGGGAGGATTTGCGAATTGGAATGACTGGGTCTGGGTCGCTAAGTCAGTGATTAGGTGGGACACGAACTGGGGAGCATTCGCGATTGGTTGTGGTTGCGACCGTCCAAGGCGAGCGTAAGACCGTCGAAGGTGAAGCGGACGGCCTAGACCATTACGACCCAGACCAATAAGCTTCCTATAGGTGTGGTTGTGGCAGTTTTGATTGGGAATTCCGTTCGAAATTTTGTGGGAGTGGCTGCTGGATCGAAAGGCACGGTGGTGCTGCAATTTTTTTTGGGTCGAGAAGCAATTCTGACCGTTCGAGTGAAGCGAGCTGCCCATCTTGATCGGAAGAGGATTCCGACCATTATAGAAGAATCAACCCAAAGAGAATCGAGCCCATAACCAGTGACTGAAGCAACGAGCAAGGTAGGTTGTTCCAACTGATCCTTGGTGGAATTCCTTAGTCACGGCTAACAACGAGCAGTGATTTTCGTTGGTGATTTGGAGGCGACTACTAAGAGGAAGACGGCCATTGATTCTCGTGGTTAGATTCCGATTGTGATTTTCGGCTGGGAGTTGGATGCTTTAGGAGACTCCAGGAGGCCATCAAGTCACTGTAACTGGCAACTTCTTTTGTTCCCAAAATAGGCTGGAATTTGAAGCGAAGCAACGCCTGAAATTTGCCACTTCTTGGATCAATTTTAGAGGTGACTGGGTAAGGAAGTTACAGAAGAGAAGTGCTGAGGATCCAGGATGGACAGTGCTTTGAATTCTTGGCTTGTGTCTCGTTCTGCTAGTGAAAGTTGTGCCAAGGCAGGCAGTGTGCACAAGAGACCATTGGAGCCTCAATTGCAGCAAATGAATGCTTCACTTTTAGCTAGAAGGGAGCTTCAATGGCAACCAAAGAAGGCTGCATTTTCAGTGGGCAGCAACAGGGAACAAAAGAAGGGGATCAGCCAAGTTGATAAGGAAACAAGAAGTGTAATACATGAAGAGTGCAAGGAATTCGGTAGAATGTTCCGCGAGAAGCTGCAAGAATTTGCGATGATACTTATTAAGAAGTATCATTACAACTTTCCGATGGAATACTTTGATGATTATCATAGAAGTTTTAACAAGGAGAAATTCCTCAAAGTGGAGCAGCCGAAGGAGGACAGCCTTGCTGAAAGTAAATTCTTGGTGTACTCCAGCTACCAACAAGTAAAAGTATTTCCACTGGAGGAGGCCCCTACTGAAGATATGAAAGGGTCTAAACATACTACTCCCTTGGTCTTGGCTATGGAGAAGGCTGAGGAGTACATGGAAGAAAAGATTGGGGAGGAGAAAGTGGAGGACGACACTCAAATCAATTGGCAGTCTCTCAAGCACTGCCACTAGTGTTGAGACTCCCGATGCCATTGATCTCCTAAAACAGCAAAATAAGGAGTCTAAAGAGAAGGAACAAAGGATTGCACCGGGCACCTTGCTTGGAACATCCCACATGTATGTCATTGGCACGGGCACACAAGACAAAACAAAGTTAACATTGCAGCCCGAAGAGTTGGAGGATGGGGTTGTAGGATTGGCGGCGCATCTGGAGCAATAGAGGACGTAGAAGGATAAAGCGAAACAAGATGAAAGGAAGAAAGGGAAGGACTTCTTTGTTGATGGGACCGAGACCCTTGATGTTTTTCTCATTCATGTTTCCATTGGTGTGGCAGCAAGCCATAATATTGTTGTTGCTGAGGAGAAAGAAAAGAAAAGGCAAAAGAAAAGGGAAAAACAAGATAAGAAGAAGGAAAAGCGAAGAAGAAACCACTGGGTGAAGATGGGCATTGGATAAAGAAGCAACGGCTAGGTGGTAATAAGTTTCTTGAGGACAAGAAACATTTCAAGGGGGGGAAATTGTCATATCCCTAGGAGGATTAGAAGGATAATATTGTGGTAGGGATATAATAAAGGGGTAATATTGTAATAGGCTTATATAAGTTTGTTATGAGATATTTGGTTGTTTGTTAGGAACACATGGGTGCTGTTAGAAATTAGTTAAAGAGCTACCTATGACTATAAAAAGACCCATTGTAAGAGGAGATGGATATGCTGGAATGAATGAAAGAAAATCTGATTCTCTCTCTCTATAATTTTCTCAAATCTCCCTCTCATTTCTCTCTTTTGCTCTCCCTCAATTCTCTCTAATTTCTTCCTCATTCTTCTTCAATTTTCCCTCTATACATTCTGTTCTTGACCTTAATTCAATCGGACCCTTCCAATTGCCAATTTCAGCCCGTTATGAACCCTAGGTTCATGACAATTCTAAGCATGTTCAGACTCATTATCCTAGTCTCAAGTATACTCCATCCTATCCGTTTTCCTTGATTCATAGTGATGTGTAGGGGCCTTCTAGAGTCAAAAATGTTACCGGGCCTCGTTGGTTTATTTCTTTCATTGATGACCATACCCGTCTTACTTGGGTCTTTCTCATGAAAGAGAAATCTGAAGCTGGCCACATTTTTCAAACCTTCCATACCATGGTGAAAAGGCAATTCAATGCTAACATTCAAGTTCTTATAACAGATAATGCTAAAGAATATTTCAATTCAATTCTAGGAACTTATATGTCCCGACAAGGTATCATAGTTCTTGTGTTGATATACCCCAACAAAACAAGATTGCAGAACGCAAGAATAGACACCTATTGGAAGTGGCCCGATCCTTATTATTTTCTACTCATACTCCTAAACATTTTTGGGGTGAAGCTATTCTTACAGCTACCTACCATATCAATAGAATGCCCTCACGCATCCTCAAATTTCAAACTCCTACTCAGCTTCTTCTTACCTTGTTTCCTCACACCCAGGTGCCTTCTCACCTTTCTCGCAAGATTTTTGGCTACACCTCATTTGTTCACATTCACTTTCAATTTCAAAGTAAACTTGACCCAAAATCCATTAAGTGTATATTCCTTGGCTATTCTCCACACCAACAAGGCTACAAATATTATTCTCCCAACCTTAAGCGGTTTTTCACATCCATGGATGTAACCTTTTTTGAAACACAACCTTATTATCCCAAAACTGATATTCAGGGGGAGAATACACCAAACAATCCTCAAGAATATCAGTTTTGGGATTCTCAGCCTAACCACCAGCAACCAGAACCTGAAATTTCCCTATCTAACCAACAACGGCCTGAAAATCAGCCACTGCCACCTGTAAACCCTATAAATCAGCCTCTCTCTCCTCATGAACTTCAAGTTTATTCTAGGAAAAGGTCTAAATAGAAAGAATGGGGGGAACCGATATGTCCTGAGGCTAACAAAAATTCTGATCCGAATCTGGAACTGTTGGAGAAGGGGAAGACTATGTCTGCTGGACAAAATTCTGAAATTTCAGAAAATTCAGCCTTGGATGAGAATTTACATTGGCCTATAGCATTGAGAAAGAAAGTACGATCATGCACTCAACACCCCATTCACAACTACATTTCCTACAAAGGTCTCTCACCTAATTTCAGTGTTTTTATATCAAATATCAGTAAGGTGTAGGTTCCTAAAACAGTTCAGGAGGCTTTTCAACATCCTAAGTGGAAGGAGAGTTCTTGAGGAAATGAAGGCTTTGAAGAGAAATGAGACTTGGGTAATTACTGAATTACCTCCCTGAAAACATCCTATAGGTTGCAAGTGGGTATTTACAATTAAATACCAAGAAGATGGAGAAATTGACAGGTATAAGGCTCGTCTAGTGGCAAAAGGGTTCACTCAATCTTATGGTATAGATTACTAAGAGACTTTTGCTCCAGTAGCAAAATCGAATACTATTAGAGTCTTACTATCTTTAGTTGTAAACCTGGATTGGCCACTCTACCAATTGGATGTGAAGAATGCCTTTTTAAATGGAGACCTCGAAGAAGAGGTATATATGGAAATCCCTCATGGATTTGAAACTAATCTCACAAGGAATAAGGTATGCAAACTAAGGAGATCACTATATGGGCTCAAACAGTCTCCTAGAGCCTGGTTCGAGAAATTTACAAAGGCAGTCAAGAAATATGGATATGTTCAATGTCAGGCAGACCACACCTTATTCATCAAAAATTCCTTGGGAGGTAAAATATCCATAATTATTGTATATGTTGATGATATAATTGTTACAGGAGACAATATTTCTGAAATCAAGAAGCTTAAAGAAGTGTTGGCAAAAGAATTTGAAATCAAGGATCTTGGAAGCCTAAGGTATTTCTTAGGTATGGAAGTTGCAAGGTCCAAAGAAGAAATATCAGTTTCTCAACGAAAGTATATCCTAGATCTCTTTATTGAAACAAGAATATTGGGATGCAAACCAACTGATACACCAATGGAAACCACTTTAAAGCTGGATGTGGGCAAAGAAAGTGCTCCAATGGACAAAGGAAGATATCAAAGATTAGTGGGAAAACTTATATACTTGTCTTATACAAGACCGGATATAAGCTTTCTCGTGAGTGTGGTAAGCCAATTCATGAATGATCCTAGAGAAGGACATTTGGAAGTTGTATATCGGATTCTGAGATATCTTAAGATGACACCAGGCAAAGGGCTAATGGTCAGGAAAATTGCTAACTGAGGGGTGAAGATTTACAGTGATGCTAATTGGGCAGGATCAATTTGTGATAGAAAGTCAACCTCCGAATATTGCTCATTTGTTTGGGGAAATTTAGTTACTTGGCACAGTAAAAAGCAATCTATGGTATCTAGGAGCAGCACAGAGGCTGAATTTAGGGCTATGGCCCATGGGTTTTTGTGAGGGTATATGGCTAAAACAATTGCTACAAGAGTTACAGGTATCTATGGCACAACCAATACAAGTATTATGTGACAACCAATCGGCTATTAATATTGCCCAAAACCTAGTCCACCATGACCGGACAAAACATGTCGAAATTGACAGTCGCTTCATTAAAGAGAAGTTAGAAGGAGTTTTTTAGCTGAACTATACTTCTACAAATAGCCAAGTTGCAGATATTCTAACTAAGCCACTAGCAAGAAGAGTGTTTGATGAGCTAAGTATCAAGCTTGGCCTGAATAATATATTCAGCGCAACTTGAGGGGGAGTGTGGAAGATAAAGAAGAATTCAAAAGAGGACTGCCACGAAGACTCTTAAATTATAGGAGATAAGATTTATAAAGATAAGATTATCTAGTTCTAATTATTCTCCTAAATTTTAGAGATAGATTATTTGTATTTTAGATAGCATAAATATCTTGTAAAGTAGATTAAATTAGACTCCTACATCATGTAGATGTCTTGTGTATATATTGATATCATATCTAAGGGAAATAACATAACTATTATTCTCCCTAGAATTGATTTTCTGCACTAAATATCCTAGTACAAGTTCCAATGATTGCTAGAAATTAATGTTTGTCTTGAATGGCAACAGAGGCTTATACAATAAAAAATACCTTCACGTGAAAAATTTAAGTCTACAAGTAAATTAAGAGTAAAAGGTGTCCTCAATGCACAGGCTCCCACTTTGCAAGGGTCTAGGAAGGGTCATTTGTATCCAACCCTACCCTTGCTTTGCAAAGAGGCTTTTTCCACAATTTGAACCCACAACCTTTCAGTCATGAAGGCGTAACTGGCTCAACCTCAAGTTTAAGTCTAAGAGTACTGTACTGAAATAGAGACAATGTCTCGACCACATTACTTACCAATTCCAACACGAGTTCCAACAGTCAATTCTAAGAAATCAATGTACCACTCTTGGAAGGGCAACAAAAGCTTGTTCAGGTTCTTTGATGAGCCTAGCACATTACTCCATGTTGAGGTCATCTCAGCACTTGGAACAGATTCTGCTTCATGACAGATTCCAGAAGCCTGTCTCCTAGATTGCTTAGGGGATGAGGGTAATGAGAAAGCTTTCTGAGAACTCATCTGCTCCCTGTGAAAATATGATGCAATAGACTTCTCACCAGGCGTTTCATCATGATCATCTGGATGGAAATTGGACACCTGGACAAGTGTTCAAACTTGTAAAAGAGTTCATACAAAGTGCAAAGAGAGGACAAATATTAAATTTACTCCAAGGGGGAAGCATATCTAATAAGTTCAGCTTAGAAATTGACCCGAAAAGTATGGAAAAAAGCTATTCTTTATGATACTTAAAAAGGATATGCATAAAATCTGTTGAAGAGTGACAGAATAAATTTAATAATCAAAGGCAACTTCTATGTTTAGCATAAAACATGCATACTTCAAATGGAAAGCCTCAATTTTAAGTTAAGTTTCCACTCCATGGCATAAACAACTAGCAATAAAAATACAGCTAGTAGAATGTTGGAATCAACACAGGCCATGGAGTCTAGGGTTGCTATGATCTCCTCTCTCTATTGCCTCATGTCCCAGATAGGGATCATAATCAATTAGGAACCCAATGTCCCAGAAAAGGTGCATATTTAAGTGTTCTTCCCAGCAATGGTGCATATTTGGACTAAGGATCCCCCTTCCCCCATCCCCCCCCACCCAGAACATCTTTAAGTACTCTTCCCATATCTTTGGTAATTTGCTTAATTCCCAATTCTCATCCCCTTTGGGCAGCGGTATCCAACCTGTACCTAATCAATTCATAGGCTTGTGTCCTCCAAACAAGCTATCCATTAAGCCCATGCTATTTTAAAGGTAATGAAAATGAAATAACAATAAAACTGGAACCAAACAAACCTAAGGAGGAGGAGGAGGATAGGTGATGTAACGTGTAGCGCGTGTGTGAAAAAAATACACCAAAATAAACCCTTAAAAGAACAAACTTCCATGGCCGAAGCTTGGCTTTCAAGAAGACGCAAAAAAAAGACTATTTTTGCTAAGAAAACCCAAATAGGTTACCGAAATTTGATTGAGAAAAACTTGATTATAACTCCACCTGACGCAGCGTGTAGCGCGTGTGTGAAAAAAACACACCAAAATAAACCCTTGAAAGAGCAAACTTCAATGGCCGAAGTTTGGCTTTCAAGAAGACGCAAAAACAAGACTGTTTTTGCTAAGAAAACCCAAATAGGTTGCTGAAATTTGATTAAGAAAAACTTGATTATAACTCCTAACTTCTAGGTATATTTATAATATTTGACTAATCCAAATCCATCTAATATTTGTAAACAAAATCCAACTAAAATCCTAATAGAAATAAATTCTAAGTTAAAGTCAACTAGAATCCTAATAAAAAATAAAACCCTAATCAAACATGAAATAGAATCCTAAATCAAGTAGAAACATGAAGTAGAATCTTAAATCAAGTAGAATTCTAAAACTTAAGAAGTATTAAAGTACTATTCTGGTGACCGCATCAATAGGCATTGAGGTTCAGTGACCTAGGTCTGAATTGGGTCTGGCAAACATGAATCTGTGTTTGCCAAAACCTCACCAACATTGGAGAAAAAGAAGCACATGTAAAAGTCTCCACCATGATACCATAACTATCACAATGTGAACTCATTGTTATTTGGTTATGGTCCTAATATAATAACCGAGATGACTCATGCAAGTTACTAATTAATGATAGCTAACTCATCTAAAGCCCTAAACTGTTAATATGAGAGGCATCTTTATAATTATTGAACAAGATAGAAAAAAGAGATGTTGAACAAGATAGAAACGAGAGAAAACCCCTCTTTTAGGAGTAGAACTCTATGTTAGGTCTAGCCTCCCTCTATTGAAATGTATAGTAAGTTGTATAATAATTAAAGTTAAAATTAAGTCCTAAATTATAGCTAATTACATCTAATCACATGCTTAATTGACTGCTAATTACATAGAGATTGACAGCTAATTATGTAACGCCTCCTCATCTCAAATAGCATGGTAAGTTTACACCTAGTAATCCAAGAGGCATTAGGAAACCCTAGCAGCGAAAACGATGGATCGAACCTGCCGAAATATTTGTAAGGTTTCCATGCAAGCTAAATATGCACAAATTTTTGTTAAATCAACATGTAAGTCCATCATAACAAAAGAGGTACAAAATTCCATATATTTACAACACTTTTGATCAGAATTACATAAAACGGTAAAATAAAGCTTAAACGTCCTCTGAATCATTCCCGTGTGCCTCGCTTGCTTCCTTATTCCCTGGCACACCAAACCTACCTGGAACGCGAAGCGTTCCAGGGGCATCAACCCAAGTTAGATATTGGAATCTAAGTGAGATGTTCTCAAGAAATAAATAGCTCATGTATGAAAATGCAAGTATGCAAAAATGAAACCCCCTTTGTGGAAGTCATGCCAGGGTGTTGCAATCACCCCCGCGCACGCCATGCTCACCTCAACACGCATATGTGACTCCACGAGTCACTCATGGCGGCCACTAACTTGCCACAAACAACCACATGCCGTGATATGATGAAATAAGCGAAATTTCATGCCAAACAAAAGAAGTAAATGATCATGTCCATATACAACACATATGAATCAAAGGATGATCAATATGAAGAGCAAAAGATGCAAAGAACTACTCACACTTGCTACCTTTCTTGTTGCACCACTGATTTTTATGAAATTCAGCCCTTTTAGCTGCAGTTACATACAGTACGTGTCACCAAACTAAAATATTTTTACATAGGATTATAGGAAATCATTTAAGGAAGAAGAGACTGGTATGGGTACTATGTGATATGGGTTCAAACATGTGGTTCTTAAATATTGTTCTTATAAACTTTGTGGTTGTTTCAGATGGTGAACACTCGTCGATCCCAAACTTTTAAACGAAGGGGTGGCAACCAGGAGGAAGAGACACGACGTCCCCAGGAAGAAAGGATGGAGCCGTCTCAAGAAGAATCTTCCCAAGGTGGAAGTCAAGGAGGAAGGGATCGTCTAGATCGAGTGGAGCGAGTTTTAGAACACATGGTCACATATATGCAAGGTACTCAGCCAATGGGTCGAAGTATTCCTCAAGCCCCAGATGTCATTGACTGGTTCCAACGACTAAGTCCCCTTATTTTTCGAGGAAAGGCAGGCGCTGACCCTAGCGAAAGTGAGTATTGGATAGAACAACTCGAAAAGATTTTTGACTTTGTTGGATGTGGGGAAGGGGAGAAAGTAGTTTGTGCCACTTTCATGCTTCGAGATGAGGCAGACCAATGGTGGCGAACGATGCAAAGGACTTTGCCTGGTCCTACGAGACAAGGTATGCCAGCTGTCACTTGGACTCAGTTTAAGGAATTATTTTACACCAAGTATTTTCCTTTATGCAAAAAGTTGGAAAAGAGCCGAGAATTTATGAATTTGAAACAAACTGGGGATATGTCAGTCGCCCAGTATGAAGATAGTTTTTCTCGGTTAATTAAATACATGCCTGTTTATAATTTGGATGAAGAGGCAAAATCCCAGAAATTTCTTGACGGGTTAAGGCTTGAGATACAGTTGGCATTGTGTTCCATGGGGGCCCGTACTTACTCGGAGGTTGTTATGCAAGCTTTGACTGTTGAAAGTAACCTTGTTCGAATGAATGCTTTAAAGACAGAAGTGTAGGAACCCGAGGACAAGAACACGGGAAAGAAGCATCACCTAGGAGTCCGAGGAGGAAACTTTAAGCCTAAGAGTAGATGTCCCAAGTGTCGGAAGTTCCATCCTCGAAGGGCATGCCAAAGCCGGACTCAAGGATGCTAATCGTGTGGAAGGAGTGACCACTTAGCCCGTGATTGTCCCAAGGGACCCAAGTGTTTTAACTGCCAGAAGATCGGCCATCTTTCAAGGGACTGTCCACAAAGGAAGCAAGTTGAACAAACGGGTGTAAACAGAGGAGGCCAAGAACCGCGACGAGGCCGGGTGTATCATCTGACGAGGGAGGATGCTAATGCAAGCCCGTCAGTTATACAAGATACACTGATCTTTCTTAATACATCTGTGCGAGTATTAATTGATCCTGGATCGACACATTCATTCATTTCACATGCGTTGATACAAAGTTTGGATCTGAAATTGGAGGATTTGGAGTGTCCTATGCTTGTAGCTACACCTTTAGGGAAGCAAGTGAAAACTAGCACGGGATATAGGGAAGGAAGGATTGAGTTGGGTGATAGTGAATTTGCACTTGAACTCACGTCATTAGAGATCCAGGATTTTGATATAATTCTTGGAATGGATTTTCTATCCAAATATAAGGCCCGAATTGATTGTCAGAAGAAAACAGTAGAACTCCAAAATAACCAAGGGATTTGGGAAAAATTTCGGGGACAAGAGAGTGATAAAAAGATTAAGTGGATCACGGCCCTTAAAGTTATCAAAATGCTTGAGAATGGAGCTTATGGGTACTTGGCAGGGGTGCAAGTAGAAAATGAGAAAATGAAACTTGAGGAGACACCGGTAGTTAATGAATTCTCTGGTGTGTTTCCCGAGGATTTACCTGGATTACCCCCTCAAAGAGAAATTGAATTTTCTATAGACGTTGTACCAGGAACAAATCCCATATCCATATCTCCGTATAGAATGGCCCCGGCAAAACTAAAGGAGCTTAGAAGTCAGCTGCAGCACCTCCTGGACAAGGGATTTATTCAACCCAGTACCTCACCCTGGGGAGCACCTGTGTTATTCGTTAAAAAGAAAGACGAAAGTCTAAGAATGTGTATTGATTATAGGCAGCTAAACAAAGTGACTATTAAAAATAAATATCCTCTCCCTAGAATTGATGAATTGTTTGATCAATTACAAGGTGCTAAAATATTTTCCAAAATTGATCTGAGGTCTGGTTATTATCAGTTGAGGATTAAGAAAGAGGATATACCAAAGACTGCCTTTAGATCTCGGTATGGACATTACGAGTACCTCGTGATGCCTTTTGGATTGACTAATGCACCTGCAGCCTTTATGGATCTAATGAACCGGGTATTCAAACCATATTTGGATCAATTTGTGATTGTGTTTATTGATGACATCCTAATCTATTCTGCTAGCAGAGAGGAGCATAAGCAACATTTATGGATTGTCTTGGAAACATTGCGAAAGCATCAGTTATATGCTAAGTTTTCAAAATGTGAGTTTTGGTTAAGTCAAGTTGCCTTCCTTGGTCATGTCATATCAGGAGAAGGAGTAGCAGTGGATCCCTCAAAGATCGAAGCAATAAGAGATTGGTCACGACCCAAAACAGTAAATGAGGTACGAAGTTTCTTGGGTTTAGCTGGCTACTATAGAAAATTTGTTGAAGGATTTTCTCGCCTTGCCCTACCTTTGACTCGATTAACACGGAAGGGGATTAAATTTGAATGGAGCGAGGTGTGTGAACATAGCTTTAAGCAACTCAAGGAGAGATTAACCTCTACTCCGGTATTAGCAATGCCTGATGGTACAGGAGGATTTACTGTTTATATTGATGCCTCGAAGACTGGGCTAGGGTGTGTTCTTATGCAGAATGGAAAAGTGATAGCCTATGGGTCTCGGCAGTTGAAAAAGCACGAGCAGCATTACCCTACCCATGATTTGGAGCTTGCGGCAGTTGTGTTTGCCTTGAAACTCTGGCGGCATTATTTGTATGGAGAGAAATTTGAGGTCTTCACGGATCATAAAAGCTTGAAGTATCTGTTCTCCCAGAGAGACCTGAACATGAGGCAGCGGCGGTGGATGGAGTTTCTGAAGGATTATGATTGTTCGCTTCAGTACCATCCCGGGAAGGCAAATGTTGTGGCCGATGCATTGAGCAGAAGAGAGCCTGCCTTGATGGCCAATTTGATGACTCGGGAATGGGAATTGATAGAAGCGTTTGGCCAATTGGCGGTGGATGTGATTCCTAAAGAAACTTCTATTTATGTCGCTGGCCTAATGGTTCATTCTCAGCTGTTAGAACAGGTTCGGCAAGCCACTAAA
Organism: Diospyros lotus; assembly: GCF_014633365.1. Lineage (NCBI taxonomy): Eukaryota > Viridiplantae > Streptophyta > Magnoliopsida > Ericales > Ebenaceae > Diospyros > Diospyros lotus. Next base: position 17,818,477 of record NC_068339.1, on the reverse strand, counting down.
GAAGACCCGAGACTGAAACTATGGGTTAACGACCAAGGGCAGGTCAAGAATCCTAGTTTTAGCTTCTCAGATGGCATATTATGATTCGCCAACAGAGTTTATGTACCTAGGGTACAGCAGTTGAGGCAAACTATACTGAACGAAGCTCATAGAGCCAAATATACTATTCATCCTAGCACCATGAAAATGTACAAGGAATTGAAGGGTGTGTATTGGTGGCCGGGAATGAAGAAGGATGTGGCACGACAAGTGGCTCGGTGTGATACCTGTCAAAGAATTAAAATTGAGCACCAAAGACCAGCTGGAAAGCTGCAACCTTTGGAAATTCCTGAGTGGAAGTGGGAGCATATTACTATGGACTTCGTAACAGGATTGCCTAAAGGACCCTCGGGGAATGATGCAATTTGGGTGATTGTGGATAGATTGACAAAGTCTGCTCATTTCTTGTCAATGAAGACAGGACAGCCGGTTAGTAAACTAGCTCAACTATACATAAAGGAAATTGTCAGACTACATGGGGTACCAGTCAGCATTGTTTCTGACAGAGATCCAAGGTTTACCTCTCGGTTTTGGAGAAGTTTGCAAGAACGACTGGGAACACGTTTGCAGATGAGTACTGCATATCATCCACAAACAGATGGTCAATCGGAACGAACCATCCAAACCTTGGAAGACATGCTGAGAGCGTGTGTAATTGACTTCTCAAAAGGATGGGAAGAACACTTGCCTTTAATTGAGTTCGCATATAATAATAGTTTCCATAACAGTATTGGAATGGCCCCCTACGAAGCTCTTTACGGTCGGAAGTGTAGAACTCCTCTATGCTAGACAGAAGTGGGTGAAGGGCAAATAACAGGACCTGAAATTGTGCAGCAAACGAATGAGAAAATTAAGATAATCAGAGAACGGATCAGAATGGCTCAGAGTAGACAAAAGTCTTATGCGGACAATCGAAGAAGAGACTTGGAATTTCAACCAGGTGATAAGGTATACTTGAAGGTCATACCTTCTCAAGTAATATCCCAAGGAAAGAAAAAGGGGAAGTTGAGTCCTAGATACATTGGGCCATATGAAATCTTGGAGCGAGTCGGGGTAGTAGCTTACCGTTTGGCGTTACCTCCGATAATGTCCAACATACATAATGTTTTCCATGTCTCTCGACTTCGGAAGCACGAACCTGACCCTACACAGAAGATTCCTGTGGAAGTTATCGAGCTACAAGAAGATTTAACGTATCCCGAAGAGCCAGTTGAGATTTTGGATACTAAAGAACAAGTGCTAAGGAATAAAACAGTACCACTAGTAAAAGTCCTGTGGAGACACCACAACATTGAGGAAGCCACCTGGGAAAGGGAAGAAGAGATTCGACGAAATTATCCAAACCTCTTTGATTTTATGGAGACTTAAAGAAATTTCGGGGACGAAATTTATTTTAAGGGGGGGAGAATGTAATATCCCAAAAAAAATCTAATGGGGAGTTTGGATATAATGTAAGAGATAAATAATGTAATGAAGTATGTTTAAATGAAATTTTGGATTTATATGCAAATGGAAGTGATTTTAAGGATTTAAGTACAGAGTAAATGTCATGGTAAAAGCTTATTGGTAAAGTTTGACGTGGTAAACTCTTGTTGGAAGATCAACAGACATAATGAAGGCTTATTAAAGAAGCCTTGAGGTGGTGAGGTGTTATTGGATAATTGGTACGCAAAAGTCTTAAGCCATAATTACTTCTATCCTTAATTCCCAAGTAAAGAAAGTTATAAGCATGCTATTGGGCCACTAAAAGTAAGGGATAAGAAGGTTTGAATAAGTGGGCATGCAAGGGGCAAGTGGAAGAAGGTGATTGGGAGAAGAAAAACTTATAAAGGAAGAAAGAATCAAAGGGAGTATTTTTCAAAGATGGTAATTATGACAAGGAGGAAAATGCCAACCCAAAGGAGATAAGGTGCAACCATGATGGGGCTATAAAAAGGGGTAGGAGAGTGGTCCACGTAGAGAGAAATTAAGTAAGGTAAAGCAAAGGAAAGAAATCCAAAGAAGGAAGAACAAAAGGAAACCAAGAAGAGTGACCAGATTGGAAGATTGCTAAAAATGAGGAAAAAACCTAAAAGGTAAGCCACTTTTCTTTTCATAGGGTCGTAGTACACTGAAAGAGGAGTCCGTAGGTTCAAACGGAAGTCGAATCGGAGTTAAAATGAAGGACTTATGGCCGTTTTAAACATCGAAGCAAAAATCCGTAAGAACCAGGGGCTCGGCGCGTGAGCCACACGCGCCTGCCGCAGCTGCGTGTGGGCACCCTTATGGGGGCGCGTGAGGGCGCATGCCTAGTCCTTTTACTATGAAATTTTTATGGTTTCTTCCTTAAATGATTTCCTATAATCCTATGTAAAAATACCTTACTTAATTTCTCTCTACGTGGACCACTCTCCTACCCCTTTTTATAGCCCCATCATGGTTGCACCTTATCTCCTTTGGGTTGGCATTTTCCTCCTTGTCATAATTACGGGTTGGCATTTTCCTCCTTGTCATAATTACCATCTTTGAAAAATACTCCCTTTGATTCTTTCTTCCTTTATAAGTTTTTCTTCTCCCAATCACCTTCTTCCACTTGCCCCTTGCCCCTTGCATGCCCACTTATTCAAACCTTCTTATCCCTTACTTTTAGTGGCCCAATAGCATGCTTACAACTTTCTTTACTTGGGAATTAAGGATAGAAGTAATTATGGCTTAAGACTTTTGCGTACCAATTATCCAATAACACCTCACCACCTCAAGGCTTCTTTAATAAGCCTTCATTATGTCTGTTGATCTTCCAACAAGAGTTTACCACGTCAAACTTTACCAACAAGCTTTTACCATGACATTTACTCTATACTTAAATCCTTAAAATCACTTCCATTTGCATATAAATCCAAAATTTCATTTAAACATACTTCATTACATTATTTATCTCTTACATTATATCCAAACTCCCCATTAGATTTTTTTTGGGATATTACAAATTACATGCTAATTGACAACTATTCCTTGATTTGTGGCAAATCTTCCTTCCTTGATTTATGGCAACTCTTCTTAATTTTTCTGCCTTGATTCACGATACTCCCTCTCAAACTGGTGAATAGGCATTGTTCATTCTTAGCTTAGCTATAATCTTATGAGAGACAAGACTAGGGAGTCACTTGGTTAGAACATTAGTTAGCTAGGATTCACTTGATATATAAGGAGTACAAATAAGCCTTCTGTCCAGTTTCTCTTTAATAAAATGCGGGTCAACCTCAATATGTTTTGTTCGGTCATGCTGTGCAGGATTGTGTGCAATACTGATAGCAGACCTATTATCACAATAGAGTTTCATAGGGCTGTCCCACTTGAGTCTTAAGTCTTCAACAATAATTTTCAACCATAGCAACTCACATATACCTTGTGCCATTGCCCGAAATTCTAATTCTGCTCGACCTAGCCACAACAATCTGCTTTTTACTCCTTCAAGTAACTAGATTTCCTCCCAAGAAAGTGCAATACCCTGTGGTAAACCTCCTATCAACCGTTGAACTTGCATAATCTGCATCGATATAAGCCTCTAGGGTAAGTTTAGCTCCCTTTTTGAACAAAATTCCCTTTCCTATGGTGTCTTTAAGGTAGTGCAGAATTCTATAGACTGCTTGCAGGTGAAGCTCCTTGGATTTGTGCATAAACTGACTTACTATGCTCACTGCATAGGCTATGTCCAGGCTTGTGTGAGATAGACAAATCAACCTACCAACTAATCTTTGATAGGCTTTTTTGTCAGTATCCTTGCCTCCCTCTGCTTCTCCCAGTTTGTGATTAGGATCAATTGGGACGTTGGCTAGTTTGCAAGCCAATTTCCCTATGTTCCTCAAAAGGTCAAGAACATACTTGTGTTGAGATATGAATATCCCATGCCTAGATGGTGCCACTTCAATACTTAGGAAATATTTTAAATTTCCTAGTTCCTTGATTTCAAATTCCATAGCCAAACATCTCCCTAAGTTCTGTCTCTCATTTTCATTATTCCCTGTCACTATAATATCATCAGCATAGACAATAAGGGTTGTAACTAAACCTTAATCTGAGTGTTTTATGAATAAAGTGTGGTTCCATTGGCTTGGTTTATACCCCATGGTTTGCATCACCTTGGAAAATCTCCCGAGCTAAGCTCTAGGTGACTGTTTCAAGCCATATAGTGCCTTCTTGAATTTGCAGACTTTAGTTCCAAGTCTGTTTTCACTGAATCCTGGAGGTATATCCATGTAGATCTCCTCCTCAAGGTCTCCGTGTAAGAAAGCATTCTTCACATCGAATTGTTGTAAAGGCTAGTCAAAAATAGCTACTAGGGACAAAAGAATTCTTACCGTGTGTTCATTTTAGCTACTGGAGCAAAAGTTTCCTAGTAGTTAATTTCATATGTTTGGGTGTATTCCTTAGCTACCAACCGAGCTTTGTACATTTCAAGTGACCCATTTGCTTTATATTTGACTGTGAAAACCCATTTGCAGCCTACCAGTTTCTTTCCTTTTGGCAAATCCACAATTTCCCAAGTATTGTTCTTCTCAAGGGCCTGAATTTCAACACTCGTAGCATTCTTCCACTTTTTACACTTTAAAGCCTCTGATAATGTGGTAGGAATGGATACTGTATGAATGTTTGCAAGAAAACTTTTATGAGTTGGAGAGCACCTTTGAAAAGATAAAAAATGAGATAGTGGATATAAGGGATATTTTGTACACTCTGAGTTCCTTTCCTTAGGGTTATGGACAAGTCTATTTTTGTCCCAAAAACAGTCTTAGAATGTGAGCTAAGAGACCTTACCTCATTTCCAGAATCTAGTTCTGATGATAGGTGCAGCCTTGGTTTAGATTCTGGATTAGTCCTTCTTGTGTAAATTTGTCAAAAACGATCGTTGGTAATGGTCTATCCCTTTCTAGGGTCATGGGGTTCAAGGAGGTTTGATATAGGAGAGGGTAAGCAAGCTGAGGCTGGGTTTCTGGTGCAAGGGCAAGGGCAGGTTCTGTAATTGTATGGGTAGGTTCTGTAATTGTATGTTCAAGGGCAGGGTCTTCAAGATTTGCAGCTTTAGGTAAAGGTTCTAGCATGGGATTGGGTGCAGCTTCAGGTTTCTACACTTTTAAGTGGAAAGGAGGTAAGGAGTGGCATAGGCTTATCCTTATCTTCCATAATTGAAGTCTCTCTCTAAAGATAAGGTTGAGAAAAATAGGATACATGCTCAACAAAGGTTACATCGATGGTGATTAGAAACCTTTTAGTGGGAGGGTGATAGCATTTGTATCCTTTTTGGTTAGAAGGATAGCCCACAAAGACGCATTTAGCTGCTCGAGGATCCAATTTCCCTCTATTATGGCTGTGAACATGAACAAAAGAAACACACCCAAAGACTCTAGGACTGAAAGGAGATGTGGAAGAAAGACCCGGATAGAAGGCCATTGGAGTTTGAAAATTTAACATGCATCCCAGCAAGCGATTGATGGTGTAAGTTGTTGTAAGGATTGCTTCCCCCCAAAAGTGTTTAGGCACATTATGCTGAAACAAGGCCCTAGCAATATTTAGAAGGTGATCGTTCTTTCTTTCTGCAAGGCCATTTTGTTATGGGATAGAAACACAAGAAGACTCATAAATAATACCCCTTTGATGGAAATAGGTGGAAAGAGTCTAGTTAAAATAATCCCATGCATTATCAGACCTAAACTGTTTAATTTGAGCCCCAAATTGAGTTTGGATCATAGAGAAAAAATTTTGGAGAATGTCACTCACATCAGATTTAGATTTAAGGAGAAAGATCCATGTAACTCATGTACAATCATCGATGAATGTGACAAAGCAACATGCACCAGAAATATTTGGAATAGTTGATGGACCCCAAATATCACAATGAATTAAATTAAAAGGAAAAGGGCTTATGTTATTACTAGGAGGAAAAACAACACGCTTGTGCTTGGCAAGTTCACAAATGTCAGAGTGAAATTTGCGAATATCTAGATTTGTAAACAAGGAGGGAACATAATCTTGAGTATGGAGAAAGCAGGATGTCCTAGCCTGTAATGATGCAGCCAAATAATTTCCTTGTGGGGCTGATACTATTCAGAGAGGTAGGTTAGGGGCTGGTTCCATTTGAGAGCAATTTGTTTCTCAAATTTGTCAAGGTAGTATAATCCATCTCGTTCCTTAGCACACCCAATCATCAGTCCCAAGACCTGGTCCTAAAATAAGCAACAAAAAGGTAGAAAAATAACTTTGCAGTTGACATCAAAAGACAATTTAGATACTGAAAGGAGATTGGTGGACAATTTAGGCACATGAAGGACATTTTTAAGAGTAAGAGTAGGGTCAATTGTAATTTCTCCTATGCCAGCTACTATGATTAATGAACCATCAGTAGTAGCTATTTTTCTATGGCTAGAAAAGGGAGCATATGAGTGAAAGGACTGGGAGAAAGGTGTCAGATGATCAGTGGTGCCAGAATCAATGATCCAGGAATTTGGAGAATAAGTATCAAAGACATTTAAAGCATAAGAAATAGGAGGTTTACCTGAATGTATCAAGGAGCAGTTACCTAAGATAGATGGTTTGTCCAAGGTACTTGGAAATTGCCTCAACATTTCAATCTCCTTTCGGTTGAATTCTTCCTGTTCTTTTGGTACATGGATTTGTTCTTCCTCATGTGAAGTGGCCATATTGGCTTACCCTTAACTCCGATGAAGTTGTCCACCCTTATTTCCCCATTCTTTACTTGGTGGCTTTCCATTTAACTTCCAGCACATCTCCCTAGTATGCCTAGGTTTCTTGCAGAAAGTACACCATAGGTTGTCACGGTTGTCACTCCCTATGTGCTTAGAAACTGTCTTACCATTGTCTCCATTCAGTTGGTCTCTCTTAAATCCACGCCCTCCTCCATTAGCCATCAATGCTAAAGCCTCGATTGGTTTAGGCTGCAACATTACACCCCTTCTGCTTTCTTTGGCCAATATAATTGAAATAACTTCATTAAGTGAAAGTAAATCAGCTTTACCAAGGATTTGGGTTCTTACCTAATCATACTCTCCATTAAGTCTTGCTAGAAAATCATAAGTTATGTCTTTCTCTATGAAGGTTTTCGGTGTGGTTGCATCATCACTGTTCTTCATCTCAATTACCCGATAGTGATCTATTTCTTGCCAAAGTCCTTTTAGGAGATTAGCATATTCTGTGACAGACTTGTTCCCTTGTTTTACAGCAATGATTTTGGTCTTCAATTCATAAATCCGAGCTACATCGTTAACCTTCGAATAGGTTTGTTGAATAGACTCCCAAACTTTGTTGGTTGTGGGTAGAAACATACAGGTGTCACTTATTAAGAGTGCCATGAAACTCCACAGCCATGCAATGATCATCGAATCCTCTTCATCCCATGCTGCATAGGCTGGATTTTCCTTCGTTGGTCCAATCCCCGTGATGTGACTTATCTTTCCTTTCCCTTTCAAAATGGTTTGAATTAGTTGAGACCATTTGAGGTAATTTTTTCCATCCAATCTGTAGGTTGCATGAATCTGCTACAATTCTCCAGAAGGTATGATCCCTGGAGGTGCTGTTGTTTCTCTTGTATCACAAGAGCTAATCTCACTAGTTTGAGTAGACATCTTGATTGAAGGAAGAAACAAGGCTAAAGAAAGACTAAGAAAGAGCCACAGATCAGTAGGTGCGGTTGCAACAATAAAGGCTACTAGAAAACTAAACAGCAATGAAAGCTGGAAGTTAGGAGGATAATCGGTAATGAAGGTTGGAGAAGGGTTGCCCATAGAGAGTTCTCTAAAGCTCTAATACCATATTAAACAAGATAGAAAGAAGAGATGTTGAACAAGATAGAAAAGAGAGAAAACCTTTCTTTTAGGAGTAGAACTCTATGTTAGGCCTAGCCTCTCTCTATTGAAATTTATAGTAAGTTGTATAATAATTAAGATTAAAATTAAAGCCTAAATTATAGCTAATTACATCTAGTCATATGCTTAATTGACTACTAATTACATAGAGATTGACAACTAATCTTTGACTGCTAATTACATGGTAATTGACAGCTATTCCTTGATTTGTGGCAAATCTTCCTTCCTTGATTTGTGATAAATTTTCTTGATTTTTCTGTCTTGATTCACGACAATAATAACCAAGATGACTCATATCTTTAGGTGTACTTGTTTTGCACAGGAACTTACTTCAGGATGGGATAAACTCTCTGCACGGTCTAACAAAGGCTTCTTTTTTGGGGTACTCATAGTTACAAAAAGGGTACAGGTGTTATTCCCTTGATTTGCATTGGTATTTAACTTTGTCGATGTCACCTTCTTTGAGACCACACCATTCTTCTCATACATCAGCTCTGATTCATCTGTTATTTATGAGGTTTTACTTGTTCCTCATTTTGATGCCATTTCTACTCCAGACTCTGTTGGCTCTTCTACATCTACCTAGGTTCCATCACTTCAGACCTATCATTGACACCCTTATTGCACGTCTAAGGATAGACTTGCTTAGCTGGTCCCTATTGACCCACCTCCTATCATGTTGCCTCCACCTGCTCTGGATCCACCTGGCTCTAGTCCTATTGTCGTTCGCAGAGATATATTTAGTACTCATAATCCTCATCCCGTTTATAATTTTTTGAGTTATCATTGTTTATCTTCTCCCTATTATGCCTTTGTTTCTTCACTCTTTGTTGTGCCTATCCCCAAGGACTATTAGTGAGGTTCTTTCTCATCTAGGGTGACACAAGCTATGGCTGATGAAATGTCTACTTGGATCCTATTGGTACTTGGGATCTTGTGCCCTTACCTCCTGGTAAATCTATTGTTGGTTGTCCTTGGGTTTTTACTATTAAGGTGGGTCTAAATGGCCAAGTTGATCAATTGAAAGCTCATTTGGTTACTGAAGGTTACACTCAAATTTTTTGGCCTAGATTATAATGATACATTCTCTCTCATGCTAACATTTGTTGTCTGGTTATTCCTTTCTATTGCTATCATTTAGCATTGGCCTCTTCATCAACTAGCCATTAAAAATGTTTTTCTGCAAGGTGATTTACAAGAGCAAGTGTAAATGGAGTAACCACTTGGGTTTGTTGCTCAAGTAAATTTGGGTTAGTGTGCCATTTACACAAGTCACTATACGGTCTAAAACAATCTCTACATGCTTGGTTTGCAAGATTTAGCACTATTATACAACAACTTGTCATGACTTGCAGTGAAGCAAATCATTCTATTTTCTATCATCATACTTCATCCTATCACTGTATCTATTTGATTGTATATGTGGATGACATAGTCATTACTAGGGATGATCAAGAGGGCATTGATAAATCAAAATATCTGTTCATCACTTCCAAACCAAGGGTTAGGATAGATTGAGAAACTTTTGGGGAATAGAAATAGCTAAGTCAAAGGATGGATTTTGTATTTCTCAAAGGAAATATGCTTTAGACATACTTGAAGAAACTAGAGTGTTGGGATCCAGTCAATACTCTTATGCAGTGTTATTAAAGGCGCGCACCTAGACGCAAGGCGCACCCTGGGCGCCTGAAAGCCTTCCAAGCGGGCGCAGACCAAAAGGCGTGCCTAAGGTGCGACTCAGCCCAAGGCGCCTTGAGCTTTTTAACTGTTTTTCAAGCTTTTTATTTCACTATTTGTTACTTATTTAATTTTTTACTGTTTAGGGTTTAAATTTATTGATTCAACTACAAATTTGACAATAAGTAAAAAGGCTACTGCTTCAAATGCTCCAATTGAATTTGAACTAGATGAAGATGGATTGGGAGAATTGAACAAATTCAAGGCATGCAATAACAAAATGCAACATTAAGTCACCAAAACAAAGAAAGATGCAAATTCAAATCTAATATATTACCTAACAAAAAAATATATGAAACTATCACCACACTTCTAAACCACAGAAATCATCCAACAAGAGGAGTAGATGATGTGGAAGAAGATATTAGAGATGATGCTTCTAATGATGAAAATATAGAAATGTTTAGTCTTTAGAGTGGTTTTTTTTATAACATGCTTGTTAAAATATTATTAGAAGTTAGGACCTATTTTATACATTTTTCTTCAACTATATTTTTATTTTTATTTTTTTTTTATTAACTTGCGCCTAGTTCCACCAGGTTCGCACCTCGCCTTGTGCCTTGCGCCTCAAGTTCCAAGACCCTTGTGCCCCTTAGTGTGCCTTACGCCTTTAATAACACTGCTCCTATGGATCCCAATGTCAAATTACCAAGATAGGGGAAGTTGTTATTAGATCCTGGTAGATACTGGAGACTTTTTGGAAAACTGAACTACCCCACAGTAACTCGGCCTAATATTTCCTTTGTTGTGAGTGTTGTCAGCCAGTTTTTGGATTCACCATGCGATAGTCATTGGGATGTTGTGCTCTAGATTCTCAGATATATGAAAGAAAATCTAGGCAAAGGTATATTATATACCAATAGAAGACATTCTCAAATTGTTGGTTATACAAATACACATTGGGTTGCCTCCTTCAAAAAGTGCTCAACTTTTGGATATTGTATTCTTGTTTATGATAATCTAATCTCTTGAAAAAGTAAAAAGTTGTATTTGCAAGGCGTCGAGTGCACAAGTTGAATATCAAGCTACAGCTTTAGGAACCTGTGAACTTATATGGCTAAAGCAACTCCTTAAGGAATTGAAATTTGGGGAAACAAGCCTTATGCAACTCATATGTGATAACTAGGCAGCCTTAGTCATTGCTAAGCTACTATGAAATAGGCATAACAATGTATAGGGAAAAATGTACCAGTTTACCCTGAGGAGACTACTATGAATAAGGCTACGTCGTTATCACCTCTTGAACTAGAGAAGACTAGTAGTTTTTGAAAGTTAAACTACTATGAAATGGGCATGACAATGTATAGGGAAAAATGTACTTGGTAACTTGAGGTTTTGAATAAAAACAGATTGTACCCTTCACATTTGAGAAAATGCCTTTGTCCCTTGCCTTTCATTTACCATCATAATGCCCTCGTTTTTCTCTCCCCTCTCCCCTCTCCTCCCTCCCCCCTTCCCTCTCTCTTTCTCTTTCTGGTTCTGCCAGGCCGGCCAAACGTCTGTTCACTCTCTCCTCTATCTCTCTGGTTTGAACATGGCGGCCGAACCTTTTGTTCAAATCACCGCAGACCCCATCCTTCCCTCCCTCTTTCTTTACGCTATTTCATTTCCCTTTCTTTTCCCCTACCGCTGCAAGCTAAAACCCATCGATCGTGACAGAGGGTTCACAATCGTAAGATCTTCTTCGCAGTGATGGCATTGTGACTAGTGGGCCTCAACCCTGGGCTCTCCGACAGCATTGGGAGGCTTCTCCACCGATCGACTGGTTTGGAATCACCAAGCTTTGTCAAGCATTTCTCTGATGGCACAGTCTTCTCCCTCCGCCAATGGCATTTGCAATCTGCAAGGGCTTCTCCCTCAGAAATAATGGAAGAGTTCAATTGATGCGGCGACGTGGCTCTAGAACAGCGGCATAGGGGGCGTTTTCTCTGGCAAGTACTCCATCTGTTGCGGCGGCGGCGGCAGCGAGTTCTCCTCTCGTTGGTGGTTCTGGTCAGCATTGCGCCCCCGTGGGTTGTTGTGGGCACTTCATCTTGTCGGGTGAGTCTTGGAGGCTCCGGACCCCAACGATGCGAGGGTTTAAATTTCTGGCCATCACCCGCCACCGCTATTTTTTTTAATTTTTTTTAGTAATTTTATGTTTTATTTTAAAAATCCGATAACTTTTTATATTTTATTTCTCAATCCACCACCACCTCCACTATTTATATTTATATGTAATAATTTTATTTTTTTTAATTTTATATATAGATTACAAATATATTTCTATAATTAAAATTCATTTCATTTCTTATAATTAAAGATATACTTTTATAATTAAAATATATTAATAATTTAAATAAGAGAGTGGAGAGAGAAAGTGAAGGAGAGGACAGATAAAAGAATAGGGATAAAATAGTCATTTATCTCATAAAAAATTAATATTACTTCAAAACATAAAGATTGACTTTGTAAATAAGACAAATCTGAATAGTGATTATAAAAATTTAACTCTTCATAAATACAAGTCTATTTCAATTTTAGCCATCTTATAAAAAAATTCATCACTCTTTCGTGAAAAAAACATCAAAAAAAACAGAATTGAAATAAATAACTACGGAAAAGGTGAAATCACATGTAACCAGGGATTTGAACCTAAAATCGCTGGTTACTCATAGCAAATAACAAAACAAAGTCCCTGGTGGCTAGAGCTTTTGTAGAATGTTAAGCAACCAGCAGTCTAGAAAGTTGAAGCTGTAGGACCAAGGGCCAACAATGCAAATCAAGCTGAAAACAAATACCTTAGTAGGCAGCCTTAAGCAGTGGCATTTGAGATGATGAAACACACACGCAACTTCATCTGAACAAAGTTCATGACTCATAAAGAACCAAATTGAGTAGATCTCCCGTATAAGGTTTATAAATTGTAGTTCCCAATTTACCAACCAACTTATAGGTTGACTGAGGGATGAAGTGTAAGACTACAGAAAACAAATCATAACCGGAGAAAGCTACCAAAACAAATTACGTTCAGTAGACATTAAACTATTAAGTGCAAGAACAATATAGAATCCATACATATACATAACATTTATATACCCAAGCCTAGACACAAGCTATAGTGCAGGAATAATAGTGAATATATATATTGAGAGAGAGAGGGAGGGAGGGAGGGCGAGAGAGCACGTACAATCCAAGCCTAGAAACAAGCAATAGTGCAAGATACTGCAGAAAAATAAGCTTGTCCTTTCAAATCACAAGGAGGTAAATTCCAAAAAATTATAACATGCAGTAGCAGTTAATCCATTAAGTGCAAGAACAATATAGCATTTGCCAACATAGCAACTAGTAACTGAAAGAATATAAATCTAGATTCTGCAAAGATAATTTTGTGAACATAACTTCATTTTTGCACAGAAAAACTCAGGATGTTCTTATTTTTTTCTGTATCAGATATGAAGCAAAGAAAATAACATACACTTTCATGAGGATCTGATTTCTTGTTTTGACAACCCAAAGAATAAAGATTGCGCGCATCACCTTGCTCCCTTGGGAAGCGGTTTTGCTTCAAAGCTTCATTAATTGCTCTTACAGCCCTGTATTCAACCAAGAAATATGTGTAATACATTAAGGCACTTGAACTTCATGTGCATTTGGAAACAAAAACAGAAATACAATAATATACCAGAATACAGAGGCACTACTCTATCCAAGAGTTGAAAGTTGAATGAATCAAAGAGGCACTTGTACTACCCAATAAAGGAGATGACAACAGTGATTACTCCTTTCGCACCTAGAGATACTATCTGTTGGGGTTGAAGTTTGCAGTCAAGACCAAGAATGCCGCCACTAGTTACTTCCAAATGCAGAAAAAGTTGACCCCAAAGCAGGTACATGGCAAGATACCTCATCTAATTTGAGCATGCGTTGAAGTGCCTAACCTCGAAGCAGATGCCCCAAGCCACAAAGTGGAGCTGGTCATCCTTAGTCAACCAAAATGTGCCTGCTAGGAAGAGTTAGCGAGGGACTGCAGCATGACCCTTGACCAGGGCACTCATAGTGCTGACCACAGAGGGCTCGACAAACAGGTGCAGGTTGTAATATTGTGAAGGGAGGCATTGCAAGAGTACCTCAATTGAAAACAACCTGGCATGCAATGCACTGTGCATTACTCGAGGATTGCTAGTATTGGCTACACCTACAAAATGATTTCAAAGCCTATATGAGGACCTGCCTTGCATGTCAGCAAGACAAGCTCAAGCAGTGTGTGTTGGCAGGGTTGCTGCAACCTTTGCCCAACTCTGAGCATCAATGTTAGTTGATGTCCCTAGACTTGATATCAAGCCAGTTGAAATCAAAGGGGTGCACCAACATGCTTGTGGTGGACAGATTTTCAAGCATGCCATCTTCATTCCAGCACACGATGACTGCACAGCTGAGGTAGCATCCCACTTGCTCCTTGAAAATGTGGTCAACTACTAAGGCATGCCACAAACAATAGTCAGTGATCGTGAGCAAGATTTGAACTCAGCCATTCAAGCTGATGAACTCAAACCTCAGCTTTCCTACTAGTATGAACACATGGATTGATGGCCAGAAAATGAGGATGAATGCATTGCTGGAACCATTTCCAGGGCATTATGTGAGTGCTAATTAGAGGAACTGAGCCAAACTGATGGATATAACTCAATCCGCCCGCTTGTAGCAGAGTGAGGCAACAAGCTATTTCAGATCATTCAGGATAGCAACCTTTGACATTAAAGTGGACTAGCTGCAGGGTACACAACAACCCTGAAGCATACAAATTTTCCAAAGACCAGTAGGAGCAACATGACCTGGCCCAGACCTGCTTGCACAAAGCTGCCAAGTACATGAAGAATTGGCATACCTCAAAGCGTACGGCAGTTGAGTTTCAAATCAGCAACCTTGTGACAGTCAAGGCTACATGCAATAGAAGCTATGGGACTTGCACAATGGAGTAGTTTGACACTATGAAGGCCTTTCAGTGTGCTGAGATTAATAAGGCATCTGTCAAGCTTGACTTGCCCAAAAATTTAACCTACATCATATTTTTCCTGTTAGCTGGCTACAGCCTTGTTGTGAGGATAAATTAATTTAACCTGCATCACATTTTTCTGGTTAGCTTGCTACGGCCTTGTTGTGAGGATAAATTGGATAATGACCCTGGCCACAGCAAGTCAAAGTGGGCACCCCTTGGCATCCAATAGTCCTATGGCCAACTTCATTAGTTTATTGGTTATAGGGACATGCCGCATCCCTTTGATCTGTTTAAGAGAATCTCCCTTCACTTTGCTCGTGACAGCCAACTCTGCCTTGCAACTAAGAGTGCATCTACATATTCACAATCCCTGGCTTGTGCTTGACCTGAAGTTAAATTCTACTAAGAAATCCTACAACCTAGCTCACTTTGGGCTCAATTTCTATCACTGCAAATTGCAAGTGGTTGTGTCGTCAATTTTGATGATGCCAGAAGACCTAAGCATATAGTGTTGCCAAGTTTGTAGGTAGTGCACTACAACTCCTTTCTTGCATGGTATCGAGGGAACCCCTTCCAACATTACAAATTAACTAATCAATTTTCTATAAAAAATACAGGGTTAATTTAGTTTGTTTTCACTTTAAACAATTTCCTGACTCCATTGACTCCTCACACCCAATATCTTACTACTTTGTTTGGGCTAGATATCATCCCATGGATGAATGGAACAAGGTAATTGCATAGATGGGAACATGCAATTGTCCTCATTTGGCCATCAACATGTACCAGGCACAAGGGTAGACTACTCTTCATCTTAGAAGGTTTTGGGGTGATGCTAAGCCTTAATAGGGTGTTTCTGTCCCTTTACTCCTACCCTCCATTTTATTTTTTTATATATTTATTATTTTTTTCCATCCTTCTCGGCTACAACACAACTATTACATGTTTTTCAATTTTTTTTCATCTCTGTGTGCGTGCGTGCACGCTTTCTTTTTACTTGTCTTCTAGTCACCTACCCACATGGCCGACAGTCTCCTAACCATAGAGCTGGGTATTTTCACGTTTTTTTTTTTCCTTTAAATGTTACATCCCATGTCAGTGGCCAGCGATCCAAGCAGTAATGGCCAACACTGGAAAATTAATGGCCACGCATTCCTGGCCATTAATGTTGGCCCTTGCCCCATGTATATTTTATTTATTTATTTATTTCATCATTACTACTAACTTCTTTTTCCCCTTTCTATCCATCTCCAGCTCCTGGCATTTACAGTTTTACTCCTTTACCTCTAACACCCACCACCACCCTAATCCATGAAGCCAGCTAACTGTAATACTCAACTATTACAAACTTTTACCCATTACATACCTCCCATGCACCACAAAATATATGCTAACATTACAAGCAAAATCTTCTCAATACCTATCAATACCAAATGAAAAGAAATACAAATGCATGATCTAACTTCTACCTCATATTTGAGGTGTTTATGCAAAATATTCACTACATAGTCACTCCCAGTTACCAAAGACATCATTTACACAATCTTAAAAACACTTATATACAACAAACTCATATTACCAAAGATAAGTAAGTTTATACAGGCATGCCCTCCACATGGATAGGCCTCTAACCTGTCTATCTGTCATCCTCCCTTACCATGTCACCTGTGAGGATAGTGTATAACATGTAATAAGCTATGGAAACATGTGCCTACTTGATGCAGCCCAAATATTTTAAAAACACAAAAAAAGGCCCAAGTCCAAATTAGCATCAACCAAAGAAGACCAAATGAAGCCCAACTTGTGGAAGCTTCTTAAGTTAGGTGTGTGTTCATTATTTGAGTATTGAGTGGGTTTAGTGCTTCCATTATTTAAGTATTGAGCGGGATTAGTGCTTCCATTATTTAAGTATTGAGTGGGTTTAGTGCTAATTGTGTGGTTGTCCTTAATTTAAGTATTGAGTGGGTGGTTGTACCTAATTTCCTAGTTTTTTTTAAATGTGTGGTATCTAATACATTTTGTAAGCCATAAATAGCTCATTTGGTTGCACTTGTAATGCATCCAAACTTGAATCAAAATACATTTCTATTCTTAGCACTTCTCTTTGAGAATTGTTCTTCTCTTTTCTCTTTGTGAGAACACAAGTTAGAGCAAAATCTAGCAAGCCGCTGTATCACTACTTCAAATTCTAAATCCTTTTTCCATGCATCTGCATTAGATATTTGCCTGCTTATTCAGTCTCCAACTTGTCTCTAATCACTTGTATCGTATCTGTGGTCTGTTGGACCACTGCGAGTCCCATAAGTTCCATATTACCAACATTAATCCGGCACAAAAGTGAGCAACCTTTCTCCCATATAAAGCTTCATAGGGTGCCATATCAATATTGGAGTGATCACTGTTATTACAGGTAAGCTAGGCTAAAGGTAAGTAACTATCCCAGGTACCACCAAAGTCCATTGAGCATGCCCGAAACATATCCTCTAAGAGTCTAAATAGTTCACTCTGACTGTCCATTCTTCTGTGAGTGATATGCAATACTAAACCTCAACTTTATGCCTGGACAATCTGCAAACTCATCTAAAATCTCAACGTAAATTGAGGATCCTCGTCTGGCAAGATGATCTATGGCACCTAGTGCAACCTCACAATTTCTATTACATACAATTATGCTAGTCTCTCCAAAGAATATGTTACCTTGATTGTCAAAAACTGCATCAATTTTATCAATCTGTCAACAATAACCCACATCATATCATGTTCCTTGGCTGTCCTTGAAAATCTGGTCACAAGATCCATAGTGATGGTCCCACTTCCACTCAAGGATCTTCAATGGCTGCAATAGTCCAAAGGATCTCTAGTGCTCAGTCATAAGCTGCTAGCACACTAATATCTCAACATATTGTGCCACATCCTTGCATATATCAGGTTGCCAATACTGCCCCCTCAAATCCTCCAACATCTTGTTACTCCAGTTATATTGGGACCTGTGAACTTCCTCAAGTATAGTCCATCTAAAGTTTGTCTGGTCAGGTACAGAAACTTGCCCTCTAAACCTCAATACACCATTTGGTGTCTCTACAAAATCTTAACTAACTCTCTGTTCAGCTACGTGTCTCAGCATATGTAGGCCAAAATCATCTTCTTGGGCCCTCTTTATTTCCTCAACTAGGGTGGGCTCACCTATACATCAACCTGAGTTAGTCCCTCCGGTAGATACCTGCCAAATTGTAGATCTGACAGAGAATTCTCAGCTAATTCGGCTGAGAATTAGGCGGGAGGGAGAGGGATTTTGTAGAAGGAGAGGGAAGGATAGAGAATTGAGGAAGAATTGAGCAAGAGAGAGAGAGAATTGGAGGCGGGAAATCAGATTTCTTAATTGTATTCAATGATTTGAGAATAGGCTGGCTCAGATCTTATATACTGATCCACAGCAGGGAATTGGCGCCAAAAACGGTTACCCAATCCCGAGTACAACTTGTAATGCATACACAAGGTACAACTCCCTTATAGCCATAACTACCCTCAATGTAGTAACCCGCGGTCTAGGTACATGACAATACCATAGCCCTATCACAAGCCTGCCACTATCCCTCTTATCTTCCTACCAGTGCATTGGCAACCATGTCTACCTTTCCAGGGTGATACTATAGTTGCAGTCCAAATCCTTCAGGACATCCACCCATCGTCTTTGGCACATGTTCAGTTCCTTCTAGAAGAATAGGTGCTTCAAGCTTGCACAGTTAATAAATATATCAAACTGCTCCCCATAAAGATAATGACACTCAATCTTCCGTGCAAAAACTACAGCAACAAGCTTCAAACAATGTGTAGGTTGATTCACCTCAAGTCTCAACTATATTGACGCTAGGCAATCACCCTACCATGTTACATGAACACACATCCAAGTCCCTACTTGTATATATCATTATACACCACACCTGCCTGGACTGTCAAACATCGCCAACGCTAGAGTCGAGATAGCTGTTGCTTCAACTTTAGGAAGCTCTTCTCACACTTATTGCTCCATTCAGATTTAACTCCCTTTTAGGTTAGATAATAGGTGAGGCCATCTTGGAGAACCGCTCAACAAACCACTGATAGTATCCAACAAGCCCCAAAAAACTCCTAATCTCGGTAACATTCTTGGATCGCTCCCAATCTACTATCACCTCAATCTTGGAAGCATCGAAATCCCATCCTTATTCACCACATGACCCAAAAATACAACTCGACTCATCTAAAATTTGCACTTAGACAACTTCACATATAGCTTATGCTCCCTTAATGCCTGCAGCACAATCTTGTGATTAATTGAAAGGAACACCATGTTTATATGGCCACATCTAGTGCTTAATTGAAATTAATTAGTTTGCTTTCATAGTTATTGTTGAGAGTAAAAATAATAATGTAAAAGATATAGTTAACCCTTTATATACAAAATTAAGCTTTTAGATGAACGGCGGTTAACAATTTAACAGGGTATCAAAGCGGGCAAAGATTCTGAGTGCAACACGTGGTTCAACTAGTTATGTAGTGAAATCTGGCCACACGTAAAGGGGCATATTGAGAGTAAAAATAATAATGTAAAAGATAAAGTTAACCCTCTATCTACCAACTTAAATTTTCTCATGAAAGGTAGTTAACAATTTAATAGTTACAATATGTAGGACATATTAGGAAACTAGAAAAGTTGACCAAGCTAATTGCCTGCAATAGACAACAATAAACTAATGAGAGGGGAAATTTGTTGTCAATGATTCAAAAGCAAGGGTATTCGATGTAACAACCCCAAGGATGGTTCATGTTGTTTACCTATAAAATGCCTTTATAACCATATTTCGAACATCTATCATTTTACGAAAATTGATGGTAAATGTAAAATAAAGGAATGTAACTGTATATGTTATAAATTGAGTGTTCAACCATTTATATACATGCAGCCTATTCTTATATAAGGAAACAAAATAAATTAAGAAACTATACAAGAATAGAAAACCATCCATACAGCTAATTACATCTCTAGGATACATTGCTAACACTCCCCGTCAAGCTGAAACATAGATGTCCATCATGTGAAGCTTGTCACTTAGTCTGGGAAGTCATCCTTCTTAAGGGCCTTGGCGAACATATCCGCAACCTTATCCTTATAAGGTGTAAATGGAGTACAAATCTTCTTACTAGTAACGGCATTCCTCACAAAGTGACAATCAACTTCAATATGCTCGTGGAAAACAAGGTTACTTGCAATATGAATTGCTTATTAATTGTCACAATGCGCTAGAATAGGAGTAGTGTGTGTAATATCAAAACCTTCTAACGATGCTTTTAACCATATTAGTTCACATGTGGTATGAGCCATAGCAGGGTATTTTGCTTCAGCACTAGATCTGGACACAATTGTTTGTTTCTTGCTTTTCCAAGTTACTAGATTACCTCTTACAAAAATGCAGTAACCTTATGTAGATTTTTTGTCACCCTTGTCACCAGTTAGCGTCTGAAAAGCCAACTAAATCCATATGTTTGTTCTTTTTGAACCATAGTCCTTTTTCTAGAGATTTTTAATATATCTCAAAATATTGCAAGCAGCTTCCCAGTGACACTTCTTAGGTTTTCCATAAACTAACTAATTAACCCCACGGCATGCACAATATCTAGCCTAGCCACTATTAGATAAATAAGTTTCCCAACTAGTCGTTTGTATTGTGTACTATCCTCAAGGTCGTCATCCTCCTTCCACAAGTGAAGTTTAGGTTAGATAGGAACTTCTGCTGGTTTTGCCCCTGATAGGCTTGTTTCCTATAGAAGATTTGTGGCATACTTTCTTTAAGATAGCATTACACCCTGTTTACCACAAGCAACCTCAATACCAAGAAAATACCTCAATTAACCAGTCTTTTGTAACAAATTGTTGCTGCAAGTATTTCCTAGTTTCTGCAATGCCAGTTATATCACAACTTGATGACAGTATACCATCAACATATACAATAAATATCACAATACCAGATGAACTATGTTGCAAAAAGATTAAATGATCGACCTAACTTTGCCTAAATCTTGCAGCAAAAACTACTTGACTAAATTTGTCAAACCAAGCTTCAAGACTCTACTTCAAACCATAAACAGCTTTCTTCAATTACACACGAGATGAGTCTCCACCTAAGCAACAAATCTAGGTGGTTGCTCCATATAAACCTCCTCAGTCAAGTCACCGTAAAGAAATGCATTCTTCACATCTAGTTGGTACATGGGCCAATCTAGATTGACCACTATAGACACAAGCACACGAATAGAGCTAAGATGAGCAACAGGAGAGAGTCTCAAAAAGGTCAATACTTGGAGTCTGAGCGTACCCTTTGGCAACTAGGAGTGCTTTATACCTCTCAATAAAACCATCAAGATGATACTTAATAGTAAAGACCCATATGCATGCAACTGGATGAACCCCCATAGGTAACAGTACCAAGTCCTAGGTGCCTGGATAAAAAGTGCAAACATCTCCTCCTCCATAGCCTTAATGCCAATTCGGGCTTTGAATAGCCTCATGGTAATCCCTAGGAATAGAGACAAAGGACAAAGACAAAGAAAAATGACAAAAAGAAAGACCAAGGTGATCTAAGGATACAACATGAGCAATAAGATGTTGAGTACAAGAACATTTACCTTTGCGAAGGTAGATCAGTAGAATGCAATGGAGGAGGAGACAGGTTAAGAGCAAGAGGGATTTGAAAAGTAGCTCACCGAGTGTAAACCTAAAAGGTTTGGGAAGGGGAATAAACGGATGCATAGGAGTAAGAAGGGGAATAGTTGGTTTGTCAGTGGAAACCTTAAAAACAGTTTAAACTCAAAAAAGGTAACATCTACAAAAACAAACCTCTTTTTAGTCACAAGATCATAACACTTATACCCCTTTTAAGTTCGAGAATACCCCAAGAAAATACAACGAATAGCTCTAGGCGAAAGTTTATCCAAACCACACTCAAAGAGATGAACAAAGCACACACATCCAAAAATACGAGGAGTAAGCGAAAATAAAGGAGAATCAAGAAAAATATATTTAAAAGGAATGTCGCCTCCAAGAACAAAAAAGGGCATCCTATTAATAAGAAACCTGGCAATAAGGACAGCATCCTCCCAAAAAGATTTAGGCACATGCATATGAAGCATAATGGTGTGGGCAACCTCAAGAAGATGACAATTTTTATATTTAGCCACACCATTCTATTGTGGGGCATAAGCACCAATGTTTTAAATATCGAACCGGATAGCGAACTGGTCTATTAACTAGGTCACGGGTCAATTGGTCTGACCAGTTAAACTGGAGTGGTCTGACCGGATGATGTCATATATATATATATATATATATATATATATATATATAGACACACACACATACAAGACACCACTGTTATTAAAGATAATTTATATCCTGCAAGTCATGTAGAGGCATCTCTTCTAGCTCTCACTCTTAGCCAATTCTCTCACCATCAAATCCTCTCTCCCCCTTTCATCTTCGTTCAATCCTTGAAACTCCTCGCACTCGATCTTGCCGTGCCAAGGCACGTAGCACTGTGCGCAGAACAATCTATGGCAAATCAGACACTCCGATTGCTTTATCACTGCCCCCTCATCGTTCACTAACATCGCATAATAGTCACTGAACGAGTAGTAGAACTTCTCGGATGCCGGAATCACAGATTTGCACAGCAACTCATCCCAACGCGTCGCCATTTTGGCGGACACCCTCGGCCGGCACTCGTTGAGTTCCAGTACGTCGCCGCACTCCTAGGCTTCTTTTATACCCCGCAATAAAAATTGAAGTCAACCCGGTTCCCAGTTTAACCGGCCGATTCGGTCCGATTTTAAAACATTGATAAGCACAAGAGGTCTGATGAATAATGCCATGACAAGAACAGGATTCAAAGAAGTCAAATTTCATATAGTCTAAAGCATTGTTAGATCTCAATATATCAATATTAGAAGAAAATTTAGTATTTATTTCATTGTTAAAGGTTTGAAATATATCAAGAACAGATGACCGATCTTCCAACAAGTAAATCCAAGTCATCCCGGAATAATCATCCATAGAGGCAATAAAATACTAGTCCCCAGTCATAGTGGAATAACAAGAAGGACCCTACACATCCGGATGCACTAAATCAAAAGGATGCAAATTTTGATTGTCTCTAGAAGGAAAAGACACTCTGTGATGTTTTCCTAGCCAACACGCATCAAAATGTAGTTCAAAAATAGACTCACTAAAAGACACAACATTCTTTAACTGAGAAAGGGAGGGATGACCCAACCAACAATGCCAATGATAAGGAGACACACCCCTAGCAGTAGCAGCAACGGACACAGAATCATGAGAGAGGTGATAGACTCCCCCTTACAAGAGACATGTCCAATCATTGTATTCGTCTGGAGATCCTAAATTACATAGTGAGTGGGAAAGAAAGTTGCAGAACAATTCAAAGCTTTGGTAAGTTGATGAACAGGAAGAAGATTAAAGGGCAGCTTTGGAACATGGAAGACTCTGTCAAGCCCAAGAGAAGAAGTATGAACAGTACAAAAAAACCAGACACATTAGAAACTGAGCCATCAGCAACATAAACGGGGGGAGAGATTAACAAGGTGTAAATTTGGTAAATTGACAAGAGTTGCATGTGATTTGATGCACCTGAATCAATTAGCCAGGATTTACCAAAGGACGCAGCAAGTGCCCCAATACCTAATTGGAAGGGGTGAGAGGAAACAGAACTCATCTGAGAGTGCAGTAACCTATCATGCTCCTAAGAGATTTGGACAATATCCTTAGGGACAACAGTAGAAGAACTAGGCTCACTAGCAGGAAGAGTAACAGCTGCAGCTGTAGGGGCATTGGACAACTTAGCACCTTTGGTAGCCCAATTAGGCTTGCCATGCTTATGCTAACATCGATCCACTGTGTGTCCTCATTTACAACAATAGATACCTAGCCTATCATGACCTTTGCCCTTTCCATTGTCATGCCCACGACCACATGCAACCATGGTTGAATGCTCCAGATTAACCCCAAGAGAGGACAAGACCAGGGAAGCAGATTGTAGGAAAGAGAAAGTAGACTGAAGCGTAGGCATGGTACCGTTCCCAAGCAGCTGACTCCTGAGAGTGTTGTATCGCTCATTTAGATTCATTAAAAAACCACATACAAACAGGTTTTCTCATTTCCATTTCTGAGTCTCTAAATCAGTAGAGAGATGGTAAGGTTGACAAAATTCTTTGGTAATCCCCCTATAGGCAGCAAAAAAGTCTGGTAGAGACCTCTCTCCTTGTTTATTATCAACAAGCTGTCGAAACAAATAGAAGATACAAGAATTATTACCATCAATGGAAAACATCTCTTTGATAGAACCCCACATCTCCTTAGCAGTTGATGTGAGACCGACAGAGATAAAGATCTCAGGTTCCAAAGCATTTAACAGCCATGTCTTCACTGCACAATCAGATTGACACCATGCTGCATGTTTGAAATCCTTAGAATCCGGTCAACGAGATGATGAGCACGACCTTGAGACCCCAAGAATGTACAAAAGGCTTGGGACCAAAGAGCAATATTCTTTCCATTAAACTTCACTGCATAGACACTCAGATCTGAAAGAGTCATGTTATCTGTCATCCTAAATCACAAACACGAGCACTGCAAGGCACACAACCTTGAATACAGAGGCACAAGTGATCAATCACAGAAGAGGGGATCAATCTACCCTCACAACAAACAAGCTGGGGAAAGAAAAGGCCACCAAAAACAGCATCCTGGAGTGTAAGGGACGGCAAGCAGTTAGGGCAAGAAAAGTTTACCAAAAACAGCAGCTTAGGGTGGAAGAGACAACAGGCAGCTAGGGTTTGGGTTAGGGTTGAACCTGCTCTGATACCATGTAAAATAAGGAATGTAACTACATATCTTATAAATGGAGTGTGCAACCATTTATATAGATGCAGCCTATTCTTATATAAGAAGCAAAATAAATTAAGAAACTATACAGGAATAGGAAACTATCCATACAGCTAATTACAGCTAATATTGCTACCTTATCATAATATACAGCTAGGTACATCTCTAGGATATGTTATTAACAGTAAAAAAAGTTATCTACCTAACAATATCATCACCAATCTCTGGAGTAATACAAACACTGTGCCTTCTTCTTCTACGAGTGCCGGATGGTGATGCCCCAGCAGACCTGTGAATACACAAGCTGGTGCAATCAGTTTTAGATGACACGATATGCATGCACCAATGTTATTGCAGAAAGTTCTCAAATAAGTGACACAAACAGGAACAATCAAAATAGAATAAAAGTTTTCCACTGAAACAGGAATACAAGAGGAAAGCTTGGATCTTCAGAACAGTGACAGCTCAAACGGAAAGAATCCAAATATAGCTGGGGAAAAAGCTATCCATCACTTAATAAGGCAATCGAACAATCAATACAATGTCAATTTGCAAAGAAAGTTGAGACATCAATAGAAGTTCAATATAGGCAGCAGAAACAAACAAAACTAGTGCCCCTAGTAACGAGAGAACAGTATATAAAAAAGAAAAAGGTCGCTACTTGAATATGCAACAGGGGCAGTGTCACATTCCTCTGCTAATATGTAAAGAATATTAACAGAAAATTGTTTTCAGTTTTCCAGGGACAAGAAATTTGGAGATAAAAACCTTGATGCAGCCATATCCTTCCTGTATTCCCTGTAAGAATCTCTATGGCCACTTAGGATAGATTTTCCATGCAGTCGATGTAATGGGTGCTCTGGACTGAAAAAGCAAAAACAAAAACAAAAACATTTGAATAAATTTGAAATAAAAAAAAAAAGAAATTTTCTTTAAACAAGTAACAGTACATAAATTTACAGAAGAATCAAAAAGAGCCAACAATCAAGCATGCATTCAATTCAAGAAACTAGCATAAAGGCAAACTCAAATTAAAACTAAAAAACTGAAAGAGAAACTTTGAACTTATTGTTTACAAATATAACTTGCATAACATTGAAACAATAAATAGCAACTACAAGCTTGACAAAACCTTGAACTGGCTGTTGACTTCTCTGTCATGACTTTCTTTTGGCTGCGTCGCCAAAATGCATTTGCTATGTTTGGTTCACTGTGTGATGAACTGGAGAACCAAAAAAAACCACTTAAACAGTGACATGTAAAAAGTATATTCATTAAGAGAGGAAAAATAGAAGACATGACTATAAATTATAAATCAACAGTTCCATAATATTTCATAAACTATGAAAGACAACAAGTAATGTTACTTCAGCTTTCCGTCGACCATTGTTTTCGATTGAAGCATTATATTCTGCAAAGATGGACCTGATGCATTAGCAGATGCTTCAAGTTTACATTGATATAAGGACTGAAGGCTCTCATTATTTTCAGTTCTGCAATGCATAACCCAAGTAAATTTTAATCCAACAATAGTAGAGATTCCTAGGAAGAATACTGGAAGCTGATAAAGCTACAAAAAAGGCACAGCAAGATTCATCAAAGCTGTTGGCAAGAAATCATTTCTCACCCTTCAACATGTCGTTCTGCAAATGCACGAAGAGGACTGTTTGGTTCTAGGGGTGAATCACATGAGTCATAGTCTGCAGAATCACTGTCACCTAGAGGAGATATATGAGACATAATGATTGCCTTGGTTGAACAGGGCATTAATTGGCCAGGAGAATGCACAAGATCAACTAGTAGTTCCACTGAATTCATCATCACCGTCACAGAAATATGCTTATGTGAGTCAATTCTCTCCATTACTCCATCCTTTGGCAAACCCTGAGAATGGAAATGGAAAACATTCCAAGCTTCAGAGACGGAACAATAAGCAGCCAGAATTTTTTCTAGTTCAGGGTGTTGCGTTGTTAACTACCATTCCACCTAAAATCTTAAGCTTGTAGATTGAGGGGTAATATAATCTTTTATATTAAATTTTTAACTCTCAACAAAGGGAGATCATGCAAGATAAGTGACAAGCATACAAAGGAATTAAAGCAAGCAGTTCATTCCAGGTAGCAAACAAAAAAACGTACCACCACAAGCCTACTTTCGAGGCCTACAGAATCTGCAAGAACTTTAAACAAGATTGCTCGGGCATGGCATGTACCATGCCTTATTTGACCCAGCATCTGGACTACTTGATTATCCAATGCAGGACAGACTTCCTCCGAAGCAATTTTGATGGGACTTGCATCCAGATTTGATCGTTTATAGAAGTCATAAACCTATACATGGAAACATGTGACTAAAACAAAAGGAGTTTGATCATCATCTTGAAACCATTAATAATTCCTAGTGGATGTCAGAACCCAAAAAGCCTTCTAAAGAGTTTACAAATAAAGGGGGCAAAGAGAAAAAGGACATGAATGTATACATATATACATATATATATATGGAGAGAGAGAGTCTCTTGATGAATTATTTGACAAAACCTTGCAAAGTAGGGAGTTTTGTGCAGTGGGGAAATGCCTTTAGTGTATTTTCTTATCTTCAGATTTAAAATTTTTGAATGTAAAAAATCTACAGAGCCTAAAATTTAGAAACAAAAAGAGAGTATCAACAACTAAAAAGTAGCACCCCCCACTGATCATGAAATATGACAACTGGAAGGGTACTGAAGGTAGTAAAGCTTCAGTTCAGCTTAAAGAAGTACACTATCCAGACAAAAAGTTGGCCATTAGAGAAGTAAATCATTTAACCAAAACACTAATACAGAAAAGACTAAAGGATGGTAAAAAGTTCACTGTGTAACTACAGAAAACACACCAATCCAGCTATCTTTTTTATAACTGCAGCTGGATTTGAACTTAATCCTTTAACCAGAGTAACAGTCAGCTGCTTCAGCATAGAAAGCTTTTTATCTTTATCATCAACTAGAATAACATCTGCTCTAAGACCCTCTGAGCGCAAAGCATAAAGGTCATCAAAAGAAGGAATAATATCAAACAGCTCCTTGAGTCTTCTTTCCTGCACAGTGTTACTTTTATCAGACAATGACATTATATATTCATCTGGCAGGTTGTTAAACCATGACAAATAAAATAACTATTCTTACAATCTGAATCAGGTTTCAGAAATTTATAGGAAATACTAGATTAAAGTACAGAACACACATAATTAGCAAGCAGGGAGATATTAATCCTTTGTCAATAATATTTAATAGAAAGAAAATAAATTAAATCCGAAAACAAAATATGATCCCCCGATATCTAGTTCATCTTATGAATCATTGTTCTAAGTCCTAGTACAAATTTCAGATGGAGAATTAATGAAGTGTTAAAGCCTTCAAAATCACCTTTTATGATCCATATGTAAGATGCCTTATGATTTACAAGCCTCTAAAATTGAAAACAACAACATATCAATCCTTCGTCATAGCCCCTTTTTTCTCAGTTTTTGTTTCCTGAACTTAGCAACACTATGCACACATCAAAGACAAACAGATTCAGCAATCTCCAAAGAAAAATAAGGGCCTACCCAATCACAAGAGATATTCCTAGCCAGTTTAAATCTTTTAGGTTCAAAGGGTTCTACCATTTTCTAGGATTGAAAGAGCATACCATGATATGTTCCTTGTGGACCATTTTTTAGCTTTAAGTCAAAAAATACCTACATTTGTGTTAGAGAATTAATTCAAATGCAGCTTCGTTGAGGGAAGAAACCAGGTTTCTGAAAACCAATTTAGTTTTATGCACTGTAAGTCAACAATGGAAACCATCTACTTACTGAGACATCTAATGGAAAGGTCCAAGGAAAAATGTTTGTGTATTATGTATATTCATATGGTATTTATAGACTTAGAAAATGCTTAGTACAAAGTCCACAAAGATGTCTTATGGAAGGTGTTGGAGAAGAAAGGAGTTTTAGATTGCATATATACAAGTTATTAAGGGTATGTATTATCAAGCAAAACCATGTGTTAGGACTTATAGTGGAGATACTAAGGGCCCGTTCTCTTTACTGTTTTCAAACCATTTCTAGTTTTCAGTTTTTTAAAATAGTGAAAACGCGTTTACTTTACTGTTTTCAATAATACATTTTCGAAAACAAGAAAAAAAACTATAAAAAAAAACTCAAAACAACAAAATTGTTTTGGCTGTTTTCAACCAAAACACGAAAAAGATGGGGTAATTTATTTATTTATTCATATTTTATTCTTGTAACGGGAAAAAATGTTGCAAGATCCACCAACTTTAAAATGTATATATTTCTTAATAATATATTAGCATTAAATAGTTCTAATTTACTGAATAATCAAATTTATTGAATAAAATGTTATTAAAAAATTATTCTCAAAATTCCAAACAGAATGCGTTTTCTAGTTTTCTGTTTTGAGAAATAATTTTTCAAAATGACAAACAGAACACGTTTTCTGTTTTCTGAAAACAAACTATCAAAACAGAAAATTAAAAATAAATTTAAAACTCAAAATTGAACATTGAAACTCAAAGAGAACGCAGCCTAAGTTTTCCCAATTACAATTGGATAGCATCAAAAATCTACACTGAGCCCTTACCTCATTGCTCTTGTGATAGATGAACTCAAAAAACACATCCAAGAAGTGCCTTGATGTATGTTATTTGGAAAAAATATTGTCTTGGTGGATGAGACAGAAGAAGGCACGAATAATAAACTTGAATTATACATGTGGAATGTAAGTTCAGCAAATATAGATGAACAATAAACTTGAACCATACTATGTTGAATGTAAGTTTAGTAAATATAAAAGTGTGGATGATTCTATTGTGAGACATGGATGATTCCATTGTTCAAAAAGAATGGGAGATAGTGGAGGATGTTA
This sequence comes from Diospyros lotus, assembly GCF_014633365.1. Lineage (NCBI taxonomy): Eukaryota > Viridiplantae > Streptophyta > Magnoliopsida > Ericales > Ebenaceae > Diospyros > Diospyros lotus. The sequence continues at coordinate 17,789,027 of NC_068339.1, read as the reverse complement.
CTCAATATTAAAGCATGATGGTTAAAGTTAATAAGTGAATCTAACATTTCATGTGACTGTAAAATCCCTTCAAAGCTAAAAGGGAAGGTTTATCGGGCAGCCACAGGACCATTTCTGTTGTATGGAAAGTTTAGGTATAATGAATGCATCAAAGGAAGACAAAGGCAAAAACATCTGACATGCAAGAATACTTGCAAACAGGCTAATTAGTAATCAAAGAAAATTCATTAGCAGACTGCAAAAATTGACGTTTTAAGAGCAGGAGGAGTTAAAAAAAAAAATCAAAACTAATATATAAAGGGAGAACAATAATTGCGTGTTCCCCACTTTTGAAGCAGTGTCATTAATTGGAGTCCCTGATTTAAGCTTAATAATTTCAGTTATTTTTGGTAAGTTACTTTCCTATTCATTTGGTTACAGATAAATATATAAACTACAGAATTAGATAACTGCATGTCAATTTTTATAACTACTTATATTTGTGTTTTAACTGATCGGCTCATGATGGGACCATTGGCAACAGAGTTTCCTCACAGGGGTGTGCGTGTTCCTGACAGTTATTATATATCATAGCAAGTACACAGAACTTGGGAAAAATTTAAGTAAAACTGCATTAGATAAATGTAAGAAATCCAATGTATTGGCTGAAGGCAATTCTCGCTGTGTGACCGGCTGTGTGTATAGTGTCTAGAATTTCTACAAAATCCTTGTCCACAGTTACAAGCAAAAGTTTGGCATAATCAGGCACAAACAAGAGAAAAAACATTAAAAAGCATATCAAGATTCAACTGAGATATTTTCTTCTTCCTAATCACCTCTAATTCCAGCATGCCACTTCGCCAAAATTTTTAGCACAAAAATGCAAGAAGAGAACCATATTCTTCAAACTGCGCAGTGCAACAAAATATAATACGCTACTCACTGCAACAATGGAATAGAAACCATTGGGAATTGGTTCAGCAAGCTTTCCGGTGGCCCACAAAGTCTGTGAAGCTTTATAAGATGCCAACCCCTCAACCTCATGGTCACTTCTTGATTCTTTACAATTTAACTTTTCTTCTAAAGAAAACAGAGAAACTGATTGCAGTTTTTCCATAAAATTTGTTGGCCACCAAGCATCATTTGAAGGACCTGGTTCCAGTGGGCCCCCATCATCTCTTGTCTCCTCCATCCACAGAAAGATTCAACACTAAGATTCATTTTGGCTAAACCTTACCCCATGAATGATGGTTCATAGTAAATGTACTTCTTTCAGTAACATGTCTGCATAAATCTTTAGTATCTGTTTCCTTGATTTGCAATCATAAAACCTGCAAATTTGAATACTGAAAATGGATTTAGAAAAACTACATCATAAAAATAAGCAAACGTATCTTTTACTTAGCTTTCATTTGGTAAAAAGTATGTTTCAATGAATTGAAATCAAAGCTGGGAATTTATGTGACCAAAAAAAATAAATGCATTTATGAGATGATAATTTGGGTTGTTTCAATGCAGCAATTTGATCATGACTTTTAAAGAGAACAGAAAGAAGAAATTCTCTCGAAACACAATAAGGTAATAGAAATGGTACGATACTTAGAAAAAAATAGAAATGTTACAATAACTGCCAAAATACAGCAACAATCACAACAATCATCAAAAACCTTAATCCCACTAGGTGGATCGGCTATATGAATTTTAGATCTCTAACCAAAAGAAAAGAAGTTGAAACACAATAATAATAACAACATATCAAGCCTTAATCCCACTACATGTGGTCAGCTACATGAAATCTAGCTCACTAGCAATTTCTATCTAAGGCCATATCATTTGTAAAGCCCTAACTCATATTTGACCAAGATTTTTTTCTCAGTCTTTCTCTACCTCTTTTGCTAAAATTCCGTTCCACCCACTCTCCTGATAGGAGTCTACTGGTACTTCTTCTCACATGATCAAAAATGCAAAAAAAAAGTTTTCAAAATAACAAAATGGGAAATATCTATATTGTCAAAATAATATGCATATATATATATATATAATGAAAAAAGGTTGACAAAAGTTTTATTCTGAATGCATATTTGACAAGAGGTCAGTTTTAAGTGGCAAAAGTGCTAAACTTCTATCATGTGTTATGTCATGTTTTAGGATGTCACAGTACACAATCTAACATCCAAAAGCTTGCACTTAAAAAAAGAAAGTTCTAACTCCTTTCATCATTGATATTACAACTTACTCTTAAAACACTAAGAAGCACGAACACCTAGATAACAGACAAACAACTTGACATGGTATTTTGGGGAAAAATTACAACTCAGCATTGCACCTACATATCAATAGATAAATCCTTAAAGTTAAATGTATAGATGAAACAATTTTTTTTTTTTACACCAAAACTACATTTATTATGTCACAAGATTAAGGGAGTATTAGCCACACCTGTACATATTAGGTGAGAACTATTACAAAATGGGACTCAAATTTTGATGAAGGGAGGCAGAAGACCTCTACTTGAACCAATGGTTAATAGATCATGTTGTTAGGACTAAAAAGCTCCTTAACGTGCAAAAAATATATATAATCTAGACATGGCTCTGATCGATTCATCTTGTCTTCACATTAATAGTCTAACAGGGTCATAATGGAGTCATAATGGAGTACTGGATCGGGTGTTAATCCTAGCAGCCAAAGTGCAACCATGCCAGTTTGCACTCCATAAATGGCACATAGAAATCTTGGACGTAGGTTGGGTATAGCAGGCAACTAAATGTTACAGTAAAGCAAAATAAATTGGCACACTTACAATAGCATTTTCCATATTATTCCTTTTTTTTCTCTAGTTTCTTTCTTAAATCTTCTATATAAAGGTAATAACTTTACCAGATTATAAATTTTCTTTCTAAAACTTGTCATATAGAATCTGACAAACATCCGACAAGGAAACAAAATGTATTTGGATAAAACTTTAGTCATGCAGTCGCCTCCTATATTATTTGGTCATGCAGTCTCAATACTCTTCCATTAAGTGTTTCAGTACTCAACTTTAATCCATACAAATGAGCACGGACCATCAAGAAAAGAAGCTATTTCATAATCTTCCGATTAATTTCCAAGTCCCAAACGCTCCTTCAGTTTGGATGACAGGCCCTTTTCTCTAGTTCTTATTTTTTTTCTCTCTCTCTCTCCCTCGTTTGGTCAACAACCCATTTCTGATTCCAAAAGTTTTCCCTATCTTCAAATGCCACATCGAAAGCTACATCTGAAAGTACGCGTCAATGCCGACACACACGTTATAAGCCATTGAAATTCTGATGGACATTGAATTCACTTCAACATTCTTTCACGTTCACAGATTCGACTTCGAGAAAGCTTAAATTGAAGACACGCAAATGAGGTCGCGATCAAAAACCAAAGGGATATCAATACATATCAAAGAAAGAATTTCATCAAATGCAATCCCTTGAAACAATATCACGGCAACTCATCTATTTCAAAAATTTATCTGAAAGACTAAAAGAATCTGAAGTTTGGAATCAAACAAACGTAATTTGTACCAGTAGATCGACGCATCTCCCTATAGTTCTCCGAATCAACAAAGTCTGAATTTGAATAACTGCGATTCTTCTTCTGTCCTCGTTGGGCAAGAGAGAGAGATTTGTAACAGAAGAAACAAAATTGGCACTGTTTTATTCCGTTAACGACGGGCCTACCGTGACCCCTGGTGGATAGAGCATCTCCAAACCTCCTCCCATTCTACTTTTCTATTATATTATAAATATAAATAATTTAATCTCTACTTTCCTTCTTATTCTATTTTTTATTATATTATAAATAATTTATTCTTTATTTTAATTTTACCTAAAAAATTTTGTGCATACTCCAACCACACTCACTCTTCTCTTCTTTATTTCACTCCATATCCCACATATTTATTAATAAATTTTAATTCTATTTATTTTATCTCACTTATAATTTTTATTATTATAAAAATTTATTATTTATTTGATAATTTAATAATAAATATAATGATATTAGATTTTTATAATATTTAATATATTTGTAAATAAATTTACTAATATTTTTTAAAAATAATTATTTAATAAAATTATTTGAAATATTTCCATAATTCAAAATTTAATTAGTCAAGTTGTGTAAAAAATCACAAAAATAAATACTCTCCTTGTGATATAATAATTATTATTTTAAATACAACATTAAATAATCTAATTGAGTAACTTTTACGTTCATTTTTAAAATCAGTTTCAAAACATTATATTGAAACATGTAGAAAAAATATGTGATACACAAAATGAATCAAATACACATAATCAATAATCAAATACACACATACACATAATCAATAATTAAATACATAAAATAATTAAATATGCACAAAATGAACAATCAAGTACACAAAATAATTAAATACATGCATACACAAAATATATAATCAAATACATAAAATAATTAAATATTTACATACAAATAAATGCATAATCAAATACACGTATATAAAAAATTAATAATCAAATATACAAAATATAATTCACCTAATACTTCAATACATACAAAACATATACAAAATGGAATAGGGAGCAAATCTCAGCTCTTCATCTCTAAAGAACCATTTGAAACTCAGCCAAATTTTAGGAAGTGACAAGACAGATAGAGAACTAGGCTGGAGATGAATTTCAACACTTTCCTCTTCATTTTTTGACTTGGCGAGAATTCTAAGCATGCATTGGAGATGGTCTTAAGGGATATACTTTTATTGAAACAAAAGGCCAGCCTAAAAATTATTTTAGATAAGATAAATTTTAATCATCACCTTTTAAGTTTACTTGAATTATACTAACAATATTTTTAAAAAATTTGTCATCCATGTCTTTTGGAGTTAACACCTTAAAAAAATTGACTATTTTGAGCTTATATTTAAATTATTTTTATCTTTCTCTTTTCTTTATTTTCTTTCTACGCAAAACTTAATCAAATTTCAAATTTGACAATCGTTATCATGTGAAAGTGATAAAGAATGATAAGGTTGAAGATTGAAATATTTAAAAATTTTAGAAACTTTTCAAAGTAGTAAAAGTAAAAAACTACCAAAAACTCTCCATATTTTAGGTAATATTCCAAAAGAGTTAGACATATCAAGGGTATTTTAAAAATTTTAAAAGGCATAAATAAAATAATTTTAAGGAAAAAGAGTTATAGTGTCATTTTCAAAGATTTTGGAGTACTAGTTTATATCCCAAAACTTGGGGATAAAAAACAAGAAGAGGAAGGGTCCAAATTATTTTCTCCAAACCCTAAGGACTTACTTGCAAAGGTTCAAATGAAAGAAGAAATAAAAATTTAAGGAGTCGAAATGTAATTTCAAAATATCTTGCACTAGACCTTACTGCGTTCCATACCACCAAATTTGATGAATCTCTATAAAGAAATCTAGCCTAGGAATGAAGGAATAAGGGATTAGATTGTAGCATCTAGGCCCTTTCAGCAATCAATTTTTTCTTATAAATAAGTGATCTTGGGTAAGGGTTAAAGCATGTCTTTTTTTTTTTTTTTTCAAAAGTCATGAGTTTGAGGGATTGTTATGAGGTTTAGGTAAGGGGTTTTTTCTCCGGAGGGTTAGATTGGATGTGTCGGAAAGTATTATAGTGGAGTTAGACTAATTTTGGGTTCTCACCAAAAATTTAGGTATCATTAAAGTATTGCCAAAATTTGTGTTTGTTAGGCAGAAAAATGGAAGGAAAAGGGAATGTAAGGGTTGAGAGAGATAGACAAGGAAGAAAATAAAAGAATGTGCATTTCAAGGTGAATTTTGGTGAGAAATTGAGAGAGTTTCAGAAATTGTCGAAAATTACACTTTTTTGTAAAAACTAGACTAGTAAGACATTATCGGCCACAATCAACAATCATCTTGGCCAAAAAGTATAAGAGGAAAGAAAAAGAAATAAGGAGAGGAAAAAAAAGTAAAAGAAAGAGGTATTTGAAAATTATAATAAGAGCTTTGCAAAAAAAGGCAAAAAAAAAAAAAAAAAATAGTGTTGGGCACGTGACTAATGTGGGCATGGTCGAGACATGCATAAGCGTGCATGTGAAGACTCACACATGGATCACACGTATTAGTGGGAAAAAAAAGATAAAAAATAATAAAATATTTTGTAAGAATATTAATGTGATTAGGCGATAAATTAAGCTCTATAAAAGCACATTTGGCTTATCAAAATCGCCAACAAGAGGTTAGAAGTTAAATTTTCTTCCAAAATAATCGAGGTAAAAGTATAAATATTTTATTTGCATAATAGACATAAAATACATGATTGCATAGTATTATATTGAAATTCGTATAAAAAATGGCCATGCTCATGCTAGTTATTATTTTTGAAAAATTCATGTGAATATGAAATTTGTAATATTTTTTATTCTATTAAACTATTCAAATTGTTTATTCATGTTATGAATCACAAGCAAAACATTTTTGAAATATATAACTCATCTTCAAATATTTTTTTTTATTAAATACAGATATATATATATATATATATATGTAGATGTGATTAGCGATTTGTCAAAAAAGGTATTAGCTGACGAACGGGACATGAAGATAAGGAATTTATTCTTTTGAATATCAAATTCACTTACATATTTATATTTAATATTACTTTGTTTTGAACAAATTTAAATTATTATTTGAAATCTATTTTTTGGGTTCGACAGGGAGAAAAAACCCAAATTTAGCCATGAATTAAGAAGGAAACCCATCACAAACATATCTCTCTCTGTGTATATTTTTTATATCTATATCTTTCTCTGCCCTTCTCTCATTCTCTCTATCCCTTTTCTTTAGTCTCAATCATCTCTCATTTCACCATTGTTGATGGGTTCTTCTATAAAGGAATAACTAGTTCTCATGTGATGCACAATAACTAACCCCAAAGAAGGTTGGTTGGTGATATTTTAAAAAACACATGACGGTTGACATAATTTAGACAAATTTCAATAGTGATTTGTGAAATTTACAGTTTTAAATACTTAAGTAGATTTGGTTTCACTAAGATGAATGTAAAAAAAGAAAAAAAAGAATAGAATGGAATTATTAATAGCTATTTGTTACTCAAATAAAATCATTAGTTTATTTATTATGTTTGATATCACAAATAATATGACTATTTCATTTTATTATTATATTTGATACACTAAAACTCAAATAAAATGAAAAAAAAATTATGAAAAAATATCATTTATTTAAAAAATAATAATTTTGTATGTGAAGAAAATATTTCTGATTCTAAAAAGGTTATATTGACGTAAGCCTACTTCTGAACTAGATCAACCTAAGTTAAATAAAATCTTTATCGCTTTGTCTTAAAATCAAATATGAAGGCTGATTTATCAAGAATATGCAAGAAAAGTACTTTAAATTATTGATTAATCGTCAGAGATGGTTTAGAACCAATAGTTATTCTTATTTGATTCAAGTAATTCATTTATTTTTAGCATATAATATTTTACTAAAAAATTACCTATGATGGAATCCATGCATGCATTATCCTTAAGTTTTTGCAATTTCTTTATTTATAAAAAGAGATAAGAATAAGAAATAAAAAGACTCCAGGACAATATAAAAGAGGAGTATATAAGTGCTATATATTTATTTATTTTTCTTTTATATATAATTTTGATATTCTTTTTTATTGTCTTCATATATACTTCTGCTCTAAAAGAATAAAAAAAGGGAGTTTGAGTATAATATTTTAACAACTATCAAATTGTATAGTTATATATATATATATATGTGTGTGTGTGTGTGTATATGTAAAATGTATATATAAAGGGGTTTGCATAGCATTTGGTGGAGGTGTCAAAGAGGCTAGCTAGTAACACACTATACTCCTTGACCTGACTCATTTGTTGTTTTAATACCAAAAAAAAAATAATAAAGTAAAAATTAAGAAAAAATAAAACAAATTCGAAGTAGAAAAATAATTGTGTTAGGCAAGGTGTTTTAAAAAAAATTATCTTTACAATAATAATTTCCCTCACTTAGGTGCAGAGGTGCAGAGATTTATAGAAATTCTAATTCCAGAATCCCATGCCTAACTAAGAAATTAAAATTAGACTTTTTTTATTTCTTCTACCATCAAAAACTCAAATCCACCAATTAAAAATAATAAGAGAGTAATGAAAATAAATAATAATTATCAAAAAAGAAAGGAGATTTGTTTTCACACCCTTTTTTGCATCATATTTGTCCAAATTTATTTATAGACTATAAAAAAGTGCCTTCTAATAGGCAAAAAATTAAAGAGGCACAAAACTAAATAACACAATCTTTTAAAAGATCATGTCCTTTTAATAAATGATTTATCATTTGAAAATGTTACCACTCTTCAATATATAAAAGACATATAATTTTAAAAATATATATCTTTTTTAAATTAAAACTAAAGGGCATGTATTTGCATCTCATAACTACAACTTTCTTTAAATAAAGTAAATCAACAAATAAATTATAATATATATCATAAAATTATCAATGTTATTATTCTTAGATAATATTAATATATATTTATATATAACATTATTAGCCCCGCTCAATACACCAATTGGCCTTCCAGTTTGAAGAATTTTTTTTAAGAAAGTACAAAAATTAAAATTTTTTTAATAAATCAAGTATTCTTTACAATAATATAAGTTTTGAAATTAATATCGTTGGTTTTTTGTGTTTACTAATGAGATCCAAGGCTATGATGATTTTTTGGGTGAGTTTTATCTTTATATGTTTCGGTTCGGGATTGAAGAGCCCAAATCCATCACCATTTTAGAAGTCGGGCTACAAGCCCTATTCCCACTTTTGAGGAGAAATGAGTCTCAACTCATTTGCTCAAGTGGGAGAAGCCCATTTCCTTAGCCCATTACCTTCTTGCCCTAGGCCCTCAATATAAAAGGGAACTTGTTCCTTATTCTTGTTTCTATGTGACGGTCGAACCCTAATCTCTCCCATCTGTTTCCTTGCTTGGTCGATTGTTTCCTTCATGGTTTCCTTTTATGGTTAATCTTCCATGGCTTCGTTTCCATTTCGATCCAATGCCTTTTTCCATGTTAAGAAGCCACATCTTTCCTTATTGATCTTGGACAATTTGTTGATGATGCGTGTGCCTCATTTAGTGGGTTTTGATCATCCGTTTTTGGTAAGCTTTCTCTCTTAGCCTTGTGCTTTTAACCCACTATCTTTGTGACCGATCTACCTTTTGTGATAACCTACTGTGTATTGCTTTAATCGTTTAGGTGAGAGAGGGTTTCGTTTGTGGCCGAGAAGTGTTGGGATTTTTTTCTGGGCTTATGGTTTGGAGGCTTCATTGTGGCTTGTGGTTCTTATTCGTTGGCGTTATCAAAGTGGTAAACGGTTTCTTCCAGATCTGAGCATTAGAGCAATTTCAGTGATTGTCATTATTGTCAAAACATGGAGTTTTTCTTTTATTGTTCTTCGTGTTCTTATCTTTGTTAAATTTGGTTCAATACTGATTTTGCATTAATCCTTTGTTTTATAGTTTTTTAGCAACAAATAATATATTTAATATTTACTGATTTAATCCTTATTTATTAGAATATTATGCACTAGTCTCATTAATACTATTATAATTGATTACAATAAATTTAAAGTTGTGGACGTAAATTAAAGGCTTAAAAATACCGTCTTGTCAACTCAAGATTACGGCCTAAATTATAGTTTTCACAAATATGTGGATGGTTTTACATTATAAAATTAAAAAATTTAACTAAGAAGTTCAAGGAAGAGATAAAATTGACTTTTATGCAAGAAGTCAAGTACAATATTTTTTTTAATCCCTTTAGATTTAAGGTAGTTTTTAATCAACTTGCTATCATTTAACTTAATAATTGATTATGAATAAAAATATTATAATTAAAATAAATAAAAATAATTATGAGATTTACAATTTAAATTTCAAAACTAGAAAAATATGAACTTTCAAAATCGTTGGAAGTTTTTTTGCAAACAAATACTTCAAACATAATTTGAAATTTTTTTTATTTATATTTTATAACAAACTTTGTATTTTAAAATAATTGTAAAAATACTTTTTTAAACTATTTTTTTTTTTCCAAATTTACATTGTTCAGACCATTTAACCCAATAATTTGGCCCATCAAGACCAAGGTTGGCTTGGCACATGACACAATTTTCTTTGTCCCATGTTGCACAAGGCACAGCTCAACCTTTTTATTAAGGATTTAGAGGTCTTGTCGGGCTCCTTTTTATATTATGACTAAACTAACACAATGTATGTTAAAAAAAGGTCGAACTTAACTTAATCCATCATCCATTAAAAAAAAAAAAAAAAAAAGCCAAACAGAAGTGCCTTGCCCGATTAAAAACCTCTCAAAAGGGGTCATGGCCTTTTCTTTTTTTATCACATGATGATTATTGAAGTATTTAATTTGTTTTGGAAGGTATGTTTGCCAATACTTTTTCTTTTTTAGTTAAATACACATGCAAACCAATTTAATGGTTATTTCTCCATTATTTGTGGCCAAGGTATTGCAAAGTCCTGAACCATGACAGTAAAAGCCTATTAGCACTCTGGGGATGAGATTGCTCATGTTTGATGTACTTTGACTTCTTTCCATTTGACTGCCACTAGATTGCAGGCTAGATGCATAATGTTTGGTTAAAAATTTTAATGAAAGAATATATAGGAAGACATTATGTTAATAATTAAAGAGATGAAAAATCAATGGGATTCCAAGAAAAAGGAATGGACCAGTTTTAGGCAGATAATGCGAGGAGAGTCTAAACTAGGTTGGGATGAAACAAAGAAGAGCATTGCCCCAAATGATGATTGGTTGGAAAAGAAAATCAAGGTAATTCATAACTTTATCCTAAAACATCATTTCTTATCCCTTATGTAGTCGCCGCCTACTGGAGCTCCCGTGCATCAAGAGAATCCATGAGATAGTCATTACTAAAATAATACCGAACAATAATACAATTACAACTCACACAAAAATTTTATTTAAATCATAATCTTTTCTTCTTCATTTTCTTTTATAACTTTTCATAATCGTCATTACATAGCTGATCACCGTGAGCCCATTTGGGTTCACATAATACACTTATATCTTAAACATCAAATCTTAACCTTAACACAAGTACAATGATATCCAGGATCTAGTTTCGGGAGAACTCTGCACTTGCTACCATGACATGACGGCCTGAACCCAAACCTCGCTGAACGTACCGACTATCACAAGCGTTTCTCTTACTTGGAATGATGGAAAGCAAACGTGAGTCGCGAGACTCAGTAAGCTCTAGAAAGAAAGGCTAAAAGGTACGAACAAGACTATTTCCATGATACCCCATGCAGTTCATGCCAATGTAACGCCATGTCATGCCATGCCCAATACCTGTCTTATTTCTATATGCACAAACATATAATAAATCTCACATAAACGGTCCTTGGGGCCCACACACACACTGGCACCCAAGTCCCACATACATACTTATTGGCAGCCTTCTATAGGCTACTATTCTATTTCCCTTACACGTCCATTTCCCTGTCATTATCGTCTTATCTTGCTGTTGCCGTGGGACTCTAACCCCCGGTCTCTATCGTGGACCACGCCGCCGTGGGTCTCACCCCAAGGTCTTACCGTGACCACATCCACCACCCATACTCAACACTTAAAACCGCACATTCTTACCATGTAGTGCAACAAATAGGAAATGCAACGACTTTTATAGCATAAACGTGATGACAAGGCCCCCATAAACCAACCATCATGCCATGTTACGCCCACACATAAGAATTCACACATGCGAAATGCCTCTAAATGCATCGGCTCACCTAGAGAACCCAGGTCAGCTCTTAGACCAACCGGATCATGTAGATGTTCACACATCCCATCACACACAAAGCATGTCCCCAAGTGAATGCAACTCAAGCCCTATGCAGCACACACATCATGATATGCACAAGCTAAGGCGGGAATCTGGTAGTACCAGCTCTTCTGGCCCATCTAACGTTTATCGTAACAGTTGATGACTGGTGCCCATACATCCAGCCATCCACTACCACGACCAGCGATCGACAGTCAGTGGTTTTGTACCCCATATCCTTAAGACACACATAGACAACATTAAACTTAGTTATTTAAACTCATCATTTCGCTCACTTTATCCATAACAACATAGACACCATTATGTCATTCATGTTCTCATCTCTTCTCATACACAGAAAACCATCTCCACATTCATAACAATTTATTAACATAACCCCATTAAACCATAATCAACTCTTCTAAGAACCTAGCCCCAATGGGTTCGGTATCATTCTCAAGAAAACAGAGCAATACGAAACTCCGTGACGGTCGAAATGAACGACACCATAACATCACTGTTTAACTCAATCCATTAACAATAAACTCATTAATAAAATATATATCATAAAGTAGTTACTATGCAGATTATTATTATTTATGCGTAGAACCGAGTCACGGTAATGGAAGGTTTAAAATATGAAAAATAACGAAGACTCTCACCGAAAATGAAGAATATGAGGAGATGGTTAGAAGCTTGCCTTTCTAATAACAGATTCCCACCTCCTTGCCTAGCCGTTGTGCAAATTAATAATAGCACTAAAATAAGTCATAATACAACCTAAAAATCAAATTTAATCCGTAAAAAATATTTAATACAGGCTGATTAACTTACTTTACCCTTTAGATCTTTAATTACACGGAGCAAAATTAAATTTTCTGAATTTCCCCTCTATTTTTCTCCCTTCTTCACGCTGTCTTCACGCCTACTTTTTCTCCGCGATTTTTCTTCTGTTTCCACCGACTGCACACCCTTTTATATTAGAAATTGAAGAAAAGATGAAGCTTGGCAGCTAAGCTTCTCAGGCCTTCAATGGGTGACGCGTGGCCGCCAGTTGGAAGCCAATTGGCTTTCCATTTGACGCCTGAAACAACTTGATTTTGATGCCCAAGTGCCGCTGAAAAAAAGTCTAGCTTCTTCTCTCTCCATTCCATAAAATATATATTATATTATCTATATTACATATGTAACTTTATATAACTTTATAATTACCCAACATATATATTTCATATATAAATATATCTATGCGTGGCTACACTCGTCCAGCTCCCATTTCCCTTTCCTTCTTAATTATTAATATAATATTTAATATGTTACCATTATAATGTATCTTGTATACATATACACACAATTACGCACAGCCACCCCATTCCAAATTGTCACCACTTTCTTATTTTATTATTATTCATTTTTAAAATATATCTCATAAAACGTATCAACCATTCAATTCCAATAAATCAAAAATTATCCCAAATGTAAGATTAAATAATTATTAACTTCTCCCAAATAGAATAATTAATTACCTTATTTATCTATTTTTTTAAAATAACATAAATAAATATTTTCTCTTAATTTTTCAAATATTTCATAATGATCTCAAACACCAAAATTAATAATCATTATTTTTCTTTTGAATTTTGGGATGCTACACCTTATTATTGATATTTTAATTGACAATTATGCAATATTTTTTCTTTCCATAGAAGGATGCAAATTACAAGAAATTGAAGAAGAAAGACTTGTCTCTCGTTTGGTACTGCAATGATAATGCATTATTTTCAGTTACTGTAGGCACAAGTGAAAGGGCACTAGTACCATGCCAATATCAAGCACCTACATGTACGCGTTTTGAGGCGCAAATCCAACTAAAGTATTGAGAAGGGTGAAGGTGAGAGTATAAACACTCAGGATAACATTGGGTTTAATTTCTCACCTGGAGGACAAGGAACTCCTATTGCAACAACAATCGATGATGAATAGAGACCATTATTGGTTGTTGTAAAAGAAGAAATGTTGAATAGACTGTTTATGCTAAATTTAGGGTCATTTTTTAATTTTATTCAGTTTTAACATTTATTTCAATTTGATCATTGAAATTTAACTTTTATTTTAATTTTATCCTTAATTAGTCAGGTGTGTGCCGCAGTATACGTGGTGTTAAAGTGGTGTGCTGATATGTCCACAGCATACGCGGTGCCGTTTTGGACACATCAACAAAATGCCATCGTTTTGCCGTGATATTATTGCAATGCATAAGACAAAACGACGTTGTTTCCATTAACAGCTGTTGGAGGGTCCTTGCTTCCATTAACGGCAAACACAAAGCTAGTCGATCAAAAAAAGAAGAGAGAGGGAAAAGACTAGAGAGTCGAAAGCAAAGGGCCATGGCCATAGTGAACACATCAAGCAATGGCCTCCGGTGATGCAGTTGACAACAGCCATGGTCGCCTTATCTTCCTCTTGCAACACAGCCGACAATAGCCTCGGATCCGTCGCCTTTGACCACCGTCAGACGTCTACCACGTTGCCATCGCGATGGCTAGCTCTCGCACACATTCATCGACTGCTCACACAAGTAGTCACAGTCAACTCCTTGGCTACCTTTAATTTGTCGATCGAGCCTTCACCGTCGACCTCCTCTACCTCCAAGTTCGATCGACCAATCTCACTCCAGTCGTTGGCCCTTGCCTTGTCGTCTTTTCTAGCCACTTTGCTATCATCAGTTATCGCCCTTCGTCGGCCTTTGTTGAAGCTCCCTCGCCCTTATTTCTGCCATTAACAACAAGATTCAGCCAACCCAGATCTAGGTAAGATCTGGTTAACCCAACTCACTATTCATATTTTGTGATTTTGAGTTTGTGATTTTGGGTTTGTGTATTTGGTTATTAATTTTGGGTTTATAATTTTGGTTATTGATTATTGATTATTGATGATGTGTATTTTTATTAAAGTGGGAGCTAAGATTCCAAACAAGCCATATATTCTAGCAATAGCAAAACAAGATAAGAAAAGGCAACTATATTAAAACGGGAGTTGAAGTACTCTTAAATACACCCCAAACAAAATGGAGATATCATGCTCCCAATAGAGCAATACTTTAAATGCCTATCAAGTAATCTTTTTCCTAATCTATTCTATGTGTCTCATTAACCAAACACAAAATGATCAATATCGACTCACTTATCTCAATTCAACTCAATCGTGGACTTGCAAAATAAGTAAAAGTAAAAATCAACTAACCTTCTCTAACATAAGTTGGACTAGCTGTCCACATCATTACCTTCATTCGTGAGCCAAAGGTGTGATATTCGTCATAGTTCTCATATTTTTCAATTCTCTAAGTCTCATTTTCACTTAGGTATTGGAGTGGCATTCTCTCTGACAAGTCTCGAGACAATTTTTTTTCTTCTTATTTTCCATCTACATATATAGGTTGTTCCAGCTCATCTTAGCAATCCACATAGTTGAAGTCTCATATAAATTGTATAAATTCAATTGATCGATGGTCAATTCTTTAAGTCACGGAAAGTATTTTACAATAAGATAAATAAAAATTAAATTTTAATTATATAAAAACTAATCATAGCCTCTTATTGTAAAGACAACCCTTAAAATAAGGATGTAAATTTTCTAGCTCACCGTTTCGTTGGTTCATATTTTATATATATATATATATATATATAATACGGGTAAAATAAATAAAATTATATATTTGTCATAATATTTTAAATGTACAAATATTGTCCAAAACAAGTTTTTATAGTTTGTAAGAATTACATAATTATTTTATCATCATCGCTGTTAATTAAAATTATAATAGAAATCCAACAATACCAATTTAACAAAAAATAGATCATAAATAACGTCTACCCATTATTATTTAATATTAAAAAAATTATATCATAAAAGCCTTGTTGGGCACGGAATAGGTAGAACAATCAGTATATAAAATTTGAAGAAATAACTCAAAGGCGGTTCAATTTACATATTGATTAACACTTCCTGGTAGATTTAAAATTTTTAATTAGTATTGATATTTATAATAGAGAAAAAAAAAAACTCACAATCTACTTATTTTAAGATAAAATATATTTATTATATTTTATTTTTAATTGATAATAAATTTTGATAAAATTAGATTAAAAATTAAAAAGAATAAATATAAATAAATTGCAATTTTATTTTTAAAAAAATTATAAAAAAATATCCATTATATTACTTGCTTAGAATGCTTAATTATACACAATAATAAAATATAGATGAACCTCTAATTAACATCATATAACCAAGACGATATTTGTTTTTTTAAATGTGGTTTTAATAATTAATTATGTTATTATTATTATTTAAATTATTTAGACATACCTAATTTTAATCAAACTATTATATCATGTCAAATAGTTGTAGGCTTTACGTCACCCAATACAGATTATAAAAGGAGAAAAGGAGAAGCGGTGATCCCTCCCTGTATCAGTGTGCGGATAAGGAAGGAAGCACTAAGCAGTCCAACAGTGGGAAACTGAGGCCGCCCTACAAGCAAACTATATGTACACATTGAATGTTCATGAAGAATAATTTTTGAGAGTTAAAGACCTCCTACAAGCTTCCTTGATTTGCTTTTTAAAAATTTGGGCGATCTTTCGTTATTAATAATTGAGTTTAAATTAATGTTATTTGGTTGCTTAGTATATATAGATATTTTTGATAACACTCGTATATAAATATATATATATATATATTAAATTTTATGTTATATTAATTTAAATATGTAACATATCAATATACACGTGTGTATTATAACTAAGTGTTAAAATAATATTTTAATTTAAAATATTTTGACATCAAGCTTACCCTTTCAATAAGGAAAGAAAAAGGAAAAAATGACACCTCCACGTGCATGTGCCCAAATTAGGAGAGGAAAGCAAGTTTCTTGGCAGCATCCACCCCAATGTTATGTGACGATAAATGTCTATCCATTTTTTACGGGTAGTTTGGTAAAATAAAAAATGCCACGATCGAGATGATATCAAACAGACAAAGGAAAGAACATCGAACCCAACACCACAAATCTATGAAACGTACGTCGGCACAAGTGAAAAAAAACCAAACTTTGGAGCAAACGATCCATGGCCGGAACCTCTGCATATTTTAGTGGCGTCTTCCCCTTTTAAGCTACCGCCTACCGTGTCTCTATTTCTTGCCACATGCCGCTTCAGAGAGATGACCACTCTCTCTATTTCTCGCCACATGCCGCCTCAGAGAGATGACCACTCTTAACACCGTCTCGCAGCTCTCTCTCTCTCTCTCTCTCTCTCTCTCTCGTGTACAAAAATCAAATGATATATAATAAACAACCGAACCAGCAGATCACTAAAGTTGAAAGAAACCCATCAAATTCATTTGCAGAGGTGATGAGGCTTTACCATAGCTACGACCTGTCGCCGAACCAGTGCAGCTCAATCCTGGTGCAGACCATCGACGCTCCGCTGGCGCTGGTGTGGTCGATGGTGCGGCGCTTCGACAACCCGCAGGCCTACAAGCGCTTCATAAAGAGCTGCGCCCTCCTGGAGGGCGACGGCGGCCCCGGCAGCGTGAGGAAGGTGATGTTGGTGTCGGGCTTGCCGGCGGGCACCAGCACGGAGAGGCTGGACGAGCTCGATGACGACAGGCACGTGATGAAGTTTAGCATTATCGGCGGCGATCACCGCCTGGCCAATTACCGGTCAACCACCACGCTGCACCGTGAGGATGATGGGTCCAGCGCCGGCGGGAGGACGGTGGTGATTGAGTCCTACGTGGTGGACGTGCCGGCGGGAAGCAGCAAGGAGGACACTTGCTTGTTTGCTGATACCATTGTTAGGTGTAATCTCAAGTCTTTGGCTAATGTGAGTGAGAAAATGGCCAAGGGTAACGTAGCTATAGTGTAATAGTATGTGATATCTATGATAATTAAACTTAAATTTTAAGTTTAGGTCTGTGATGAAAACGATAGTTAAAGGGGTTGACTCCATTTATATTTGTAATGGTTCTTAATTAGGTTATTCATTTTTCCCCCTTTCCTTCTGGACTGGGTTAATTTGTAGTTCAGCTTTCATCCCAAAAGTCAAGTAGTGAGATTTTGGCTTGTAGTGGCTAAGGGTGTTTATTGGTCGATTGGACCTAAAAATCAATCACAAATCAATCTAGACTAGATTGTGCGATTGAGATGGTTTGATTTGGGGTTCCTTCCATCTAATTCAATTTTGTTTTTACCTTTTTGAATTGATTGAGATTAATTCAAGTTATATTATTATTGGGTATAAAAAATCAATTTAATTCCACTTATATAAATAATATTAAAAATTTGTTATTTTTTTTTTTTGTTTTATTTGTGGTTGGAGTACCTTTTAAAATATATAGATAATTGTATTTTAATATCTCACTATGAGCTATAATTAAATTTTGATATCATCATATAAATTTTAGAATCCAGCTCGATATTAATCAAATATGAATTTAATAAATTATGTAATTAGTTTTAACTTTAATTTTGTTATTAATGCGTTTTGAGATTAAAATTAAGCCGAGACCCAATGAACTCTTTTGCTATATTTCCTCCTTGTGTTTGGGTATTGAAATGAGCACAAGAAAACATTAATTGACCAATTAACAAATGATTCGGATCTCATCTCCATCCACTAACCACAAAAATTATTGGCTAAAAATATTTTTTTTGCCTCAAAACTCTCCCCCTTTAACCACTTATACCCCTTGATTTAGAGGATTTATTGTGACCCTCAAGTTATAAAAGAAATTTATTACATCCCTAAAATTTTAAAATTCTGTGCGTGTGTGACATACTAGACAAAATTTTATATTAATATAATATAATATATATTAATAAATTATACATAATTATTTATTATTAAAAAATATATTAATACAAATTGATAACAGAAGCATAAATTCAATCACCTTGTACGCATAAGAACACTATAGAAAAAATGCTGATACAATTCAAGTAAACAAATTTGAATAAATTACAAGGCGCTTTACCATATCACCGCTAACATTCAGAGAGCAGAGTTGTTAATATTGATAAGAGTAACTAATTTGAAAAGAGATCCCATTCCAGCAGGAACACACAGCAACAACATATATATACAATATATATATTTAACACAGCGATTTCGTCCTCAAAACCCGATTTCGGGTTGAAATAGTCCATTGTTGCTTGCAAAACAATCCCCAGCGTCAACAATATATCAATCCTTCTGGGTTTTGCAATTCAAATTGAGCGAACGAGACGGCCTGCAAGCCTCAACCAGCGCTTGCAAACCACGGAATTGGGAACGTGTTGAGCCTCGGGAAGCTTCGAGAAGACCAGATGGAGAAGCTCGTCGATCGGAAAGGAGGGTTTGGAAATATGAAACCCGATTTCGGGTTTCACTGAATCATAAAACCCATCAACACAACCAACCAATTTCAGAATCTGTAAATTCTGGTAACCCGAACTTCCTTTCAAAGACAGATCAGAGCAGCAATGCAATAATAAATCCTATCAACTAAATCCGAATGTAATAAATCCTGTTTCCGCAAAAACCCACCTTCAAACAAACTTGAATCAACGTGAAGTGATACAATTTTATGGGTCAACAATTGATGAGGGAAATAGCTCGGGCTCATAATTACTTCAATATTTAAAAAAAAAAAAAACTAAAAATAGCAAAGACATGTATTTACTAAAAAAATCAAGTCAAGATTGCCATTTAGCTCAAGTAGTCTAGGATAGACACGTGGCAGATATGTCGTCTTAATAAACCGACTAGTAATCTTTATCTTTTACTCAACAAGGATTTCTCAGATTCTTCGACCTCAATCATCACTTTAAAGATTATGGAGATAGAGATTATCCCGAGTTCATCAGAAATCGATTCCCAGATCCATTCCATCAAAATCATGGTTTCGTAAGGAATGAGATCCTGATCCCAAAAGTTTAAAAGGAGAAGTCTTATCTTGACATGAGTGGAAGGTGTCACCTTATACATTCAAGCGTCCAAGATAGGTAAAGGAGATATTCTTCTTTAGCTTTTACAAGAATACTCTGATTTTCATAACTCTGCAAACTGACTTGAACGTCAGAGTGATCATGGGAGAACGAATTCCCGACTCCATCTGTAAGTACTTGATCCGAGACAAAAAAATGATGATTGATTCTGCATCATCAACAATATTTTAGAATTCTAAAAAGAATGAATATAAAACTGAAACAAGATCAACATCAACAATATATTTAACATATATATATAATATATATAAATTTTATATTAATGCAATATATATATATATATATTGATGTCTAAATTTTTATCATTAGATGTTACTTAAAACTAGTATTCAACCATCATAAAGGAGATAAAGATATCCACGACGGTGGAAAAGAAGTTGAGAATAAGTTTGGAGAGAGAGAAGACAAATTAAGAAGAGATCTATTTGACCTCTCATCTTCTTTTAACTACATGTGATTTCATGTTTTATATTGAATGAATAATAAAATACTTGATAAGTTTAAAATTAAAATTTAAGAAGTGTAATAAGTCTCTTATTATTACAACTCAACGAGCACAATAAATACTCCTAAAGTCAACATAAGTGGTTAAAATGAATAAGTTCACGGCGGCATGAATGTGTGTTTTTTGACAGATTTTTTACATCATTTTCGGAACATAGGAACCTAATTAAGGTATCCCCATGATTGATGCTGTCGTCAGCCTAAACCATACCCATCGGCCGCTAGTCACGATTCATGACGATGGCGACGATATTAATAACTAAATACAAGACAACCCTAAACATAAACATTCAACACTAAACCTAAACATTAATTCCGTTGGGGCCCACTTTTGATTTGTATTAAATTGACCAAATAACATATTTACTCATCATATGCTTTCTAATATAAGTAATATACAATATTTTTTTATTTTTTTTAAATATTATATTACTCGACACAAATAAATTAAAAAAAAATATAAATTTTATATGAAGTATGGGATTCACACACCTACTTCTATAAGTCTACGGCGAACAACATAATAATAAGTTTGTTTTTTTATCATAAATATTCTTTTACTCTAACAATATTAAAAAGCTTTGTGGTATTAGAATTTAAAAAAAAAAAAATCACATTGCAAGTCTGAAATCTGATTTTGATTTCAGCCCACCAATAATTTGGTAGTTTTGTGCCATAAAACTCACAAATTTAAATAATTGTGAGTTTTTAAATAATTTAAAAACTCATCTGAATTTATAATTTTCTCTCAATTGCACTTTTAAATTTTTTGTTATTTCAATTACACCCCTAAATTTATTATTTTTTGAAGCGTGCAATTGATTTAAAATTACATAATTCAAAAAAGTAATTGAAATAATAAAAAATTTAAGAATATAATTGACTTAAAATTATATAGTTAAGGGTATTTTTAAAATAATAAAAATTTAAATACCTAAATAAAAAAATATACAATTACATAAACTAAAATATGTACCTATTTTTTTAAATTACAAACCAATAACAGAGGGATATAAATACTTGATATTGGGGGTTGCTTTGTGGGTCCTCCATTGAATTTGATGTCCTCCTCTTCAATCCATGACCCCACCTCCAAGTTGACAATTTAGAAAGACTGCCTTATCATACGTTTGATGTCCTCTTGATCCAACGGTCCAAGTTACTCGTTTTTTTCATACGTTTGTTGACCGTTAGACGATAATCTTCGTACACTCACAGGTCAAATGGTGTGACTGGTAGATCAGCCCCCAGTCATTCCAGCGGGTAGTTGGCCACAACAAACTATATTAGTGTACCGGAAAGGATCATTTTTATCGTACCCCAATTAAACGACAACTGTATATTAAATTGAAGAACAAAATATTTATCAAAATTAATGTTAACATATAATAAAAGTATATATTAACATATAAAAAAGGTAAATGATTCATATCCCTATTATTCAGGTAATTTTTACCAACACTTGCTATAATTTACTTTTGTTTTTGGGGTCATTATGATTTATTTTTTAACATATTTTGAAAGATAAATGCACTTTGATTTAATGGAACAAAATGCAAAAAATATGACTATAATTTATTTAAAAAATAATTATAAAAAATTTAAATACTAAAAATAAATCACACAAAATATCCGTAAAAATGAGGGAACCAACGCGGTTGGCGGGAGTTGTAATTTGCGCGTTTAAAATATGGAGGGATGAGCAGTGAAGTGAGCAGGGATGTAGTGGTGGTAGTAGTTAACTACTGAACTCGAGCTGACTGGTAGGTGCCGTACGCCAAAGCTTATTCCAGCAGTCATAAATACAAAGCAAGCTAGATCGACAGATGAATAAACACCATCATCATCCGTCACCAAGCTGGGAAAATGGCTTCCCAGAAACCCCAACTTAAGCTAGTTATCTTCATCTGGGCTTCTTTCACATGCCTCAGTTCAAGCTATGTTCTTCCCAGCGAGTTCTCAATAGTGGGCCGTCCCGGCGAGGTGGTTGCAGAAGAGAGGGCGGCGGAGCTCTTCCGGCAATGGAAGGAGAAGCACGGCAAGGTGTACCGGTGCCGCGGAGCGGAGGAGAAGAGGTTCGAGAACTTCAGGAACAATTTGAAGTACGTGATGGAGAAGAACGGCGAGAGGAGATGGGGCTGGGAGCGTGTTTTGGGTCTGAACAAGTTTGCGGATATGAGCAATGAGGAGTTCAGGAAGGTGTACACTTCCAAGGTGAAGAGGCCTGTGAATAAGAGGATGGGGGCACAGAGGGGCCGGAGCGCCGCGGCCGTGATGTCGTGCGACGGGCCCTCGTCTTTGGATTGGAGGAAGTTTGGGGTTGTCACTGCGATCAAGGACCAAGGAGATTGTGGTATGCTTTCTTATTACTCGATCTTGTGTAAAACTTATCTTTTTAATAACATAGTAATTTTCATTATATTAAATCGCATTTCAAGTGCCACTAAAATGAAAAAAAAAAAAAAAAAAGGATAGAAATAAGAAAGTTGTAATTATTATGATTGATTACTGATGAAAATTTTACTTAATAACATGTGACCCCAAATAGTATCCATGCTTAACACGGAATTTCCTTTTGGTCAACACACATTCAAGTGACACATAAACAAACATTTTATACATAGTAACGAAATAAAAATATTATTTATATATGAGATTTGTACACTTCCTTGTTCATTTAATTTAACGATGAAATGTTGTAGTACCCGCAGCTTTGAGCTTTCCGGAAAAAAGAAAGCACATAGCAAATTGATTCCTTATTACATTTTTTTTTTTTTATTTTATAAATAATTTATGTTTTCAATTTGGGGGAAAATGCCGCTGCCATCAAGATCGATCGAACTTTCTGCGTACTGGTTCTTTGTTTCATCTCTTTCAACTTTATTAACCATGGCTTTTTACAGGAAGCTGCTGGGCGTTCTCATCGACCGGAGCCATGGAAGGGATCAACGCCATAGTCACCGGAGACCTGGTCAGCCTCTCCGAGCAAGAACTCGTGGATTGCGACACCACCAACTACGGCTGCGAAGGCGGATACATGGACTATGCTTTCGAGTGGGTTGTAAACAATGGCGGCATCGATTCGGAGTCTAATTATCCTTACACAGGAGTAGACGGAACCTGCAACACCACCAAGGTTTCCATCTCTGAGTCTCCAAACTATTTAAACAATGCTTCTATTGATCATGCATTTTGCTAGGAGAACGTGATCTGTGGGTTTTCCATTCAATTATACATTTGTTCATCAGTGGGGCTGGGGCCAAGTTATCTTTGGAATCAGCCCTAGGCCTCCTTCCTTGTGGTTTCTAGTGGTTTGAGGCGGTTGTCGCGAGAGAATTGCCGGTTTAAGATGAACTAGGGTTTGGAAGTTGATTTAGGGGGTTTTAATGAAAAATAATTAAGTAACATTTTGATATGGTCGTTAGGCATAATGAGAGGACTCCAATGGTATAAAAATGATCGATTTTGGTTAACGTTTGTGGAAGTTCGGTTAAGGGACTAATGACGGTTATTAGGATTGATTAAATGAGATTAGCATAACCTTTAGCCATAGTGATGGCAACAGGGCAGGGCGGGGGTTGGGTAGCACTGCCCCGTCCTCGACCCCGACCCTAAACTCCAATACCCCTCCCAATACCTCTCTCGGTAAGGGCAGGGGTTTCCATTCCATACCTCGCCCCGCGCCTCGAACCCGATGCCTTTTTTTGTTAAAAAATTTTAAAATGCCTTTATACATATGCAAATAGTTTTTCAAATGGTTTAGAGGTTAGGGGTATATCTCATGTTATGCATGTGTAAAGAAAAAAATGCATTTCAAATTATATTGGCATAAATTTTTATTTTTTAAGTAAAATAGAAAAGAATATTTTGATATTCACCTTATTGGCAATGCTTGTAACCTCAAAATGACTTATTTACTTAACTAATAGAATATATATTATTATTTATATATACTTTTCTACATTTAATATATATATATATATATTTATAGAGAGAGAGAGAGAGAGAGAGAGAGCATTGGGGTAGGGTACCATCCCTGCCCCAACTCGATTAAAAAATTATTAGGGATTCTCCGAACCTGCCCAAACCCCGATCAAATAGCCTTTGACCTTGCCCCAATTAGAATGGGGCAAGGTGAGTTCGAGTCATTTTGCCAACCTTACTCAGCGATCCAGAGACTAGGAGAATGTGGTATAAGGCTAGGGAGGCTTCTAGAGAAGGGGTGACTGACCCACCAACTTGTTCTAAATAGGTGATGGAGTGTATGGACAGTTCATACACCCCACCTACTTAGAACAAGTTGGTGAGTAGGGATGCGCATTTAGTTAATTCTATCTGTTATAGGACAAATTTGACGATCAAATTGAATTAACTGAATTTATTTATAACAAAACTAAACCTAATTGAAAATAAAAGCTGATTTAACTGAAATAACTAAATTGACCGAAATTAACCAAAGTAACTGACATGACAGAGATTAATCAAACTAATCGATTTTTATTCAAAATAACCCATGTTAAAAAAGTTTAGTAGGAATTTAAAATATTTTAGTAAGTGTAATTGTTTTCTTAGATATCAACTTATGCTTATTTTAGTGCTAACTCTGTAAATAGTCTACAGTTTAGTGGTATATTTTTTGAAAATAATCATAAATTTCAATTAAAAAACAAATTATAATATTCAAAACTGAACTGAAAATAGAAAATTTGAAAATTTAAAACTGAACCAGAGCCGAATTAACAAAAAATTGAGCCAAATTAATTGAAATTTTAGTATGGTTCAAGCATGAGGCAAGTGTAGGGCAAGGTGTCAAGGGGAGGAAGCAATGTCATCGGAGCTACATTGACTTGAGAGGGGACAATTGCACCCCTTCACGTTTGAAAAATTTACATTTAGGATATGGATTTTGTAATTTTTTTTTAATTTGGCCCCCTCAAGTTTGAAAGATATACACTTAGGATATAGTGTTTGTAATATCTTTTAGAATTGTCCCCACTTAAATATATTGATAAACCCTATCTTAGCTTTTAGGATAAATAATTTTAGCTAGTTACAATTTAATATTAACTATATGTATTATATTATTAGTTAATTTATAGTTTCTCAATTATATTTAATTTTAAACTAGAAAATTAACTTTTGATACTGATGATGCGGAGCCGATCACCTTCTTCTGTCTTGAACCAAGTACCTGCAAAAAGGGTGGGGACTTGCTCCCCGTGATCCCTCCGACGCTCAAGTCAGTTCATAGGGTTTTTGAGGAGTATAATAACAGTAATGAAGGATAATCAAAGAGTCCCTTGGGAGTCCGCCCCCATACCTGTAGAGCCTGTCCTCTATTTATAGATGTCCCGTGGCCTTTCCCTTAGGAGATAAGATATATTTCAAAAGGAGAGGTTGATCCCCTTTCCATGGGGAGAAAAAATAATCTTCCCTAATAGAGATAATTCTTGAGATATTTAAAGATATCATTGGTTGACTTAATCTTCTTCTTTATCTCTTTCCAATTCAAAATCATAATAAAGATTATAAAGATAAGCGGAACTCCTAAGTCTTGACACGTGGCGATCGCCCATTGGCCTTTACTAGCACACATGGCTCCAAGTTAATAGTAACCTCTAGGGGTAGCACAGTAAAATTGCCCCCCTATAAATATTCCCTCATCAGATACGTTATACTTGTAGATAATAGTTTTAAGACGAAAGTAATATTAAATCAACAATCATAAATTTAAGAATCTAGTAGTCAAGATAATGAAAAAAGCTTTCAAAAACCTGCTGACTTAAGATAAACTTAGAATATTTCTGTACAGATTCTTAATCAAGGATTAAAATTTTAGATTATCATCTAAATGAGATGGTCAATATTTGCAGAAGATACATAAAAAGGAGATTTTGTCAACTTTGCTGTTGTAGTTTTTTTTTTTTTTTTATAAATGAAAGTTTATTGAAAATTTTGTAGACTTTTTAGTTTAATGAGTCTGGTAATTAGTTAGAATAATTGTTTTAGATTACTACACTATGATACTACGTGAAAAGAATTGCCCCCGGGTTCTTGGCTCTGCCACTATCCATTTTGTAGCACAAGCAAGTGTAAAGTGGAAGGCTCTTGAAAGAGAAAGTGCTAGTGAGAGAATTTTAGAATTGAGGTAATAGTCCCTGTGGCACCATGGTGCAATGTGGCTTTGTTACCCCGTACCTTACAAAGCTAAAATTTGAAGTTGGAGTCGTGCAATGAAGAGGAGCCATGACCATGTCCCCAACTAGAACTAGATCCACCACAACTATTTCTAAGGCCAGAAGACAAATAACCATAGAAGTAGTTATTGTTCTGAGTTGAGGACTTCATAGTTGTGGTATTGATAGAGGGGCCAGCAATATCAAGTAGGCGTTTATGTTGATTGTTGCAGAGTTCTTGAGTAACAAGCTGCAGGCTTGCAATGAGAGATAAGAGGTCACAACAACATCAAAGTCAGAGTGGAAACCATTTGAAAGACATGCAACAAAGCCACTAAGTGACCAGTTGCAGCAAGATTATTTTGAGTAAGTCTGATCTAGTTAGAACAAATAGGGATGAACATATTACCCTTCTTGAGATTCACAAGTTGGTAGCAATACTGAATTACCCGAGCCTGTGTATGGGAGGAGTACTCCTGAAGGTGAAGCCAGGCATTATGAGAAGACGCTTGATCGGTCAGAGCTATTAGAGTGGGATCCACTTTTTGGGCACGCAAAATAATCTAATCTTGTTGATGCCAGGAGGCATGTGCAAGATTAAGAGTGATACAAGAGGTTTTTGTGTGCGAAGATCCAGAAGAAGTTGATGGAGATATAGGGATGTATCATGGAGGGTCTGGTTTGAAGACATCGTTGTAGGAAAAAATCTTTTGGCAGCAAAGGTGTGGCATGATCTGACCATGCCAGAGAATGTGGTCTATTCGGTAATGTCACTGGCAAAGAAATGTGGTAGATTTGTGAGGGGATGTGGAGGAGAAGAGGAGTTGTTGCTAGATATATACCAATGGATAGTGCAGATTCAGACATGAGGACCAACGAAGACACGAGTCTTGATCACTTTGCTACCATGCAAGATGAACTAGGATTTGGGAGTGTAAAATGCCGCATTTTTGACCGACCTTTTCACTGATATTAGTAACTTGTAGAATTGGCATTTGTGTCAAAATCAAATACATGGTATCAAATTGGATATGCGTTAACAGAAAATAAGAACTAAAAATTCTCTCACAATCCTTATCTCAATCACAGACTTTTTTTATTGATGACTCCAAGTGAAAATGAGAATTATCTTCTATATAGACTTTGTTATTGATATCTTGACGTGATGTTGAAAAAGTTTATCTCCAAATGGGTTGAGAGAGATGTGTGCTCTAATAGCTAACTCTTATCACCTGTACTACCTTTCTAACATTTTATTTTTGTCTCATTAACTTTGTTATGTTTTTAATTAGGAGGAAAACAAAGTTGTATCAATTGATGGCTACACAGATGTAGAAGAAGAAGAATCTGCACTTTTCTGTGCTGTTCTTAAGCAGCCTATTAGTGTTGGCATTGATGGTGGTGCGATAGATTTTCAACTATATACAGGGGTGAGCTTAATTTGATTTCATGATCACAATTTATGAATTCAAAATCCTATGATGATCTTATAAGAATAATGCGATGATCAAAACAGGGGATCTATGATGGGTCTTGCTCGGACAATCCAGATGACATAGATCACGCAGTTCTGATAGTGGGATATGGTGCAGAAGGAGATGAGGAATACTGGATCATAAAGAACTCATGGGGAACTGAATGGGGGATAGAAGGGTATGCTTATATAAAAAGGGGCACTAGTAAAAAATACGGGGTCTGTGCAATCAACGCCATGGCTTCTTATCCAACTAAAGATTCTTCCTCATCTTCGCCACCTCCTTATCCCTCTCCAGCATCCCCTCCACCGCCACCACCACCACCACCACCTCCACCACCCCCCTCTCCATCCCCTAGCCAGTGTGGTGACTTCTCCTACTGCCCTGCAACTGAGACTTGTTGCTGCATTTTTGAATTTTTTGACACTTGCCTCCTCTATGGCTGCTGCGAGTACACCAATGCTGTATGCTGTACTGGCACCGACTACTGCTGCCCCAGTGATTATCCAATTTGTGACGTTGAAGAAGGGCTTTGCTTCCAGGTATCAAATTCAACGTTTCACCTTGGATGCTTAAGGCCCCGTATGATTTCATTGTAGTTTCCTGTTTTTTATTGCCATTTTCAAATTTTTGAAAAATAATACAGGAAACACCACTTGGCTGGGTGCTTCCGTTTTCGAAGAAAAGAAAAAACTGAGCACAAAATCTAAAAAAGTGGTAAAAAATTGGTTACTACATGCATTTTCATCAATTTGATATATAGTAACCAAAAATATTGGTTTTCCAGAATTATGGAGACTACATTGGAGTAGCTGCTAAGAAGCGAAAGATGGCAAAGCATAAGCTCCCCTGGACTAAGCACGAAGAAACAGGGCAGAAAAGCCAAGCTCTGCAATGGAAGAAAAACCATTTTGCAGCAGTGCTCTGAGAAAGGGGAATGCTATGTTCATCAGTTGATCAATTTCCAAAAGACGGTTAGATTGTTTTCTTCCTGGCAGAAGCATTTTCTGCCTTGTTGTTTTTAGAACATTTGCTTGGGATTAAGCTCATGTGTTGAGCACAGTATGAAACCGTACAGAGAGAGGGGGAAAAATATGATTTGCTATGGAATATGATGTATGACGGGGTACTTAGTTTCATACATTCATTACAAACATGGTTCATTTGTTAAACTTGATTTGCAGTAGAGTGAAGCTAAAACGAGTTCGGATTATTAAATTTTTAAAATGACGAAATTACAGTTTCCATTTTAAGCTAATAATGCTGTGAATTTAGATGCCCCCAAAAGGCTCTCCTAGTTACTAGTAGATTAAGAGGAGAGAGAAAATATATTTTTATGTTGTAGCGGAGCGGGCACCTTTAATTCTGTTTATAATTGTTTTTGGGCAAATTATATTAAAAATGGTAAACTTTTAGTTTTATTTTAATTTTATAACAAATTTTCAATTTTTGCACTAGTATAGGAAAAAATGTTTTCCCAACTGATACAGTATTTGACTAGTCAAATTGGTCGGCCCAGCTCTTCAAAACAAAGAAAACTTTAGTGTAAAATTATTTATTTAAAAGACTTGTTTTTTATTATATTGTTGCCTGTTTCTAGTCGTTTAATATTTCAGCAAATTATTAATATACTAATCAAATATTTAAACTCACGGCCTGTAGTCGTTCTTTCTTTAAGAGGCTTTGCTTGTATAGAAATTCAATTTAGACGTATGATTGTCTATTATTGTGAGTTTGTTTGTTTGTGAGACTTTTATTTCATTAAACTCACGGTCTATAATATGTCATTGGCAGGACACAGGATATCACCAAGTCACAGGAGATGGAGTGAGAATGCTTTCACAATCTCTGTAGACAAACAACGCTATTACATATAAGGTAGTCTGTTTATTTTGATGGTAAAATAAATAAAGACTTTGTTTGGTATCATGTTTTCCTAGCTTGTACGAAAATGAGAAAATAATATTTTTTTTTAAAAAGTATGAAATAGAAATAAGAGATAAAATATAAATTAAAAAAATATAAATTTTTTTATAAATATGATTTTTAGTATAAAAAATTATAAAAATAGTTCAAACATAATACAAACAAATATAAATATAAAGTGCACAATATATTCAAACAACCATCAATAATATTTACAAAGTTTTATCATTGTTAACATGACTTTGTAATTAAGAACCAACAATAAATTTAAAAAATAAAACAAACATAATACAATTTATAAAAAGTTCATCATTCTCTATCTCTATAGCCTCGTTAATATCTTTATTAAAGAGTACATACTTCAACTCTGATTTATCTAGGGAGAAGATAAATTAGCAAACTCGAGAATATCCACATTTTTCATATTCTCAAATTTATCTCTATCTATATCCCACATCTTTGTCTTCTCGTAATAATATTGGGAGATATTCCTTAATAAAAGACAAAGATTATTATAAATGAAGATTAAATTCCCTGCACGTTTTGGAGTTAATTTATTTCTTTTAAATGAATGAACGAAAAAATAAGTACTCTAATTCCTTTCACAACATGAGGAAGAAATAGGTTGTCCAAACATGTTAAAAGCTAACCTTTGAAGCAAATGAGCACATGAACTATAGCATGCCCACCACTTCCTAGGTTTCGTGTTTTATACCTGCTCACGATAGAATCTAAATCTCCAAATAACCCACTTTTGAGAGAAAAATCAACAAACCCATTATTAGTAATAGCACGCTCATCTTCATTAGAAAAAAAATCTCCTAAAATATTTAATTTTTTCTTTGGAGACTTCTCTATCCATATGTGGAGGGATTCTACTTTTTCTCTCTTGAAATTATTTATCACTATAATATTTTTGAAAGCCAAAATCAACAAAATTTTAAAAATAAAAAACAAGTAATACATAGAGTATTGAATTTGAAAATTATTTTGGGTTCAATGGATGAGCTAAACAATGTAATGAAGTGTTATGTTTTGTCCAACGAACAAGAAGAATACGATGAATGACATGATAAAATAATGCAAAGTCACTTTGTAGCTTTTCTTCGTGATCATAAATAACCTTTTTTATCTTAAAAATCATAGAATTCCACATCTCATAAACCAAATGAAGGCATGGCTTGTTTGTATCGCAAACTCTAATCATGTCATAAATAGATGCTATGAAAGTAAGAAAGTAATTAATTTTTTCTCACAAATCTTTATTCACAACCAATTCATGAACAAATTGGGCTTTTCCTTGGTTATCATCTCGATATTGTGGCCATTTATCACTCATAATCATTGCTTCAAGTGCACATTTAAAAAGTTTAAATCTTTTAAGTATAACAATAATAGAAACAAATCGAGTGTCGGCAATTACAAACAACTTCAAAGAGCTAAATTGATTGAACATGACCAATTTTATTGAATGATTCATTATAAAATTTTTGATGACCAAAGTATCTTCATACACTTTAGTGATTCAATAACACTCATCATATATCTTTTAATTACTTTCTAAATTCCTAATTGCACATATATTCTTCAAAGTAAGATTGTGTGTATGGTCAACATAAAGAGTCCAATAAATATATGGAAACATACTTTCGATGATTTTTCCAGCTCCCTTGCAATTAACAGCATTATTAGTAATAATCTATACAACTTTTTGGTAATCAATTTCATCTATTACCTCTTTCATCAAATTAGTAATAAATTATTTATTTTTTACTTTACTCGAACAATTCACAACTTAACAAACACAAGACCATTTTTAGAAACAATCATAAAATTAATAAAGGGCCTTCTTTTTGGGTCACTCCAACTATCAGTAACAATGCTAACATCATTTTCCTACCAAATGCTTTTAATAGGTTCCAACAAATTTTCAACATTTGCTTTTTCTTGTTAAAGTAATGTGGTCCTCAACTTATTATAACCCGAAGGCACATAACCACTCAATAGATGAGTAGTGACAAATGAATAAGAACTCAAATAATATGGATTTCTAACAAGATTAAAAGACAAACCTCCAGTATAGAACACTTTAGCAATTTTAGCATTTAATTGTACTCTAGTTTGTATGTCAAAAGCTCTAGCGATAGGTGAATCAATGACTTTTCTCTTCTTTAATTGTTTTACAACTCTTGGTTTATGCAAAGACAAAGAAGGTTCCAAAGAAACATTATTAGTTGGTAAAGGCACTTGCTTCGATCGTAAATTTGATAGTCTTTCTACAATGTCTCCTTCAACATTTTTCATTTCAAGACTCACATTTTTATAACAAACAATCATTTTCCCATTGATATTTAATAGATGAGTCTTAACTTTTGTTTATGTCTCAAATTTTTGTAAACTACAAAAGTTACAAGTCCACTTCTAACTATCCTCTCATTCCCTCATTTTCTCAATTCTAGTCACATATTTTTATAATGAACTATTTTCTTCATTCTTATTTTTTGATACAACACCATAGCTAGATCTTGAACTTAAAGTTGAATGAGTCATATTACCTATATAGAATGAGAGGTGGGAGAGGGGGAAATAATAAGGGCTGCCTTAATATCAACAACTCTAACAAGAAATTTGTAATGGCCCGCCTCCCGAAGCCCTTACTGCGGATAGAGGATCCGTGAAAGGGTCATTACTAAAATGATATTGAACAATAACACAACTACATCTCACACACAACCCTTATTAAATTATAATCTTTCTTTATTACAACATCTTATAATCATCTTTACAGAATCATTCATCACTTGGGCCCACATGGGCTTACATAACATATGACAATCCCAAAAATGTAAACATTAACCTTAACAAAGGCACGATGACACCCAGGATCTAGTTTCAAGAGAACTCTGCACTTGCTACCTTGACACGACGGCCTGGACCCAAACCCCGTTGAACGTACCTGCTATCTCAGGCGTTTCTCTTACCTGGAATGATGGAAAGCAAACGTGAGTCGCGAGACTCAGCAAGCTCATGAAAGAAAGGCTATAGGCTTAGGATATGACTCTTCCCATGACATCCCATGCAAATCATGCCAATGCAATGTCATGTCATGCTATGCCCAATACCTGTCTTACTTCTAGATGCATGAACATATAATAAATTTTACATAAACAGTCCTTGGGGCCCACATAAAACACACACTGGCACCCAAGTCCAGCACACAAACCTGTTAGTAGTCTTTTATAAGCTACCTCCATACCATTTCCTTTATATGTCCATTCATGTCACTCACATCATAATTTGTTGCCGTGGGTCTTACCCCAAGGTCTTTATGTCGTCGTGGGTCTCACCCCAAGGTCTTTATGTCGCCGTGGGTCTCACCCCAAGGTCTTATCGTGGACCACGCAGTCATGGGTCTCACCCCAAGGTCTTACCGTGACCACGCCTACCATCCATACTTATCATCTAAAATGCACATTCTCACCATGCAGTGCAACAAATAAGAAATGCAACGGCTTTTGTAGCATAAATGTGATGGCAAGGTCCACATAAACCAAGCATCAGGCCATGTTACGCCTACACATAAGAATTCACACATGCGAAATGCCTCTAAATACACCGGCTCACCTAGAGAACCTAGGTTAGCTCTTAGACCAACCGGGTCATGTAGATACTCACACATCCCATCACACACAAAGCATGTCCCTAAGTGAATGCAACCTAAGGCCTATGCAGCACACACATCATGATATGCACAAGTCAATGCGGGAATCTGGCAGTATCAGCTCTTCTGGCCCGTCTAGCGCTTATCGTAACAGCCGATGAGTGGTGCCCATACATCCAGCCATCAACTGCCACGACCTACGGTCGACAGTCAGTAGCTTTGTACCCCATATCCTTAAGACACACATAAACAACATTAAACTCAGTCTCTTAAACTCAACATTTCTCACACTTTATCCATAACAACATAGACACCATTATGTCATTCACATTCTCTTCTCTTCTCAAACACAGGAAACCATTTTCACATTCATAACACACTATTAACATAATCTCATGATCTTGACCACATCCATTTTCTAAGAACCTAGCCCCAACAGGGTTCGGCATCATTCCCAAGGGAAGCGGAGCGGTTCAAAGCTCCGTGACAGTTGAAAAGAAAGATACCAATGTATTATTGTTTAGTTCATTCCATTAACAATAAAATAAAAGTCGTAAAGTGGTTACTACGCAGATTATTATTATTTATGCGTAGAACCGAGTCACGCTGAGGGAGGGTTTAAAATATGAAAAATAACAAAGACTCTCACAGGAAATGAAGAACATGAGGAGAGGGTTAGGAGCTTGCCTGAAACCAGCTGCTTTCGGCCTCTCTTGTGCTCCCGTTGCGAAGTAAAAATGTTCTATATAAAATATCAAGTTAACGGCTCAAATTAATTAAATTTAACCGCATATTCGACATAATCTAGCCGTATAAATTCTATAACTTAAAAATATAACATTTATGCTAATTTTATTCACTTATCGGGATATTTTTTGATATTAAATAGCCTCAAAATCCCTTATTTTCTCTAATTTTTCTTCTCTTTTCTTTCCATTTTCGCTGCTGAAGTCAAGTCCTCTTCTCCCTCATTTATTTCTCTCTTTTTCCTCACTGTTTGGGCTCCAAAATGGCCAAATTTTGGCCTTAAATAGCAAAAACGGAGGATACTTGGCAACCAAGGCGGGAGAAGCTCCCAACGCGCTAGCAGCCGCGCATGGCTGCCACCGCCTTGGGCCGAAACGACGTCGTTTCGACACCCTCCTTTGGCTGAAAATGTTTAGCCATTTTCCTCGCGCACGCAGACCCCACGTGGAATTGAACCCGCGACCTCCAGCATAGCCCCCCCTTCGCGCTCGACCGCTTGCGCCGCTTGCGCCCCTCAACCATAATAGGCACACGGTTCCTTTTAAGGTGACCTGTGGCCCTTTCTCCAAAATTGCAACAACACCCCAAAATTTTTTGAAAATCCCACATGCACCCCTACCACTCATTTTACCTTTATTTCACTTACACACTGAAATTTCTAAAAATCCTCAAATTTCATTTATTTTATTCCTTCATTATTTTCATAAATATCCCAAACAAAATAATTAATTTCCTTAGTTACTCATTTCCTCAAAACAATATAAATAAATATATTTTCTAAAATCTCCAAATATTCAATAATGACTTCAAATATCACAATTAATAACTATTATTTATCTCCTAATTTTGGAATATTATTTATCTCCTAGTCACATATTTTTATAATGAACTATTTTCTTCATTCTTATTTTTTGATACAACACCATAACTAGATCTTGAACTTGAAGTTGAATGAGTCATGTTACCTATATAGAAGGAGGGGTGGGGGAGGGGGAAATAATAAGGGCCGCCTTAATATCAACAACCCTAACAAGAAATTTGTCTCTAATGTAAAAAACCATCACTATGAGAGATTATTATAAATTTATAACAAGTAATAATGAAAGCAACATCACACTAGAAGCAAAAGTATGAACTTACAATTACAAACTAATAGTCTTACAAGTAGGAATAAGTCACGATGAGCCAAGCACTAAGCAACCAAATTGACGATGGCAAGATAGAGCAATTGAGCAAAGCATTGACTTGCAAACCACCAAATCGACGATGGCATGAGCATCGATCAAACAAGAAATTGGTGATGATGGCGAGAGGGAATGATTGCGAGAGGACTAAGGCTCAATCGATGGTGACATGAGCATCGAGTAATAACCAATTGACAACAACAACAACAGATGGAAATGATGGTGATGAAAGGTTTCAGGTGAGGCGATTTTCAAGATTCGAAAACTAAAATTAAGGCTAAAGAAAAGGCAATGTGAAGACTAAAGAAAAGAATGATCACTACAAAAAAAATAGTTTTTAGCGACGGAATTTAGTGACTGAATTATTTCGTCGCTAATATTTCTAAATATTTTTTTTTAATTTAGCGGTGGAAATCCTGTCGCTAAAAAATAAAAAATTAAAATTTAGCGATGGGTCATCTCAGTCGTTAAAAAATAAAAAAATTAAAATTTAGCAATGGGGTCAACGTTGTCTCTAAAAAATAAAAAAAATTAAAATTTAGCAATGGCGCCACCCTGTTGCTAAAAAATAAATAAAAAATTAAAATTTAGAGACGGGTCAACCTATCGCTAAAAAATAAAAAAAATTAAATAAAAATTAAAATTTAGTGACAGAGCCAACTATCATTAAAAAATAAAAAAATAAAAAAAATAAAAAATTAAAATTTAGCGATAGGGTCAACCCCGTATGAAAAATAAAAAAATAAATAAAAAATTAAAATTTAGCGATAAGGCCACCTCGTCGCTAAAAGATAAAAAATTAAAATTTAGCGATGGGTGATCCCGTGTCTAAAAAATTAAAATAAATAAATAAAAAATTAAACTTTAGTGACAGGGTCAACCTTATTGTTAAAAAGTAAAAAAAATTAAATAAAGAATTAAAATTTAGCGACGGGGTCAACCCCATTGCTAAAAAATAAAAAAATTAAATAAAAAAATTAAAATTTTTACATTTAAACATATCATAATAAGTTTTACTAACATTAATATTAGTAAAAATTAAACTAATAATTTTTTAAACATATTACACATAATTTTTTACTGCTAATATAATAATTAATAAAATTTTATTTGAATTAATAACGAAATAAAATTTAATTTAATATTCATTTCCCTTTACTAACATTAATATTAAAATTAATATAATTAAATAAGTTTGAGAAATTTTGGTGTATAAATATAATTTTAAAATATTTGGAAGAGAATACTATAAATATATTTTATACACATCAATAAACAAGAAGACTTCCAGATTAGCTGGTTCATGCGCGGAACTTGGTCATGGAAGGTTAGGAATTCGAATTCGATAGAGAGCTTGAGATAATAGCTGAGATTAATATCCCAGTGCTGCCACATGGCCTATATGAGGTGAGAGTGGGGTCTGACGAGTGTTGAATTTTGAATTTGGGGTTGAATTTAGCGATAGAATAATTCCGCTAATCAGTAACGAAAATTCTGTCATTGATTTCTCGTCATTGAATTTAGTAACGAGGTTGTATCGTCGTTGAATTCAGTGACGAGTTTATCTCCTATCGCTACTCAGTGACGGGGATAAAACAGTCGTTGATTCCATCGTTGATTAGCAACGGGTACAATCCCGTTGCTGATTCCGTCGCTTAAAAAATCCTGTCGTTAAATTTCTGCAATGCCATTTTTAGCGACGAAAGATACCTTTCATTAAATCCGTCGTTAAAAAATTTAGCGACATAATTTTTTGTCACCAAAATATTGATTTTTTGTAGTGAATATAATAGATATATAGTCGCTAACCATATTTGGTAGCTGGGGAAATGCATTTCTAAAAGTTTTCTGTAATTGTGAAACATCCTCGAAACATTTTGTAATTTATAGAATGGCTCGAAAAATGTTTTGGGCTATCTTTACAATTTCCGAATGAGAAATGCCAAAATGGTGTCTATGAGTGATTTTTGTGCATTAGAGATATTTTAGTTTTCACAAAAAAAAAACCTAAATATTTTATACAACTTTTACAAGCTGCTTTTTTTAATGAGAATATCAACTCATTTTTGAACTTATTATAGCACTTATTATTGGCTTTTAGTTTTTCTAAACTTATTTTAAAAATCATTACTTAAATTAATAAATCAAATACTATACGAGATTTACATAAATTAAATTTTAAAAAATATTTGTAAGTGTAAAGTTAGCCACAAACAAAGACTCAATATTACGCTAAAAAGACAACAATGCCCCCATTCCCCCCCCCCCCCCCCCCCCCCCCAACTTTCGTTGCCTCTCCCCTCTCACCGCCTATGACGCTGAAATCTACTTGGAATTACAAGCCCGCAGCTCGGCGCCAGACGATTTGCTAGAGCTATGCTTCGATGAAAAGTTTTGGTAACAGTAAAAGGATCACCTGCGTGGTGCCAGCAGAGAGACGTCGATCGCCGCGGCCAACTGTGTCGTCTGCTCGCCCAGCGCTGCCGATTGAGAAGAAGACCCACACCAGCGCAATACCGAGGAAGGCTCGCCTGACGTTAGAGAGAAGAAGAGACTCTATACAATGGATGCTTCAGGAGAAAGGTCCTCGTTTGTCATGGTGGGAAAAGACAATTCGCGGCTTGCAAGCCATCAGTGGTTTCGGCATGAGACGAACCAGACGCAGCAAGATTTGTAGCCACCGTGTTCGCCGCTGCCGCTGGTCCACCGCCACCTGAGAAGAAGGCTGCTCCGGCTGCCGTGACTAATAACGAGTGAGTGAGGTACCGGGGGTGGTGGGTGCAATTTTGTCCTTTTAATTATTCCCTTGAACAGAAGCGTGATTAACAAATTATTGGTGCGGACGTGTCATATTAAAGAAATCTGAATAGATTATTATTGTCACTTAAAAAACGTAAAAAGAGGCAATCACGCAACAATTCAAATCCATAGATAGGCGAGAGAGAGAGAGAGAGAATGGTCAACGGGAGAGGGGTTGAATTGAACGCAAAAGCGCGTCCGAGGACATCGGAAGTGGGGGCCCTCACCACCACTCAACCTCTTCCGCCGCCGGCGACCGTTAAACTCCCGCCGGTTCTAAATCCATTCCCAACTCCCAATTAATAAATAAAATAAAGAAAAAATAAAAAAAACAACAACAAACGAAAACCCAAGAATTAGGGTCCATCAATGATGGAAAAAAGAAGAGGGATAAAATAAAAAAAAAGGAAAAATCAAGATAAGGAAAGGAAGAGGAAGAAGAGAGAGGCAGAGAGTTTGTGGGGTGGGGTGGTGGCCCTGGTGTAGGGGTGTCAGAGAGAGAGAAAGGTCACCCAAAAAAAAAAAAAAGCACACAAATTTAGAGAGAGAAAACACAAACATCTCCCATCAGGAGCTTTTGCCCCCCCCAGCCCCTCTCCCTTCCCCTCATGGTCCTAGAGAGGCTCCTGCTCTGAGATCATCCTCAAGGGGGCAGTCAAGAAAGAAAAAAAAACCTATTATTATTATTATTTTATGTTTTGATTTTCATCTTTTCCTTTTTTTCTTTTCTTTGCTGCCTTTGGAGTCTGATTTCTCTTCAATTTCTCCTGCCCTCAATCAATTGGTTCAAGAATAGTTTGTTCCATTGAGGGAATCACAGCAGCAGCAAATAAATTTTTATCATTGACTGCCCTTTTGCCCATATTTCCAGGTAAATTTAATGTCAAATTGGTACCCTTTTCTTTGATTGCTTGCCCATAAGGCTATCCTTGGTTCGCCTTTCTGTTTATTACTTTTTTTGTGTATTCACTTTGTGACTACTCTTTGTTTGGAGGACCCTTGCATTCAACTCAACTATTTTGTTTTTTCCCTCTCGTTGAATTCAGCTCTGATTGAATTGAGCCTCAAAGATAATTTCTTTATCTGGGTTTTGGGATTATCCATTTTAGCCTAAAACTATACAGAAAAGAGGAAACAAAAAAACAGAGGCAGAAATGGGGGACCCCAATTTCGTTATTTGTGTCAAGAGGGCAGCCAAATTTCGTATTCTGTGTAAAAATATAGTATGAGCCTGCTAGAAAAACTTGTACACATACATATATGCCCATATTTGTAAATCCAACAAGTTGTTGTTGTTCATAATTTGTTACGGCTTCGAGTAATCTTGGAGAGGGTGTTCTCTGCTAAACAAAACCTGGCGAGTTGTATAGAATCCTGGCTGTCAGAGGCCTCCAGAACTGCTACTTATGGTTTGCCGAGCAATGGGGGTTAGATGGAATACTCATGGTATCCAGTTATCATGTTTTGCAATTTTGATTCTTGTATTGGCAATTCAAGGGTGCTCGTCGCTTAATTATGAAGGTAATTTGTTCTTTGACTTTGGTAAATCCTATAACTGAAAATAAAGTCAACAATTGAATATAGTTCATCTTAATGATTTGACATGGAACTAAGTTCAGGATTGGCATTGTTGGAGCTCTATGCGAGAGTGAATTATGATCCATATGGTGCTTTTGCTAACTGGAATCCAGATGATAACGACCCGTGCATGTGGTTTGGCGTGTACTGTGTTGATGGTAAAGTACAAAAGCTGTAAGTCCCCTTACATTTACTCAAAAATTCCAATTGTATTCAGTTCCCCCCACCCCCCCCCCCCCAAAAAAAAAACTTTTATTACCTTCTCTTTTAAATAGTGAGAAAATGTGTTCAATATATTTTAGTTACAATTTATTGCAAAAGAAAGTTGAGATTTCTACTTGAAGGCTGTTCAAGACTCAGTACTGCACGTTTCGCGTTGCTGTAAGTTCTCATGTACTACTATTTAATATTATACACAGGGATCTCGACGGGCTGTCTTTGGAAGGGGAATTGGCCCCGGACCTTGGGAAGCTTACTCACCTGACATCTCTGTAAGTATTGCTTGATATATGGTTCTTGAAGAATTTGGAGAATAATGAACTTCACTATCTCCCTTTGATCTAGTAGTACAATTATATAGAAGTAAGAACTTCCAAATACAGCTTAGGAAACTATACCGCTTAGTAAACTACTAAATACAGCTTAGGAAACTATACAGTTTAGGAGACTGCTAAAAAAAAACAAAAGGTTGACTTTCATCATTAATTCCATTGAATTAGAAATTCATCCTCGGTTCTTGAATTAGGAAACAGAGCAGAGCAGCCGGGATTCTACAGTTCTATAGCAACAATTGAGTATTTTCTAGCCTCTGAAGGATTGCTTGATTTATTTGGATACATGAGACTTCTAACTCTGTAGGATTGCTTGGATCTCTTTTGTTAATTTGGTAGGGCATATGTTGGTGCTTCTTAATAGGTCTTCTGTACTGTACATCTTCATGTTGCTTTCCCATCCTCCTCCAGTTTTTGCTGTAAACAGGAGCATAATGGCCAATTCATCTGGCCATTCTAGTCAACAAGTGGATTTCATGTCCTGGGAACAAATGCAGAAGGTCCAAGTGTTGACATATAAATCTAAGGGGTTTACATGCCTATTTTTCTAACCTTTTGGACCAATTCTAATATTCTAGACCATCAGACACTTTATGTAAGATGTATGAAAATAATGTAAAAAATGTTCATTTGCTGGGACAATTCTGGTAGGATGCAATTCTTAAGGAAGAGCAACCAATGCCAATCTAGAGGAATTACTGCAAAAGATTATTTATGCTGGGCTATTTGCAATGAATGGTCATAATTATAACTGGGATCGACCTTACTATGGGCATTGATTAGTTTCATCATCCCTTTTCAGCTGTAGTCAATAATCCTTGACATGAATATATGTACCAATCTCATTCCTGCTTCTTGAGATTATTCCTTTCCATTCCAATGCTGCCAATTTATATGTATTCATGCAGTAGTGACATTAGGTCTTTCTTCTGCACTACTGTTATTGTATTGTTGAGTATTTTTAAATTTTCACTCCAACATTATCAGACAAAAAGGGCATAAAGTTTTGTGTGTATGTTAAATCCATGTCAATGGTTACATGTCCTCAAGATAATGTGAGTTGATCCCCTTGATTGCTGGATGTGACTAGGGTCTGCATGCACTTCCTTTGTACTTTGCCTTATTTTCTTTCACGTGATTTTTTCTGGGTCTTTTGTCATATGCTTGTATAACAGTGTACTTCATGACAACCATTTTATTGGTGAAATCCCTAAAGAGATTGGAGGACTTACAATGCTGGAGGTATTGGATTTGAGAAATAACAACTTGAGTGGATCAATTCCGGCAGAAATAGGAAGACTACAATCATTGAAACGCTTGTAAGTTTATTATTTGTAGATATAATATTTGATACTTGCACCACTGAATAAAAAAATTTATGTACAAGAACTAAACTACATATTGTGCTCCAGGTTGCTTTCTGATAATAACTTTGAAGGAGAAATTCCTGTTGAGCTTGGGAAGCTCAATGTGCTTTCTGAATTGCAGTTTGATGAAAACCTTACATGTGCTGTGTCTGCTGGAATTGCCTGTCTAAATAGAAAATTTGGGCATTGGTAAGAGATTTCTCATTTATTGACCAACCTCTTGATATTCTTGTCTTTGGCTAAATCTTCCATGCTCTCCTGTCCCTCACTTAAGATGCATGCCATCCACTAGCACCTCAAAGGAGATGATAAGTTAAAACGTTTATTGGTCTGCCTGGCAAGAAATGTTGTATTGATTTCAGACTAGTGGAACTTGGAGCCTGAGTCGCATGCCCATAAAAGTGATATTAGCTTTAGGTTACATTTCAGAGAAAAAAGTCTGAGATTCTGCCAGTTATGGTCAAAAGGGTGCCGTAGTCCATGATCCACTGGCAATGCCAGGGGCTGAGTGGGGTCACATGTAGAAAGCTCTGATCCCTGCATGCCCTAGTGATACCCAATTCACAGCTTCAATGTTCTATTCATGTTCATGTTTGTGCGTGCAAATATGTGCAAAATTACATGGTTGTGGGTGCAGATTTTTTGTAATTATTCTACTGGCATTACTATAAAGTTCTTAATTTCACAAGAATTGGAGCTTCTAACTATTATTGTATATGTTTGTAAGTGAACCATCAGCCTTTTAGTCTTAAAGGCGTCCTTTCTCAGATGATTTTGTCTGATCAGTTTTTTCTTCTCTTGCTCTTTTCAATCTAGTTTCAATGTCTTGTGTTTGTTCCACAGATGGAAGTTGTGTCTGGGCATTATGCAGGGCAGGCAGTGATGGGAAGTTTAAAATTATCTTTTGCTCTGAGACTACTTTTTTAGCTAATAAAATATTAGGTTGCGTTCTCTTTGTTGTTTTCAAGTTATTTTTAGTTTTTAATTTTCTAAAATAATAAAAACGCGTTTTCTTTGCTGTTTTTAAAAATGCATTTTTGAAAACAAAAAAAAAATTGTAAAGAAAACTCAAAATAACAAAAAGTTATTTTGAGTGTTTTTATCCCAAACAAATTTTAAACTCAAAACACTTTTATTTATTTATTTATTCATATTTTATTATTGTAATGGGAAAAATATTACAAAATTCATTAACTTAAAAATGTATATATATATTTTAATAATATATTAATATTGAATATTTTTAATTTACTGAATAATCAAATTTATTGAATAAAATATCATTAAAAAATTATTTTCAAAATTTCAAAGAGAACGTATTTTCTAATTTTTTGTTTTGAGAAATAGTTTTTTAAAATGATAAAGAGAACGTGTTTTCAATTTTCTAAAAACAGACTACCAAAACAAAAAATTAAAAATGAATTCAAAACTCAAAATTGAAAATTAAAAATTGAAAAGCAAAGAGAACGTAGCCTTACCTATTGAGAACTTATTTTGTATGCCTCCTCTTGAATATTTTTCTGTTTATACGCTGCTGGGATACTGGAGTCCGTATATTTTTCTTGATGTGATAGAACTGTGTTACTCTATATTGTTCAAGAGCTCTATATTAATCATTCTTTCAGTTGATATGAAGCAATCATTTCTAGTTGTTTTATAACTTTCTGAATTATGGTTCAATCCCCATTTTGTAAAATTTATCATAATTAATACCAATGTGCCTTTTTTTTTTTTTTAAATTTCTTGTGCGTTATTGCAGTTGTTACACTGCAATCTTATTCTGGTTTTGCTATAAACACGCCAAATTTAGTTATGATGACATGCATATTGATCTGCTTACCGAAAATTTAGTTATGATGTGCATATTATCTACTTACCAAAAAAGACATGCATATTGATCAGCATGTCATTTTACAGCCGTGATTTAACTGGATGCCATAGTGTTTTTACTTCTGCTGGTCTGCTAAGAATATCCAAGTTCTTTTCTTTTCTGATCTCCATTACATT
The DNA here is from genome assembly GCF_014633365.1 of Diospyros lotus. NCBI lineage: Eukaryota > Viridiplantae > Streptophyta > Magnoliopsida > Ericales > Ebenaceae > Diospyros > Diospyros lotus. The sequence continues at coordinate 17,745,121 of NC_068339.1, read as the reverse complement.
TTGGTGCAGCATCTGCCAGAGCAGTTCAAAACAACTAAAGAAAGTAGATGCCATCATAATCCCAATTCGAGGGATTCTTACTCGTTACCTAAGTGTGCTTCCATGGTATGAAATCAACATTAATATTTACTTCTATCCAGGATCGTTATCTACCCGACCTAACTTTCGTTTCCATTAGTGATCGTGATACCCGAATTAGTTTTTTCCTGATGAAAACTACATGATTCTCTTCAAGGTTCAAATCTGGAAAAGATTCCTTAAATAAGCCTGCATATTATTGCTATGAGAGTGCACCAGGTCAGTAGAAACAATCCATTGTCTTGGCTCACTGGTCTTCAGTTTATGTTTTTAGACATGACATTAGTTCTTGCATTTGGCAGGAGGTCATGAGATGCACATCAATCAACGTGTACAAAACCTAGCTAATATGGACAGGCGTAGGCTACTTCAACAGTCCAGTAATCTGGCTGCTGCCCCAGCTAGTGATGGATCCCCTCCCATACAGATGGTTTCTGTTCCAATTACACGGAGTAGTGGGTCTTTCCCTGCAGTACCAAATGCAAAGAAAGGACAATTACATCCACCCGTGCCTTCTCCTGCCATGTCTTCATCTGAACATAATCATAATTCTGATGGGCAGCTTTTGGGTTCTACAAACAAGCCTACTGGGTATTCAGGAAATTCTGGAAATGTATGGAAGTATTTAGCAATTTCAGGAATTGTTCTCTTGCTTGTTGTTGCCATAGTCATGTTTTTCATGTGTCGGAACCGAGCTGTCACAACTATTGGTCCGTGGAAGACTGGATTGAGTGGACAGTTGCAGAAAGCATTTGTTACAGGTAATTTTTCCATTTAATTCTAGCACTGCTTTTGATGGTAGAGAGACTTGGCTTAATCAAATGCAGATTGATCCCTTCACTATGGTTTAGCTGCTATACCAGTCCTTATTAGCAACTGGTCATCAGCCAAGATGACAACTTCTACAACCAACACCCCCACCCCAAAACGAAAAAAATAAAAGAAACGCTTCTTAAATATATGCATGACTCAGACCATACAAATATTTCTCCAAGAATTATATGGTATTGTTTGTGATCACTAAAATCTTAATGCTCAGGCTTGTGTTTGAACTTGGACCCAAGCTCGGACCCAAGTTTCGCATTAGAACTCAGCTATGGCGAACTCATTTCTTTAAAAGGGGTAGCCTTTCACTGATAATTTTCAAAATAAGGTATTATTTTTTCTAGGAGTCATGGGATTGATTGCCCGTCATTAAGTTCTCTTGTGTCCATTTTCTTCAATGGCAGCACTTATTGAATGCTAGGCAGTATGCAGTGGAGCCATTTGGTTTTATTAGTGTTCCAACTGTACTTTTATGGTACTACTAGAGTTTTGAACTAGCCTAGAGTGAATCATCAGGTGAACCAAATTGACTCATTCCCTAACTGGTTCATGGATCAACTCTGTAATTGCTAGGGTGTCCAAATGTCATTTTGAAGAATCCAACAAGAACTGGATGATGTATTTGATTTTAAAATGCAGGGGTTCCCAAACTGAATCGGTCAGAGCTAGAAACCGCTTGCGAGGATTTCAGCAACATTATTAATACAATTGCTGATTGCACAGTATACAAGGGAACATTATCAAGCGGAGTTGAGATTGCTGTTGCATCAACTGCAATACCTTCTGCCAAAGACTGGTCCAAGCGCTCTGAAATAGCATACCGGAAGAAGGTCTGCAACATGAATGGAACTTGAACTTTTGTGCAATTTATAGCCTATCATACTCTTTATCCTATCGGAAGATCTAAATTTTATTTGTTGTGCTCTTTTTGTAGATCGATACACTTTCAAGAGTAAACCACAAGAACTTTGTTAATCTTATTGGCTACTGTGAGGAGGAAGAGCCTTTTGCTAGAATGATGGTGTTTGAGTATGCTCCTAACGGAACCCTCTCAGAGCACCTGCACGGTATATTATTACTCGCGGCACGTATCTCTGGCATTGGCCGTACAAATTAAAATTTGAGGCTTCGATTCTGATATACACATCTTGTTTCTCTGTCTGTCTGTCTCTCTCAGTTAAGGAAGTCGAGCATCTTGACTGGAATGCAAGGGTTAGGATCATTATGGGAACAGCATACTGTCTCCAGTACATGCACGAGCTGAATCCGCCTGTGGCACATTCTAATCTGAATTCAAATGCTATCTTTCTCACTGATGATTATGCTGCTAAAGTAGGCTCCTTTCTTTATCCCATTACACTTTCCGTACATGCACATGTTACAAATTGCATCTTCCTTTTCAGATTGCAGAGATTGGATTCGGCACAAACGTTTCATCCAAAACCACTGACGGGTCATCCAAAGCTTCGGACGCTTCTTCCAAAGCCACAGACGCTTCTTCCAAAGCCTGGGCTGGAAAGGAATCAGAGGACTCCGAGCTGCCACCGTTTTCTGATCCCGAAACAAACGTCTACTGTTTTGGAGTGTTGCTGCTCGAGATTATTTCTGGGAAGTTACGTTACTCGAAAGAGCAAGGATCTCTGGTGAACTGGGTACGCCTTTTTTAACTAAATATTCTCAGTCGCAACTTGTTTTCTACACTAATATATCATCATCATATTAAAGCTTTATCTCATTGTGTGTTATTGATTACGTGAATTATAGCCTTTTCCATTTATTTTTCTACTTGGCTAAGACAAGTTAACCATTGCCAGGCTGGTGAGTATTTGAACGACAAGCGGAGCACCAGCCACCTGATCGACCCGACCCTCAAGTCCTTCAAGAACAACGAGCTCGACGTCATCTGCGAGATCATCCAAGTGTGCATTCAGCAGGACGCGAGGAAGAGACCAACGATGAAGGAAATAATCGAGAGGCTGAGGGAAATGATCCCGATAACCCCCGACGCAGCGACTCCGAGGCTTTCTCCTCTCTGGTGGGCCGAGCTGGAGATCCTATCGGCGGAGGCGGCATAAAATTTGGTTGACTGATTGATTGATGATCAGCATTTCGCTCTTAAATTTTCCCTGATCACTCTGTTGTATGTGAAGTGAAGTGTCCTCTCTCTCTCTCTTTGGAAAAAAAAAAAAAAAAAACACGCGCGCACACACGAACCAACATAGAAAGAAAGAGTTCTGTTGTTTTCTGCGCCAGCCAGCTGCCCCTCTTCGCATTACTTAGTATTTTAGCCAATGCATTGCATTTCTCCCAGCCCGTTTTTAGTCATTGCCTATGGTTCATTCAACGCAATTCTTTGCTTGCATTCTGTTGCCTCCCAAGTGTGCGACGATGTTTGGTATTTCTCGACCTTATTATACACACACACACACACACACACACACATATATATATATATACATGATATGAGTTTGGCCTCATCTGCGAGGACAATATCATTACCGAGTTTTGTGCAAATTTGGTTCTTCTTCCAAATAAATGATATTAACTGTTAGGGTGGTGACATTAACACGCCTAGAAGAGTTACACACCAAATGTAAGTAAAAAAAGTCACAGAGATCATAGAAAGCTTTATACTTTGTTTTGTAGATGATCTTTTAAGAGCAATTTTGTATTTTTTGGGAACATTTAGTTAGTAACAATTTTGGGTGTGTTAGTATTGCTACCCTAATGGCTGCCAAACGTACCAATCAAATCAATTGTACCCTGCATGGTTGTAAAATAATTAGAAGTGGTTGCCTAGGCAACAACATTACAAAAAGAGGGGTTGCGAGCAATAGGATCTCAATATAGAAAATAAATAACAATCACAATTAAAGATAAGCCCTAGGCAGTCCAAACACATGAAACAAGTAAAAACAAACCATATAAAGGACATCTACTCAACAAAACAACTAGTTTATATAACAATCCAACAACAAAATTTATGCGATCGAGCATTCAGGAGGTGGGTAAAGTCGTACATTCACCATCCTCAATCGCCAAGGACAAATCAATCCAAAAAACATAGATCGAAGTCCATGAAACGGAGTTATTATAGATATCTTTAAAGTCCCATAATGGAGATATAATTAAAACCATGGAAGATGTCTGCAACTTGATCATGGGTCTTCACATAACTAAGCTCCACACCCTTCTTCTCAGCGTACTCTCTTATGAAGTGAAACTTTGTGTCTATATGCTTGCTTCGATCATGGAACATGGGATTCTTTCCCAAAGCAGTAGCTGACTTGTTATTAATCGATTAGTTTCCAAGTAAGTGACGGGGCCACAGACCTCATCATAGTCAATGGCTTGTTTTTGGCTATAGCCTTTTGCAATGAGCCTCTTCTTATATCCATCTACTTATCCTTGGGCATTTTTCTTCACTTTTGTACACCCATTTCATGCCAACTACCTTTTGCCCCTTAGAAAGGATCACAAACTTGCTAGAAAATTATAATATGAGCATACGCAGCGAAATTAAATTAAATTTTTTCAACTATCACCTTTTTTTTTTTAAAATATGATTTACAAAATCAAAAAGTAGACATAAGAATACAGGGCACCATTGAAAACCTTAGGTGCCATTGGGTTGACTTTAACGTGCTAGTAAAAAGTCCAATCCAATTATTAATTCTTATTTATCTAATAAATAAATGCATCATAATTAGTAATTATATAATTACTAATTTATCTTTTTTTTTATAAAAAAAGTAATTTCTTATTAGGTGGGACTTTCTGGTTTCACAATTAAATTGGCAATGATAATTAATCAATTATTAATTCCTGTAAATCACGAGTGATATCTAATAATATGTCATGATTATCAAATTTAATATGAAGCGGGTATTGGAACCATTTACTACAATACCATACAATACGATTCCTCTATCATCTTATATATCGACAAGATATGAGATCATGGTCAGCAAATCAAATCTCTTAATTTTGTCATATGACCAAATCCAAAATCAATCTTGATTAATATGAAACAACCATTATGGAACACATATTCCATCATCATATTACCTTAGCCAAGAATTTATCGTCAAGTGATTACTAGACGACACATCACCAGATGCCCCAAAAACTCACAATCACCACTAGGAGGCGATGCATGGGAAGGGATTTGGCAGGAAGGAATTAGAGTGGTTGTAAAACAAGTTAACAAGTTGCGAAAACTTACCGTCTCAGTCAATCGTTGCGAATGCTTGAGGCAAAAGGCAATATCTGGCAAAAATGTAGCAATGATCTTTGCGGAGTAAGGCAAAAAGCTTCAAAGAAGAGGAACAGTCGTGAACTAAGTATCGTTCAGGCCGAACCACGTGAAAACTTCATTTCATACTTTCTCTTCCCTTCTTTTTCTTTGGAATCATGTTTACTTTCTCAGTGCGAACAAATGAATCACGGTCGACCAATTCTCAACGTCGACAGTTAGTATTCATGAATCTCTAATTGAATATATTCAAGAATTTTAACGAACCAAACTTTACTAAATTCAAACTCGGTTAATTTACAAATTGAATTTCAAAGTTACACTCAATCTCGACTTATTTACCTCAAAAAATAAAATCAAACGATCTTTGGTCAAGTTAAACATCGAGCCTCTCGCAAACGACTCGATTCATTTGAGACCCTAGCTCCATATTATTTTAATAATAATAATAAATTATTATGGTATGAATTTTCAATTGGTAATAAATAAATATAAAAAATTCATAAAGTTGTATTAATGAAACTTTCATATATCTAAAGATCAGAATTAGAATAATATATGGTCTATATATTCTTGGTCCTAATGATGACAAATATATCCTAAGAGGGGGGGTGAATTGGAATTCGTATAAATTTTCAATAATTAAAATAATTGTTGATAGCATAATACTATGTTTTGAAATATAAGGGTTATGTTTCGAAATAAGACTTTCTGTTAAGTAGGTTTCAAAACCTACTATATATGTTTCGAAATATAGATTGTATGTTTCGAAATATACTTTTATGTTTTACTTAATTCGAAATCTTTTGGCTTGTATTTTAAAATAATGATATTTGGTAAAGATGATTTACATAAGTAAGAGTATGCCAAAGGAGTTTGGGATTAAAGATAGATACTTATGAATATGTAAAAACATATGCTCAAGGAAACTTTGTTTTAGTCTTTAAAAATAATCCTTTTAAAAGCATAAGCAATAGGCAATAATGATAAGTAAAAGTGAAAGAACAATTGCACATAAGATATATAGTGGTTCGACACCCTACTTAGTCCACTATCTTCAAGTTTACCCACTTAAATGATTTTTCAATCTCAATCACCTTTACTAGTGATCAACCACAATAAGGGTTTTACCATGGTTCACCTCAAAACCTTGTACAATGAGTTTTTACGAGCTCAATTCAAACCTTACACTAAGTGAGTTTTAGGCTAAACTCGAACCTTTGACACAATGAGAATTAGGCTAAACTCAAACCTTTACACCATAATGAGTTTTAGGCTAAACTCAAATCTTACAACATTAATAAGATAAATGAAACTTATCTTTACAGCCCAATATAATGTATAACAATAAAATGCCTTACCAAATGGCTATACAAACCTCTTGGTTTGAGGTTAGGAGAGCTAGAAAGATGATACTTGGATTTCAGCTTACTTCTCTTTTTTACACCACAATGCACATCAATGATTGTATATATGAATCTTTTTTGAAAGCTTGTCAAAAGGATTTAGATCACCACTTATGCTTGTGTGTGTGTCTCTAGTGTGTGCTCTCTTGTTGTTGCTGGTTCTTGTCTTCAAACACCTGCTATTTATATCAAGAGATAGGAATCTAGCCGTTTATTACCGTTAGAAACAAGACATAAAAGTAGGTTTCGAAACATAGCATACAGGTTTTGAAATATCATAATTTTACACTTAGGTTTCGAAACTATAGTATTTCCAACTGTACTTGCATTTAGAGACAACAATGAGTGTGAGACAATGTCTTATGCCCACTATGATTGTAACACCCCGCTTTTTCTCTTACCGAGCGTGTCACTATACTGGGGCCCAAATTAATTATAAATTAATTTTTTTTCTTTCTCGGTACATAACTTAACCTTAAGTACCGAATTCCAAACAAAACCCCCAGCAAATCATTAAAAATGCGGAAGCGATAATCGAAACTTGATATGGTACATAATCAATTTACTTTTATTTATAACATAAGAATTCATACCATAGTTAACATCATATCCTCAATATTGAAATACATAAATACATGGAGATTCCATAATAACAAGACTAATCATCAATAAAGTATCAGCTAAAACATATCCGAGTCAGCTCGCTGAATCCATCGGTCACGCCATCACGTGCCGTCATATATCAACCTGCTCCTTGCCTGAGCTGCAAGTCTAAACTAGAACGTTGAATGTTCCAGGGGCATAACCCATTAGAAGATGAAACTTCTAGTGAGGATTCAAAACATATATACGAATGCATGATGCAATAACATGAACAACATTGGCCCTTAGTGTAACTTCCCTGGCCCGCAAGTTCGGCTAGGAATCCTAGGAAAATCCCGAACCTCTGTAGGATAAGCATAACGTTATTCCCTCAACGCCTTTGGGGAATTACGGCTACACTCTGGGGGCGACATCTCATTCCCCTGTATAAATATCAACGTGACAATAATATCGTGCCATGCAATTATCATGACTTTTCATGCAGTATGACAAAATGAATTATATCTTTCGCAAATAGTATGCATGTATAAGCAATCATATCTTTCATAAATATCATGCATAATAAACAATCATATCATGTAGGATAGAATAACTCACAAAACCATGTTTAGGATAAAATTACTCACCAAATCATACTTAGGATAGAATAACTCACATTTTGAGATAAACTTGCATTTTCTCGAAAAGCGTGCATCGCCTCGATATGCGTGCCCCGCCTCGATTCTTGTGCCAACTCTCAAAAGTTGCACCGATCACATCATCTCGATTACATCAAACATAAAATGATATTTTATTACTAAATATCCTCAATATTCCATTTATTTCATTTTTCCTTCATTTTCTTTCATTTTTCCTTTCTGAAAATTCTAATAATTGCCTCGAGACTATTTTCTTAAATCTAATTTCACAACAATTCATAATATGCTATAAAATTTAAAGAAAAAATACTGAACTTACCCAGATGGTGCATTTTCACGCAAAACGAGGTTTTTGACGCTAAAACCGAGACATCAGGAATCCCAAATTCAAAACTTTTTGCACGGACCTCCATAAAATAATTTTATAGATTTTTCTATATTTTTTGCACATTTTTCCAGAAGCACATGCGCCCACACGTGCTAGGGCGACTGGGCGCGCTTGAGATGCAGTGCGTGACCGGCACGTTCCGGTCATCTTCTCCGGCGCTCTGGTCGTCGGCGATCTGAGATTTTCATGCCATCTTAAATACCTCTTCTAGTTGATCCTCTTGGCCAAGTTTGAGCCTCAAAGAATCACCGGAAGACCTCCCATCGGGGCCTCGAACATTCGGTCAAGGCGTCCGCCCCAAACTCCGGCGACCTCTCGAAACCTCACCAAACCTCAACCAAAATAGCTCAAAATCTCCAAAATTATTCTACCTCTCATGGGCTTCAAAAGTCCCTTATTCCTATTTCCCAATTCATTCAATTTCGGCCTCGATTTGAAGCTCCATGTCTTAAAACTTTCGGCCACTTCGAGCTCTATTTATAGGCGATCATCGAGCTTCAAAATGGCTTTGGCCGCCTTGCCCATCACCTTAAGAGGCTAAACCTCCCCTAGATCGACCTTGAGCGAGCTTTAGTCGACCACAAAATGGATTTGCAGGCGTGCGAATATCCGGCCAACTTTCGGCCAGTTTTTCTTCAAAATTCGGCCACCACGATGGCTTTTGTCGGGCAAGCTCTTTACAAAAGATGCTCCCTCGACCAAGCCTCATGCAACCCCGTGGCCAAAATCGGCCATGGCCGACCGGTCAGATTTGCCTATGCTAGTTTTTTTGTGTTTTTGCACTTTGGCCCTCCAAGTTTTGGCTATTATCACTTTAGCCCATTTCACTTAACCCCTGAACTTTCCATAATAACATTTAAGACCCTCAAGTCCTAAAACATCATTTTGACCCCGGAAGATTTCGAAAAATCATCATTTCAGCCTCCTCTAGTAATTTTGAAAAATTGCACTTATGCTCGAATCTTCGTTTTGGCCCTAAACTTCTTCGTTTTTTCCTGAAACCAATAAGGGTTGTTCCTTATGAAAAACCAAAGCCCTCTCAAGCTTCTGTTGACTTCCGGGAAGTCGTCTACAATAGTTCGGTATTGTAGCCTAAATGGCAGCTACATTTTTGCTGTACCGAAAACTGTTCCCGATCTTATTTCTTTTGATGCTATAAATCATATCTCGGGGTGCTTGTTAATGCCACATCATTTTATTTTGGCATCTCGGCTTCAGGGCACTCCCGACAGTTGATTTGGTCAATTTTTCGGGCTATTTAGATACCAATTTTCTCTAAAATCCCATTTCTCTAATAAATTGCTTCTTTTTAATTAACCCAAATTTCTTGGGTATTACAATGATTAATTAAAAGCACTCACATTCAAATTTAAATTTGAATATTATAGCATGGAGAATGCATTAGTCAAATAATTGAGAAGCATTTTGATAAAGACAAAAATGCAACACACATGCATCTCGAATTTGAATGATCTGCTGTTAGAGGTTTCGAAATATGATATATATATATATATATATATTGAAACATACCTCTTTAGAAATGAGGTTTCGAAACATGACATATAGGTTTTGAAACATAGTCCAAAACCTGAAACAAATGCTAAAACATAGATGTTTCGAAATGGTATACACATTTTAAAAACATGAAAACCTTTTCAAAGGGGTTTCGAAACATGCACATAAACATGACAGAGTTTCAAAAGCATTTGCTTGAAAACACAATCCATAGCATGTATATATCACAACTTATTTACATTATATTTACTTTAATACATAAATGTAAATAAAAAAGTACCCACTATTTGGATTCAATAAAAATATTCAAAAAATCAAAATGCATAACAATAAGAAAATAGAATTTTGGTTTTAGTACAAATTCAAGATTTAACAATTTTACCACTCTCAAAATACATACCTTCTATTTATTGAAAAATTTATTAAAAATTATTTTAATAACAATGAATACTAGCTATAAAAATACCGGGAGATAGTTTTTCAAAATAAAAATATTTTCTTATATATTTCCTTATAAGGTATTAATCTTCTAGACTTAGAAAAATATTGAAACCTTATCAAAAATAGTTTCGAAACATGATGCATAAACTAAAGAATTTTTTAGACATTTGAATTTCGGACCAAAACCTTTCCTGCATATTTCAAAATATGAAAAGCTTATTTCGAAATATGAGATTGACATAAATGATTTTTTATACTTTTCATCAAACACATTTATGTTCTAGTTGGTCTTTTATCTTAGAACAATTTTAGCTCTATGTTGACCAACGACTTCAAAACTAATTTGAAAAATAATTTTAGGAGATTCTTTAAGAATAAATACTTGATTTTGCAAATCTCCAACTAATATAGAAATCATAAATCTTTTTTATTTTCATTTTAACAAAGCACTTGAAATTGATTTTTGTTGAAAACCATAAACTTGACTCATGACTTGAGGATCAAAACCAAATGTTGTTTTTCATTATCAAAATTAACTACAAATGTAAAACATCATATATCCTTTTATTTTAGAAGAAAAAAGATCAATAATGAAATATTAATTATAGAAATATAATCTATTGTGTCATAGGTAAAAGCCCAAAATCCCAGAATATCTTTTTGAGTTAAAAGGCATAAATTTCCCATATGTGAGGGGGGTCTCGCATAAAGTGCGCAAACACGATAAGTTCGACATTTAAAAATCTTTTTGAATATTTCAAAAAAATGGTAGATAATTATCCATAGCGAATTCTAATTCTAAAATGATTATGAAATATTTGAATAAACATCATCCCTAATAAATTATATCCCTAAAATGGGTAAGATAAATATTATCTATAAAAGATACAAGTTATATGTATCTTAATTCTAATAGATTTTAGAATACCAAGATAGATGTTATCTACAACTATCTTAGTCCCAATCAAGATAAGCATTATTTATAAGAATATTAATTTTGTTACATTTTAAATCATTCCATATTTCTCTATAAATAAGGAAGCATTCATTCCTAAAAGGGGGAACGTCTTTGATACTATTTTAATACAATCTCTTTCATCATACTCAATGTTTAATTTAAGTGTCGGAATGTTTTGTGCGGGGATCTCTCAGTGCCCTTTGACTATTTTCTTATTTTTGTAGGTTCAAGCAATTTGAAGGTGACATTTCTATTCTACAAATTTATTATTGTTTCATCAACAACATAATCAATATTATCTTATTTGAATAGTATTTTTATTTTCTTTTTCATATTTTCTCCCTAAAGGTCCCAGTTTTGGGTCTCGTCCTTCAAACGGCCTCAGGCTTCCGATGTCCTCAGAGAGAATGAAAAGAAAAGAAAAGAAGTCTAAAATGCAAAACTGATTTTCCAAACCAAAGATAGAGAAACAGATAATTACAGGACTCTCATCATAACAAACTCAAACAGCAAAACCCTGAAGAAGATGATGAAAAACATATATATTATATATATTCTTAGTTCCTACCAAGCGAGTGATCTATCTTCTTGCCCCACTCATGCATGGAAAGCTGAAGCTTCTTGCTTGCAGCCAGAAACTCCACACCCTGTAATGGCGTTAGTATACCCATCAGATCTTTCAGCGTCCTAAGTCTTAGCTGATCAGCCTCTCCCAGCATACTTGCCATGGCCTTTGCATGGGCATCGAGCGCCCTGTCCGTGTCAACATCCGACTCACCTATCGGACTCAGACTCCTCGCCACCGCCGCCAGCGGGTCATCCGCAATGTTTTCCTGCAAGCTCGCCATCCGCGACGACAGCATGTTTTCCTCCTTAATGTTCTTGCGCTGCAGCCTGTCCACCAGAGTCAACTGCTCCCCGGAGAGCCAGCCGAGGTTGGTGGTTCCCACCCCCCGGAGGAACTCGTCGAGCTGTGATTCGATCTCCGACGGCCCACACAGCGAGTAGACGAGCCGGATGAACATGGACGGCCGGAAGCCGCCGATCCAGAGGAGGGAGTTCTCAAGTGACGTGCACCAAGAGGGGGCGAAGAAGGCCCAGGAGTCTCTGCCGGCCAGTTGGCTTCTCTTGTCGACGTAGTCTTGGAAGTGTTGGATGTTCTTGTGGACGAGTTGGCTCAGTAAGACTCGGTGATCAGGGCTGCCCGTGTAGGCTGTTTGGCCACGGATGAGTTCTAAGAGGTCTTGCTCTTGAAGTATGAGCCATTCCCGGAAGCAGCAATTGTGGTGGGCTTGTTCTTCACTAGCCATACCGAGCGTGGAGGCTGTTCTTTGCGCATGGGTTGGTTGGCTTTATAGTTAAGTGAACATGGTGGCTAGAAGAAAGTGGCTTTCAGTTTGGTGTATAGACATAATGTAGAGTTTGATGTGGGTTTTGTGCCTATAGAGTTGGCTCATTTGTTCGTTTTCGTGTGAAAAAATTGTGTGTATATATATGCAGACAAAAAGCTAGGCCACTTTGAGTTAATTAAATGAAAATGAAATCATTATATATATTGTAGGTCATGTAAAAAACAATATGGATTAACAAAGAATTACTGTACATTTCAAACAAGTTCATATATAGATTTAATGGGTAATAATTAGGTGAAATCCAGTGATATGCATATGTCATGTTAAGTAGACAACAATGACATATCAATCATGGCACGTAACAATACATGAGTTACTTGTCGTAGTGGTTACTACCGTAAAGTGGCAACAATTGTTCAGGTATATTATGGCATAATCATGGTAGACAATTATTTCTTGTGATGGCTTGCACCTACATTTGGTTGTCTCTGTTGAATGGTTATTGTAGATGGGATTGTTGCCTTAACAATTGTATATGACAGATGACTATATAACAGACTCTCATGATGGCCCATAATCTGAAACGATGAGTAACTGGATGATCTATTAGCTAGATGGCCTATTAATCAAACGATCATGATAACATGGTAGAATCACAAGAGAGGTTATGGAAGCTACTTGAGGGAGCCCCTAATTAATGAGAATCGTGGGATCGTGGGTTTACACACCACCAACTTCTGCCTTCAATCGTTCTTACCAAGGGGAAATTCTTGCATGGAATTTTATCCCTGAACACAAAAGTAAGATAACTTCCTATTTTTGTAAAGATGACAACCGTTTTGTCGTTGTTTGTATATAAAGTTTAGCATTGTTTTGTGCTAAGAAAAGAGAACTGAAAGATCCAAAAGGGCACAGAACCTAGGAAGATGATCCACTGAATTCTTAAAGCAGTTTAAGCCCTTATTACGTACGTAACTACAAGAATTGGTCACATGCAAAGATGCAAAAAGGACAAGGCTAGTTAATGTCAGTGTGCGTGGACGATACATCCTTCAAAGAACTGGCCTTTCAGACAGACAGACCTCTTTTACAAGCCTCCAAAAACTGTCAATAAACACTTCGGGAATTTTCTGTATACATAAAAAATGATTGTTCCCATTCTGAAATTAATGAGTTTGACAGTGGGTGCCTACGAGCTTGAATTTGAAAGTTTTAGGTGTAATTAATCTCTTTTTTATCACTTTGTAGTCTTGAATTTGAAAATCATGTTACGTTACATGTATGGCTGTATATTATCAGTGGTCACTGTTTTATTGAATAATAATGGGCCCAGTAGACATTTTCTTTTCTGGTTGATTTGTATGGTTCTAGTCTCTGGATCATAATGTATAATTGCTATTAGTGTTGTTGTCAGTCTCTTCAATTCTTCTAACTTTTGTGGGACTTAGTAATTAGTGGGAAACTATTGGAAACAGTTTAAGAGCCTCGTTATTGGTTAGATGGTTCTTCCCTCTAATTTGATGACACTGTTGTTATGTAATTATGTCCGTGGACTCGGCAGATTTATTAGTAATGAATTTTATTTTAATTTTACAATTGACAGGAGCTATTTTAACTATTGATATATATATATATATATATATAACGTTTATTTTTCTGTTTAAAATTCTTTTAAACAAAGAAAAAAAAAAAGGTAGACCTATTGGACCGAACCGGTCCTCCTCGACATGCATCAATCCGGTCTTCACTTTAACCTTGATCCGAATTTGACCGAAGGAATACCCCTAATTAAATCTAAGTTTGAAACTTGACTTCATTATTTGCAAAATCTTGATTCTTCTTGTTGTCTATATATAAGGAATCTACGATACCATATCTCCTTTTACCTTTCTATGCCCCCATTCTTCTTTTTCTTTGACGTAAACCCCAGCCATATTGCCAGTGTTCAATCAAACCATGCACAATGGTCATTGAGGTTTCATTTTAATAAGTCGTACACTTATAGCTTTTTTTTTTTTTGTTTTATTTTTTTTTTCAGAAATGAAAGAGAGAGGGAAGAGAGAAAACATGCATATTTTTGTTATTTCATCTCATTTTTATCGACATGAGAGGTCACTATTATTTTTAAAATATAAGAAAAGTTGGGGAAAAAAAGGCTTAGGCTATTGAGTCACACGCAACAAAAATAACATTTTCCCTGATTGTTTTAAATAACCAACCAAGAAAAATTCTCATGCACATGAGACATCAAGTTTTATGTGAAAAAGCTTCGACGTGATGAAGAGAAAAATTATGAACTCGGCCAGCAAATAATTAATTCTTTCACTATATAATTAATAATGGACTTACACAGTTGTTCTTCTGGCTCAACTACATTATCAATGCCACAAATTCTTCACTTAATGTGAATTTTTAGACCAAAAATAACTGAAATTTGTAAATCTTTACTAAATTCATAGTTGTTGAATCGAGAATCAAAATCCTTATGTTATGAATTATAAATTGAGAATCGAATCGAATCGTAAAATTCAGTACACATTTTTAATTTCAAATATAAATAATATATATCCATAGAAAATAAATAAAATATATTAAAATTATGTCAAAAATATATTCATGTTATCTTTAAATTCAAATTGTACCAAATCAATTCACTTTCAAAATAACAAACTAGAAAAAATCAACTATTAGCCATTAGGCTACGAATAAACTCTATTATAATCTTTACTAGTTATCAATCATCTTCATTGTAACGCCCCGTTTTCCCACAACGTGCATTACCTCGAGATTTCGAGAATTTTTTTCACATCAAACACACAACATAAGTCTCTCGATACATATACCTTTGTAACACCCGGTGTAACCGGTGTTAAGAAAATAGGAAAGGAAGTAAATATACTTCCAAAAATGTCCTTGAGGAAGTGATGATCTTTGAGAGTGAGAATGCCCATGAGAAGGGTATTTCGGTAATTTGGATAGAGAAATCCAATAAAGGGTATTTTGATAAATTAAAAATAATTCCTATGTGGAATTAGGTGTATAAGTGAATAAAAAATCCCAATATGGTATTTATGAGGAAATATGTGGGATTAATAAATTCACAAATAGTATTTGGGAATTTTGGAGAGATGCCATGAAGGAAATTAATTTTGGAAATAGGGAAAATGGTGGATAATAAATTATTTGAGGAGAATAATTAAATTTTTCCTAAGTTAGTGAATTAATGTGGTAATGCCACATGGAGGACCAAGATAAAGAATTGGAAGCCAAGTTTGTGTCTTAGAGTGACACTTGGCATAATCTTGGAAATTTAAGAGAAATTATATGTGTGGATTTATGAGTTGGAGAAGGAATTAATTAAATGCAAAAGATATGATAATTGGTCTTGTAAGCATTTAATGTGAAGCATAATTATATGGATTAAAGTAAATCCAAAAGAAAATGGTAAATGGTCACCATTAATGCCTTGGAAAATATGAGATTTAAATAAATCTAATGAAAAATGGGAAAATGGTCACCCATTAATGCTTGGAAAATTGAGGGATTTATTTAAATGAGAAAGAAAGTATTATGTCTTTCAAGTGGTCTCTCATGTGATGGTTATGAAAATAGTCCCATTAATTTAAATGGGAAAGAAAGGATAATTTCAAGGGATGAGATTAATTCTTGAAATGGGAAAGTGATCCAAGGGTTGCCATTAAATCTTGGAAGTTGGCATGGATTGCCAAATGGTGGAGAGATGTTAAAAGAGAAATGATTGGAAGGTGGAGATTTAATCTCCAAATTAAATCAAAGGCTAGGATTAAAACCTAGCAAAGCACATGGATTGTGCTTCCTTTGGATGGCTAAGATGTTGTCTTGTAAAGTGAGAAAAGATCCAATGGTGGACTTTAAACAAGACTTAATGCCATGGATTGTGTTAGTTTGGATGGTGAGGATTTATTCTCACCAAATAAATCTAATGGCTAGGATGCATTCTTGAAATATGAGGGAACTAGTATAAAATGGCAAGAAGTGAGGTCTTGGTTTCCTTTGGCCATTTGGAGAAAGAAATGAAGAAGAGAGAAAGAAGAAAAAAAAGAGAAGAAGAAATCCAAGAAGCCTAAAGGTAAAGGTTTCTTAAATTTCTTGTATTTCTCATTTTTAAAGGATTTCTTTATAATCCTAGGCTTGTTTTTCATGTAAGGAGTTTGAGGAAATTAAAGGAAGTGATTTTGGAGGCTTGAAGTTGTTGGAAACTTGAAGATCCATGGAGTATGAGGTAAGGGGAAAGCCCCAAGTGGATGGTGGCTAGCATGACTTTTGTATGCATTTTAACATTTTGTGCTTGCTTTGCATATGCTTGTGTGTATGAGACTCATGGCCATGAAATTGTGTGTTGGGATGGGTGTGTTGAAGCCTTTAACCTTGAGGGTTGAGGTATTGGAACCCTAGGCACTTGCATATGGCATTAGCATCTATGTTGTTAATTTCCATACTTTATATCATTGCACCCTTATTGAGCTCTTGGAGCTCATGAGGTTTATTTGACCTCTTGTAGGTATTGAAGCATGCTATGGAAGGGTTTGGCAAGAGAAAGAAGCTTGAGCATGAAGGCATTAATTATTTTTCTCAAATGGTGTAATTTATGCTTAAATTGTATATGCTTTAAGTAAATGTTTCTTAAGCCCAAAGTGTATTTTTGGAGTGTATATTCCTTGAAGGGTTGATTTTTCTTAGTGAATGAGATTGAGGCTTATGGCATGTTGAAGCCTAGGCAAAAACTTCCCTTTGGTATGATATGTTGTGTGTTCATCAAGAGGTGTATTAGGTCTAATTATGGAGAATTAGAGGCAAACTAAGATGAATGTGAATTTATTTATTTAAATTTAATTTCTGGAAAATTTGGGGTTTTATAGCCCAAAGAAAAAAAAAAAAAAAAGGGAAGAAAGAAGGAGGGAACCAGCAGCTGGAAGCTGCTGGAAATCAGTAGCAGCAGGCTGCTGCCTGCGCGCGGGCTGTCGCGGCCGCGCGCGCGAGCAGGCGGCCGCGCCCGCGTGCGGGCGGGCGCGCGCGGGCGGCCGCGCCCGCATGCCGACGGGCGCGTGCGGGCGGCGGCGCGGCATGCGCGGCCAGCCCGCGCAGCCAGCGCCAGCGGGGCCCCGCGCGGGCCCCGGGCGTGCCAGTGGGCCCCGCTGGCCAATTTTTTTAAAAAATTGGAATTTTGGGAGAAATAAGGGGCATTTCTTAATCGATTTTGGGCCCCGAATGAATTTTCAAAATAAATGAAATTCGGGCATTTTTGGAGAAAACGCCGAAATTTTGGGAAATTGAAAATGATGAGTTTTTCCTCCAAAAAAAAATTGGTGATCCATCAATGGATTGGTCTGGATGGTGATTTTGGGAGCCCGGTAAAATTCTTCGATGGAAAGAATTAAATATAAAAAAAAAATGGCGGTTGGGCGCTTGAAGGAGATTTTCTTTATAGCCAATGCGGTGTGGCTAAAGCCCAATTCTGCTAGCGAATCCTGGGATTCAGCGAAGGGAAGGACGAACCTAGATCCCACCTAGGGCGTTTCGTCTTGAAACATGATCCACCCTTCGCCAAAGGCCGGGCAGGTGGACAATTCAGGTGATTGTTCACGAGTAACACCCGTAAGTGGGAGCGGGGCGTTATAACCTTCATCATAATCATTTTCCGACAATCCCGATCGTACCTTCTTATCATGTCAAAATTTAAAATTTAATAGACTAAGATAGGTATTATCAATCAGCGGAAGCAAGATCAAAACCTCAATGATATATAACTGACAATTTCCTTTTTACAGATAATAACCGAATCGATGTTTCATATGAAAATATCAAAATATTATATAACCTCTGAACATCGTAATCATAGACAAAACCTACGAAAACTAAACATAGCAGCTACATCTCGATGACATTCTTTCCCTTAGCGCCATTGCATTCACCTGGAACGTTTGAATATTCCAGGAACATAGTCCAATTTAGATGCTAAATCATCTAAGTGAGAATTCAAAACATTTTCATGCAGATCTGCAAAATCATATATAAAATCGATAAATCCTGACATGCACCAGCCTAAGAGAATCCCACATAGCACTTAACCTTAACCGGGGAAAATGCAATTTCTCTAAAGGCGACACGACCACTTCGGCCCATTGGCAAAACAATCCTGCTTAAGAGGGACAATCTCGACACATGAACCCGGGAATCACCCCATTGTCATTGTTAGGCTTTACGCTCCAACTCAAAAACATTCCAAAACCCAACGTAACCCTAGCCCCAAGAGTGTCACATCAACACTATCCTCGGAATCGACGTCACCTCGGCATTAATGCTATTGCTCAAAGGAACCTGGGGTGGTGTCCACTCGCAGCCTCGCCACTTGAGCCAACAACCGGGGTGGTGTCCACTCTCAGTCTCGCCACTTGGGTCCCGTAGGGTGAAGTCCGTCTTAGCCTCGTCCCAAGTGGTTCATCGAGCATTTATCCTTGGTACGCATCCCGAGTGCTGTCACTCTGGACTACGTCACAAGTTAACAACCCCACGTCCCACATGGACGACACAAAACAAGCCAATGTCGAAAATCATAACATGCATAGTTTAAAATCAACATTTCGATGTATGCAATTTACCGTACGAAATTTAATGCATGTGTAAATAATCATTTGGACAATCCATCACAATAAACCAAGCCATAGGTATGAACACTCACAGTAAACCATTCACATGTCACTTAAAGTCTTTTCAGGTAGAACCACTCACAATTCAAAACAGAGTTGGGGGCGAACACTTACCTTGGGCTAAATTCAAGATTTCTCGAAATGCGTGCCCGATTGACCTCGATTCTCCTGCCAGGCGGTCTCTAGTTCAAATTCGAGCCTCAACGATACCCTAGACATCATGTGCATTCAAAGGGAAATTAATATCTATTTTTCCAATTTTCTCCTTATTTTTCTCTAATTTCTCCCTATTTGTTTCTTGATAATTTCAAGTAAATACCTCTTCAAGCATTTTTTCTAAATTTTTCTCCATAAGAATTCATAAAAAAAATATTTATAAGCCTCTGGAATTTTATGAAAAATTTTCAGATTTTTCTCCTATTTTCTCAAATTTTCATAATTACTTTTCCTTGAGAAAATTTATTTCTGATCGATTTACTTCGAATATACTTCAAGAAAAATCACAAAAACTAATCAAATAAATCCCTTATCCTTCTGGAATTTTCGCAGAATTTTATAAAAATTCCTCCTATTTATTTTCTATTTACCTTTCATTTCAAAAATCAAAAATAATTATCTCCTCAAGAAATTTCCAAGATAAAAATTTATCAAAATAAACTATTCATCCTTCTTGAATTTATGGATATTTTTCCAGAATTTTAATTCCTTTAATTCTATTTTTTCTCTAATTTTCTTTATTTTCAGTATTTAAAAAAATACAGAAAATACCTCCGGTCATCTTCTCAGGCGACGGCGACCGACCACCTTCTCCGATGGATGATCTGAAGACACCATCTTGAAGCTCTCTTCAATTCGATCACAATGGAACCTTCACATGGCCGAAAAACTTACCGGAAGCTGTCCGATTTGACGATTTACAGTCCGACTCCGGCGAAGCTTTGCGTTTTTCGGCGAGCCAAATTGACCTTCGATTTGAACTCATATTGACACGAAACTTTCCAGATCAATTACCCATCGCCTTGCGACCAAAAGCCCCTTATTAGATCGCTCAATCGATCAATTAACAACCCGATTTCACCTTCACTTGATATATATATATATATATACATGCGGCCGAATGCAAAAACACCTCTACACCGCTCCAAAAATTCTGAAACTCTCCAGAAATGATCCTCTTCCCTCAAGGATCAAAAGCCCCTTATTGGTTTCCCTCAATTCGCTCTCAAACTTAAGCGATTTGATGATTCAAATTCGGCCGAAACCTTTGGCTATTTATAGCCAAAATCCGACCCCCACGTGGCCAATTTCCGGCCAAAACTTCTTCCCCACGCCTCCTAGACCACCCTAGGCCACTCCCTGACGGTCCTGAGCTGTCAAATGGCCGGATTTTCTGGCCAAATCTATGGCCAAATCGGCATGCTTGTACAACTTTCTGAAAATTGTACTTTGGCCCTTTGAAATTTCTCTTTTACATTTTGGCCCTTACCCTCAAGCCCCTGATCTCTCTAGCACCATTACTAAGACCCTCAAGATTATTACTTCTCATTTCTCCCTTGAAATTTCTGAAAATTTACCATTTTGACCTCTCTCGGGCATTTTTAGAAAATTATACTTAGGTCCGATTGATTTATTTGACCTCAAATCCACTCGATTCAACCTAAAACCACTTAAGGGTTGTTCTACACATCGAATACTAGTCCTTGACACTCTCTGTTGGCTTTTTGGACATCATTTATAACAATTCGGTAATACGAGCTTATTAGCAGCTGTATTTTTGCTATACCGAAAATTCTTCCCAATCTCATTTCTTTTATCACTAAAAATCATAATTTAAATCACTTGTCGTTTCTATACAATTTTCCTTGGCTATATAGGGTCCGGGGTACTCCCTCTGACTAATTCGGTCGTCCAAAGCTGTGTTAGTGTACCCTATAGTCTTATTTTTTCCAAAATTCCAATTATGCCCTTTCTCAAATATCATTTTTATTCTCAAATTATTCTTGGGTGTTACATTCATCTTCAAGTTGAAGAGCATTATCATCTTCAAATGTAGCCAAATCCACTTGCTCTCCATCCTCCACATCTTCCTCACCATTAATTATTTCTAAATCCAATTCTTCTTCCACTTTGTCTTTAACAACGTTTTATTTTTCTTTTTTATCTAGCTTCAAGTTTCTTGGCCCTATATTATACAATATAAATTATAACATATTAGAATTCAATTCAAACTTATACAAACACATTAACTTAGTTTTAGAAAGTAGGAAACTATAAAGTATAGATATATACCTCTTATATTATTACTTGGTTGAATATCTCGATCATCTTCAAAGCATTCATTAGCATCCATCCATGAATTATCTTAGGGTAAACAAGGATTTTCTTGTTCAGTGATCCATTCATCATTGGAATCCATATCACTCAAACAAATAAGATCATAATTTTTTCACTTCTTTTCTCCGTCTTGGCTTGCCTCAATTCAAGTTGAATGTTATACTTCACAAAGACAAGGGCATTTAATCTTTGTTGTTCCAAACGATTTCTCTTTTTGGAATGGACATACTCAAATGTGCTCCAATTTCTTTCACATCCCTTAGCACTACATGTGAGACTCAATACTTGTATGGCTAGGTCTTGTAACTCTCTGTATTCTTCCCCATAGCTTTCCCACCATAAAGCTAAGATAGAAAAATATAAAACTAATTAGTCTAATTAGTTTAAAGGAGCTAACAATTGAAATTTGAAAATGGAAACGTTAAATCAAAATAATACCCGATTGCTTCTTATCTCTTGTTAAAGTAGCCATGTTTATGCCAAACAATCCTTCGCATTTTTTAAACTTTTCTAATTGCTCATCAATTTTGAGTCTTGTTTCAATATTCGAATACATCTTTTCTATTGTCTTGCACAAACCAACTTTAACTTCCATATCCACATTAAAAACTTATCATACTGAAATCTTAAAAAAAAATGCAATACAAGTAAGAAACAATAAAGCATATACAAAAATTTGTTGGTTATAGAAAATATGATTTTAGAAACTCACTTGGGATTAAGAAAATATCCTGCTGCATGGAGTGGCATATGAAATTTCAAATCTCATCTTGTATCAATAATGTTCCAAATGCGCTCATACTTTATCTTTTGATAGTTGAAATTTTGTGTAATTTTTTCCTTTGCCCTATCCATCGCTTCATATATGTATCCCATTGCTGGTTTCACATCCCCATCAACAAGTCTTAACATTTTAACAAGTGGACTTACACACTTTAAGCAATACTTAATCGATTTCCAAAACTTGTGATCGGATAACAAGATTACTCCCACTTTAATTGCATCCACCTTAGACGCATAATGACTTTTAGCCCACTCTTCCGATGTAAACATAGCCCTAAGAGGAATTTTATTTTCCTTAAAACTCCTCAATGTAAGAAATGATACGGCAAACCTTGTAACTCCTGGCCTCTTCAACTCTATCTTCTTAGAGAACTTCCTAAACATGCTAAGGACCCAAGCATGTCTATAAATATATACACAAACTTTTTTAGCCTTCTTTATTGTATCTGTGAAAATAGGCAACCCACCTATATCATGTAAGATCAAATCAATGCAATGTGCTGCACAAGGAGACCAAAATAATTTTTTTCTTTTTCTCCATCAACAAGTCACCCGCAACTATGTAGGCTGAAGCACTATCAGTCACCACTTGAACAACATTTTCCTTCCCAATTTCCTCCACCAATGAATCAAGCAACTCAAATAACTTTTGTGTATCTTTTATAACATTTGAAGTGTCAATAGATTTAAGAAAAACTATTCCACTTGGACTATTCACCAAAAAATTTGTAAGAGATCTACTTTTTCTATCCGTCCACCCATCTGACATCAAAGTACAACAAGTCATTTTTCATTCCTTTTTATACTTCTCTAGCATTGAGTTTACATTGTCAACTTCCTTCTTCAAAAATGTAACCCTAGCCTCATGATAACTAGGAAGTTTTAAACCCTTACCATATATATATTCACCAACTGCTTCTATCATTGAAGCAAAAAAAGGGACTTTTTACCAAACCGAAAGGTAATGCATGTCCATACAAAAATCTATAAATGCTATAAACAACGGGCTCTCTTTTCTTAACCATTACATTTAAAGTTTGTTGTTTTTCTTTCATTTTAGTGACAAAGACATCCATGCTAGTTTTTCTTTTTCCTCATACTATTTGAACTTCTCTCTTCTTCTTGGAAATATTCTTTTTCATTCACTTTTTGTCTTTCCAATTCTTCTAAGATCTGAATACAAAGTTCCCTCACATTATCTAGACATTGTGTACAAGGAGCCATTATCATGATTACCCGCAAAACAGTATTTCATTCGATTTATCCCTCCCCATCTTTCAAATCTATAATAATTGCACTTTAAGTTCATTTTATTTCCATTAATTCAAGAGCAATATTTCCAGGTAGGATCATTACTCTTTGTTGTAGATCATTTTTTTGATCTTGACGCCATATTCAACGAGAAAGAAAGTAATATTCTTCTTATAATATTTAAAAAAAAAACATAAAGTCAAACTTTTGAAATAAAAAACAGTAAAACAACATAAAAGAAAATAAAAAAAAAGCATAACAAATTTGAATAAACAACAAAACATAACAGAAAAAATCAGTAGAAAAAAAAAAAAAAAGACACAGCAGTCAGCACTGTAGTGTAGTAGCAAGAAAACATTAAAAATAAAATAAAATAATAACAAGTTAACAACTAAAAAATAGGTTCTCTAATAACCCCAAAGTCAACAAAAACAACTGGAAAAGACACAGCAGTCAACACTACAGTGTAACAGCAAGAAAAAAAAAACAAAATAACAAATTAACAAGATAACCCTAAAGTCAACAAAAATAGCTGGTGCCCGTGCTTGGAAGTAAGCATGAGTGGCTCCACACCTATGATCTCTTTGGTGGCACGTGAGCCTCATGCCCATGATGTACCAAGCACATGAAAAATTATGATATCGTTTTCAACGATAAAAAATGGTTTGTGTTGGTTTTGTGTTTCCTAATGAGGCCCAAGGTTGTGACGATTTTTTGGGTGAGTTTCATTTTCATAGGCTTCGGCCTGGGATTGAAGGACTCAGATCCGTCATTACTTTTAAGCAGCCCATTTTAAAAGTCGGGCCACAAGCCCTATTCCCACTTTGGAGGAGAAATGGGCCTTAGCCCATTTGCTCAAATTGGAGGGAAGCCCACTGTTTTGAGTCCAAAAGCCCAAGCCCAAAGCCCACATATAAAAGGCCTATTTTGTGTGGCCCATTCCTTGTTGTTTCTTTTCTTTCGGCCAAACCCTAGCCCCTCTCTCTCTGTCTCGTTTCCTTGCTTGGCTGATTGCTTCCTTCGTGGTTTCCTTTTGTGCTTGATCTTCAATGGCTCTGTTTCCATGTCGGTCCGATGCTTCTTTCCATGTTGAGAGACAACATTTGTTCTTGTTGATCTTGGTCGATTTGTTGGTGTCGCATGCCCTATTTAGGGGGTTTCGATCATCCATTCTCGATAAGCATTTCTATTTGGCTTTGTGCTTTCTACCTTCTGTCTTTGTGACTGATCTACCTTCTGTGGTAACCTACTGTGTGTGGCGTTGATCGTTTTGGGTGAGATAGGGCTTCAGTTGAGTTCGGCCGAGAGGTGTTAGGGCTTTCTGGGCTTTCGGTTTGAGGGCTTTGTTGTGGCTTGTGGTTCCTATTCGTTGGCGTTACCAAAGTGGTGAATGGACTCTTCAGATTTGAGCCTTGAACGTGTTTAAACAGGGAGTTTGTACTTCGTGTTCATCTTCTTGTTGCTGTTTTCGATACTTTGCGTATTATTCTTTATATTCGATTATATTTGGTTCGATGTTATTGCACTAACCCTATTTTTGTAAAGATTTTCCGCAACAGTTTGACTAGAGAAATGGCTATAGAAAATCGAGAATAAGGTGGACACCTTCAACACTCATCAAGACTCCCAAGCTGGATTTTCTTTAAGAATAGGCATAGAATAAAAGCACTGGTTTTAAGCAAACACAATATTCTTCTTAGGACTCGTATGATCTTGGATAAATAAAAAAAAAAAGAAAAAAGCAACGCACCTTGAACAGAACCTGAAGTCTCGCGGTCGCAGCTCTCAAGTCTTGCCTTTGCTTCGGTCGTTTCTCATGCTCATACATGAAAAAGAAAATGCCCTTACCCAGAGATGTAAGATGCGAAGATGAAGGACAACAAAGATGTAAGATGCGAAGATGAAGGATATAGTGCCCCTTAATTACCTAGAGATGTAAGATGCGAAGATAACAACAAAGATGTAAGATGCGAAGATGAAGAATATAGAGCCCCTTAATTACCTAGAGATGTAAGATGCGAAGATAACAACAAAGATGTAAGATGGGAAGATGAAGGACAACAAAGATGTCCTTCATGTATGAGCATGAGATGAAACGACCAAAGCAAAGGCGAGACTTGAGAGCTGCGACCGCGAGACTTCAGGTTCTCTGAGATGGTTATTGTGATTTTTTTTTTTTTTTTTGTTTATAAACTATGGTATTTTTTTTAACAAATCATGCTTCTAATAAACGCAGCAGCTTTGAAGAATGTGTGTGGCTTCACCTTTAGAAAATTTTCTATAGTTCATTTGACGATGAAGAGAAACAAGAAAGTGCCCTTACCCAGAGATTTAATTTCTTATCTCTTCTTTGTTTTTGGTCTAAAATAAATATCTCTTTTCATTAGACCATAAAAAATAATTCTCCTATGGTGCATGGGAAACAAGACCACCAATTATTATTATCGCTAAAATATAAATAAGAGAAAAAAAACAAAATAAAATAGCATCCGCAAAGGGGTCTTCCAGCGAAACATCATCATTATAAAAGCAAACAATAAACAAACACAATAGAAGAAACCAACCCATGCCTGTGGACTATATGGTAATGAGTGGGCATCCACCCAAACTGTCTAAATTTGGATTCAGAATATATTTATTTCAACGATGATGGAGAAGACTTGATATTATTATATTTATTCATAAATTCACTTCAAATATTTTTTATGAAGGAATCAATCATCACAGTTAACGTGCCTTCTCGACCATAACGCAACCCACCTGTTCACCCTTTGCTAGCTTTCGGCTATATTATATCCTCTTACAATTTAAAAATCTCAAGAGATGATGATGTTGAGAATTTTGTCTGATAATGTTAAAATTAAGGATGATCTTGTCAAAAATTTTGTTCAAGAGTTTAATGTATATAAATGGTATCGTCTGAACAAGTAGTTCTCTCCTACATCTTAATTTATATAAATTCTCTATTATTAATTTATCTTAACTCTTTCCTAAATATTAACTTAATTGTCCAAATCTATACAAGAAACAAAATGTATCTAGACACCTCACACACTTGGTAATGCTCTCCAACAACATCCAATGATATGTAAAATATTGATAAGAGTACAAATAGGGTTGTGGAGATATGATTCTCTACCCATCGTTACCTTACTGTATTTCTCTCTCTCTCTCTCTCTATATATATATTATTTTGTCTAACTGATATACAATTAAAAATTAAAATGAATTCAAAATCAAACATATTATTTCAAACTTTGAAACTTAGCTAATTTTGGTCCTCCTTGCCTCTCACCCTCACCATCTACCAACTAAGATGGTATTTTTTTTGTATTCTTTAATGTAATAAAATAATTTAAAATTTGCAGTTGTCGCTCTTTAACTTTTTATTTGCATTAATATCAGATTCCTCTCTTATTAGATTATTGTGTAATTAGTTAAATAATAAATATAAACTTATTAAAATAAAATATATTTGGCACAAGGACAGAGAGTTAAAACAAATACTTTGAAGATACAAAAATAGGGACACCCAGAAGTTGATCTAGCTAGGTGATCTCCATCGCCTGTGGCCTCCAACCTCAAAGCACACCCACTCGTACGACCTCCATCACGCTGGACCAAGAAATCGTCTAATTAGCGCCTGGATTAGACACTAAAGCTTCATTAGCGAAGCTTCAATATTGGTGACTAGATATGAGACAGAAAGGAAGAAATCGAGGAGATACAGGCCAAAAAAGGCCAAACAGTGGAGGAGAAAGGGAAGAAATGAAACAGGAGAGATTATATGTTGATTATCGACAAAACAATTCTTTTGTCTAATTTATTTACATCCTAGAATCTGACTAATTAGATAAATGGTCATACAGAGAAGCCATGCATGCATGATACATTAGTTAAAGGCATTGGAAGAAGAAGAATAATTAATAAAGCCACCCTGGAGATGATGTAGACTAGATATCTGTTGTTTTGATAGTTGAAATGCAGCCAAATCCTGCTATTATCTTATTCAGGGCCATCTTGCTCAATAACTTAATTTGTCAGGTAGTCCTTGGCTATACTTGAAAAGATATGGAATCATTTAATTTGCAATAGGGGTATTAATTAATGAAAGTCACCCACTTTAAGAAAAGAAGATTTATCGGTATTAATGCAAGAAACAAGCTGCAATTGTAACTGGGACCTAGTACAATTAATGGACATGGACTTCGCACTTAAATGACAATAAATGGGCTTGACTTGCTTTCAGTTGAAAGTATGTTTGCCCCACATCAATTACTGCACAAAGCAAGCAAAATCAAAAACTAGAGACTATGATGTTCAAGAAACCTATTTAAATATTACAAACATCACTTTACTTGTTATCTTATTCTTTGAAGTATAACCACAGTTGTTATTATTATTCTTGAAAAGCGACAATTAATTAATATACGATTTTCACTGTTACAAACATAAAAGACCATTTATCGAGAAGGATGTCAAGGATTTGCCTCTTTTATGTTTTATAATGTTTGTTGGTTTAGTTGGTGTTATTGTTGGCTCAAGTATACGGTTTTGTCACTGGGGTCGTCTTTCGAGTATTTGGTCTTAGCATGACTCAGTGCATATATATCCCGCTAAACATATATTTTAGTTCTTGTATTTGTATATTTTTTTATTTAAATATTTAAATTTTTTATTATTTTAAAAATAATCATAAATTATATAATTTTTAGTCAATTACACATTTAAATTTTTTATTTTTTGAATTCATTATTTTTAAAAAATTTATCGAGATGTATAATTAACTCAAAATTGTATAATTCGGTGATATATTTAAAATAATAAAAAAAAAAGTTTAGAGATGCAATTAACTCGAAATTACAATTTCAAAAATATTTTTGAATCAATAAAAAAATTAGAGTGTCTAAATGAAAAAAAAAAAAAAATACAACTACAAGATTAAAATATTTATTTTGCCTATATATCCCTTTGAAGGAGTAATTTGGAAGAATGCTTTGTGATGATGTTAGGAAGTTGGGACTTGATGTAGTGCTTGACGATTTCTTCTAAGCTTGGGGCTTTTTGTCCCCTAAAATAAACTCTGACGGTCATGTTAATGTTCGATAATGAGAAAACGAGCAAAGAGAGGTAGAATGACGAGAAAAATAGTAAATGCTTACCTATCACTAGAAAATTTAGGGTATTTACAGCCCACACAATGATGGTCCGAGCATGATTCCCATTAAAACTTTATTTGAGATATGATCCCCAAGTATGGCCAAGGCATAATGCCAAGTCGTTAAGCCATGCTAGTGGAGCAATGCTCTCTGATGATTGAGGCATTGGATTTTTCCATGTGGCAAGTTTAGATGCTCTCCAAATGGCCTTTGTGATGGATTGTTAAGATTAAGCCACATCATCATACTAAGAAGAAAAATGAGAGGGATCGCAACGATTCACCTTCTTTCTCATTCCTTATAAGCTAACCCTTATGGAAGAAGAAAAGACGAACCTAAAATACTCCTCCACTCAAGCAAACTTAGCTATCGGAGTCAGAGGCAAGTGATGAGGTAATTAACCTACCAACCAACCTCAAAGCAACATGTGGACCAATCTAAAAGGAACACATGGACCAATAAAAAATTAACACATGGCTTTATCTTAACAATCTGACATAAAGGTCACTTGGGAATCATCCAAACTTGTGATGTGCCAAAACCCTGTGCCTCGATCATTAAGGGGTATAAACTCCACCAACATGGCTCAACATCTTGGCACCATGCCTCTTGGTCATATCTTGGGGTCACATCCCAAGTAAGGTCCTCAGTAAAAATCATGCTCAAACCATTATTGTGTGGGCTATAAAACCCTTAAATCTTTCGGCAACAAGTAGCCATTTACCACCACAATTCTCGTTACTCTACCCCTCTTGGTACATTCTCTCATTATCACACATTAACTTGATCGTTGGGGTTTTCACCCCAAGAAATAAAGCCCGAAGCTAGCAGGAAATTAGCAGGGTCTTGCATCGGGTCCCAACTTCTCAACAATATCACTTCGAACTTTTAGTTCTCTACCTAGCATCACACAAGTTTTCTTCCACGTCAAAGCTTTCTTTTTGTCTATAACATCTTGTTACATATTTTATGTTTGAGTGAACTTCATTATATGTCCCTCTCTAGTTTAGTCTTTGTATATCTACTAAAAAACTTAGCAAGGACACTATCAAGGGAAAAAATAAATACACAAAGAAACAATTCAATTATAATCTCATCATCCTTATTCTCTTGTTTCCAAGACAACCAATGAAGAATTTGGGAATATAATCATTTTTACAATTTTTTTCTCCTTTTTCAAACTAGGAAACATAATTATATTCTTTCGATCTTTCTTTCTTTTTTTAACATTGTAAAGCTAAAGTAAATCTCTAAGGTTGCGTTCTTTTTGTTTTTTTCAAGTTATTTTTAATTTTCAATTTTTTAAAATAATGAAAACGCGTTCTTTTTGTTGTTTTGAAAAATATATTTTTGAAAATAAAAAAAAATTGTAAAGAAAACTCAAAAGAACAAAAAGTTGTTTTGAGTGTTTTCATCCAAAACAAACTCTAAACTCAAAACACATTTATTTATTTATTCATATTTTATTATTATAATAGAAAAAAAATTACAAAATTCATTAACTTTAAAATGTATATATATTTTTAATAATATATTAACATTAAATATTTCTAATTTATTGAATAATCAAATTTATTGAATAAAATATCATTAAAAAATTATTTTCAAAATTTCAAAGAGAACATGTTTTTTTTAATTTTCTGTTTTGAGAAATAGTTTTTCAAAATGACAAAAAGAACGCATTTTCAATTTTCTAAAAATAAACAACCAAAATAGAAAATTGAAAATAAATTCAAAATTTAAAGCTAAAAATTAAAAAATAAAGAGAACGCAGCCTAAAACTCCTATTTAGGATCAATTTTTTCCCCATATTTCACTTTTTTTCAAGCAGAAAAATCTTGTTATCAATGTAAAATGGATAAATTATTCAAACATCCCTCATGGGTTGATTCATTTGCAAAGACATTTTCTATACTTCAAAATTGGTCCTAAAAACTCATGTGTTTTCAATTCGTTGCACATACACCTTCTTCGTCAATTTTAAGATATGAAATTATTTTTTATAAGTTAAAACAACATATAATTTTGCATTGCATAACATTAATTAAATTATTAAATTAAAATTAATTTTAAATAAAAAATAAAAATATTGCCAATTAGACCACATGAGTTCTGATTGACAGAGCTCCCCCACCGATGATGGATTCCACATAACCTATCATAGGCAAGTTCTCTAGAACAGAGAAAAAAAGTAGAGTGCAACCAGCAATACTTCTTGATGATGGTTTTTGGGACCGACCACCACGTGCCACCTCTACGACTGGACCTTGGGAATGGAACCTCGGACTTAGAGATGTCGGACCTCGGGTGTAGAACCTGCAAGACAATGGAGGGCCGGGGCTTGGATCCCCCGGGGTGGACTCCGACGCTCAAATCAGTAGAGTAAATGCAAGTATTAGTAAATGAGAGAGCTGTAGAGCTTGGGTATACCTGGCGAGAGTCCTTGTCTTTTATAGGCGAACCCGTTTTGGGATATCCGAGATGAGTGGGCACGACTCCCGAGAATCCCGGTTAAGTTGGAACGGGTCTTGCGGTTCGGCCCGAATTTCTCGGCCTCCGCTCTAGAGTGTTGACTGGCCACGTGTCGGTCTCTCAGGTGATCCACATGGCAGGTGAGACTATTGGCGCGTAAGGGTATTTTGGTAATTTTAGGCAGTGCCACATCACTTCTACCTCTTAATTTGAAATAATTAAATAAATTTGAAGAGTTATTTAGGTTGAGAGAAAAATAGCTTTGGCCAATAAAGAGGGTAAAGTGACATGTTAGTCTAATTGTGAGGTGAGGAAGTCTAGTTAGATGGTCATGGTTGAGTAAAGGGTGGTAAAAGTAGAATTTTGGAGAAATATTTTCAAAAACCATTAAAAGTTATATATATCCAACTAATATTTAACTAATTTTAAGTTGTAAAATTTAAAATAATAAAAAGAAGGGAGATGACTTTTATGGCAGAAGAAATAGCAATTAATGGGCAGCAGAATGGATTTGATGTAACAAAACAGTGCGCTATCACTTATATATATATATATATATAATATTATATAATAAATGAAAGAAGCAGTCGAGGAAGTTCCCATATAAAATTTTAAGAACTCCACTTATCTATATAATATTATATAATAAAAATATATAATATACTTAGATTTTAGAGGTCCCAAATAAAATTTTGCTTAAAGCCCCTAAAATTTCAGAGCTGACCCTACCTAAGAGAGACTATTTTTGTGCATGAAAGGCTTGATGTATTTGGAGAAGAAAGAAAGAGAAATTTAAGAGCAAGGCTTGAAATGATAAGGGGACTACTGTGCGATCTACCCAATTACAGAGGCTACAAAAAAAACATGCAAAGATGATTTTTGAGCTTTAAGAGGGGACAATATCCCTTGCCAAGTTAGGAAAACGCTAGAGATAAATCTGTTAGACATCAAAAACATTTCTACCTTTGGGTATTTTGTTGGCCTGAGAGAGTAAAAGAAAAAGGAATAAGTTTGAAGAGTTTTGGAGTTTAACCACTAATTTGAGTCCCTTCTTGATAAGGCAAGGAGGATTTAGGTTTGGATTTTGAGTTAGAGTTGGTTATCAATGAAGAGTAATAGTTCATATGTTTCCATTATCTTTAATGTGATTTTAAGGGATGGAAGGTCATTGATTTGATGGTATTTAGCTTCCAAACTCATCCTTGGTAAGTTCCTTGATTCCCATTTTATTGTTTCATAGCATGAATCTTATGGCATGTGTTGATGCTAAATGTGTTGTATTGTCGTTACTTCAATATATATGCATGTCATAAGGCATTGGCTATACATTTAAGGTTAAAATACGTGAGTAAAGGCTATCGTCAACAAGAGATTGATGCAAGAAAAATCTTTAAAGAAGATGGGGTTATAGAGGTCATCTCTTTGAAGTTTGGAGTCTCTAGTTGATAAAGAGTTGATTATAGATCTTGCATTTTCATAGTGTCGACGTTCAGAATTGGTCGACGGTGATTCGTTGGCCCGCACTGATGTGATGGATTCGAGAGGCTGGAGAAGATGGGATATTTGGTTTGATTCGTCGACCTGTCGGCCCGTCCCTACAAGATACTCTGATGCCCAAGTCAGTGAGCAAGTTGGTATGCAAGGTATTTGTCAGTGGGAAGAAAAAACGTACCTTGACTCTCAAAAGAGCTGGCTGATATATAGGAGGACATGCCTTCCTGCATGCGTTGTAAGTATGCAGATGATGTGATGGAATAGCCGGCATCGTCGGAAACATCCATGCAGCAGCAGGGCGTCAACGAGACCCTCATTAATAGGGATGGAATCCATCATTAATGAGGATGGGATCTGAGGTGAACGCGCGAAAACCCAAATGCGGCTATAATGATGTTGCTGCAAAGGGGCCAGGATGGGACTGGTGTGCGCTAGCCAAATGGGCCGAGAATGAGGGCTTGAATGGTCCAGTTGGGACGGCTCTTGACCTACTAGTATTCCGTGGCATATGTCCCTCCCGTCATGCGAGCTGATCGGCTGGGCCGACGAACTATAAGGGTCGCTGGGAGCTCGCTCGAAATGTGGCTGGGAGTTCGCTCGAATAGGTTACTAAGTTAAAGGCATTATCAGGAGCTCACTTAGCCCCGCCATATGAGTTTGGACTCCAACGATGTAGGAGCCCGTGTCAATGAGCTTAGCTCGAGGTCTACTGGATTTTAAGCAATTGGGCTGACCCATTAAATTAAGTTCAGCCTATAAGAAATAGAGTGGAACTTATTGAACTTTAAACTCATGGTTGCATCTTCATCACTTCAAAGGTTCATGAGAAAACTATAAGTGGCGAGGCTCCTTAACAAACCATCATCTCACTATTATATGTATTAGGAAAACCCTTATTTTGTTACACTTATGTTTTGTAATCAAATATAAGAACTCAAGTGGTCAAGGGTAAGACTACCCTCGTTTGAGAGTTATGTAGGCAATCATCTCACTATTATATGTATTAGGAAAACCCTTTTGTAGTTGAGTGTGATTTTGTACACCCCCATTAATAGGGGTGCACATCACCCCCTGTCAATTTGGGGGTAAAAAAGTCATTGTGAGGGTGTCTCTCCCCAAGCCATTTCCTTTTCTCCTCTCTTTTCCCTTCCCTTGCTCTCGTCGCCTTCCTCCCGCCATCGACCCTCTTATCACCTTCCTTTCACTATTGCCTCTCTTTTCATCGTTGCTTCACCGCCACTTTGCCTTCCCTCATTGAGCACCTCTATATCCTCCCTCTCCGCGGTGAGGCTAGGTGGGGCAGCGACGACGATAGGAAGGCGATAAAAGGCTTGTTGGAGAAGAAAAGGAAAGAAGAGAGAGAGAAAGAGAAAGGGGGGGGAGAGGAAGGAAAGAGGAGATGAGAGAGATAAGGGCCTCACAAAATTGGCCGGGAGGGGGGGTGACATGCACCACCGTTAAAAGGGTGCACAAAATCGCATTTTCAGTAGTTGTTTGTAATCGCTTAAAAAGGGTGCTTGGACACAATCTTAGTACTTTATAGTTTTTTGTTGATTTAATAAAAAACTATGGATTTCTATGCATTAATCATATTCATTAAGCAAATTTTGATGATTCGATATTGTATCATCAAATTATTAAAGGTCATTAGAAAAGGGTTTGAGTGAAAACAAGACCCCAAAAAAATGAATGCTTTTTGGCAAAAACAAAGGAAAATCGATATTCTTGGCAGTTTATTTCGAAACAAGCTTCAAAACCTCCGAGTCAATGTTTCAAAAGTTGTCATGGCATTGAAATCTCACTTCCTGGAATTATTATAAGTTTCAAAATATGAAGGGTTTATTTTGAAACTTGTCGTATCAAGGGGACTAGTTTCAAAACAAATTAATAAGGAACTAAGTTACGAAACATACCTCATTAAATTTGCAAGTACTTCAATAAAAAAAGGGATCAATTCATGTTTTTGAATTGAAGACTAGGACCACCCATAAACGTTATTTACAAAATAAAAAAAAAAATGAAAATTAGCAAAAATCAATATGATTGGGTGGTTGAGTAAGGAATCGCGAGATTTTCTACGAGAATTAGTAGTTTTGTAGTATAACCCGGTCTGACACTAAAAACATGAAAATTTTGATTTAATAGAAAAATGCACATTTTTTATTTTATTATTGAAAATAAATGACAAATTCTACAAGTAGTTACATAAAGAATCCTAAAACCCAATCAAGAATAAGATGAATAAGAATAAGAATAAGAAGAGGACAAAGATTTGTTGCCAATCTAACAACTAAGAATCTATTGCAATTATCACTCCAATGCAATGAACCCGACGACTAAGTTTGATCTTTGAACCCAAATTGACCCTAGATTGATTTGGATTCTATACAACATATCCATCCTTTTGCACAATCGAAATCCACCTTTGTGCTTCAAGCCTTCTTGTCTACGCGTTCTCTCTCTACGTCAATTTCTTTGGAACCCATTGTCGGCAGGTCATCCATCAAGAGCCATTCATTGTCCATGGGTTGATTCTTTTTTATTTTATTTACAATTTAATTAATTAAAGTTATATAATACAAAATTATATTATTTTGACTTATAATGTACTGCATCAACCCTTCAAACCGAGGTACTGTAAGATTATGAATTCGATTTTGTTTTCATACAGACTTGTATATTAACTGTGCCTATATGAAAGGTTATGCTCAAGTTTCTGCCTATAATTTATCCAAGTTAAAGAAAAGATAAATCCTAAGTTTATAGAGAGGATAGGATAATTCAAGCTAAAAACTTATTATGTATTGAAGATGGCAAAGACAACAAAAAAGGATAGTGAAGTCAACCGAGACAAAAAAAAAAAGGAGACGTACAATGGCCATGACAACAAAGGCAAGAGACACAATTGAGATTCGAAAAAAATAGAGCTTGGGAATTAACAATATTCCATCTTTAAGACTATTTCTATTGAAAAATTAATTTAAAATTTAATAATTTTATTTTAAATAATTATTTTTACAAAATTATACATAAATTTATTAATACATTTATAATTGAGACCATTCTAACATGATCATTAGTCTTTGATTGAATCTATTCCTGAGCTATTAACCGAATTGATTCACAAGACGCAACAAATCAAATTGTACTAAATTCAAATTTAACTCATTTATCTTTTCTTTAAGAACAAATTCAAGCATCAAGTTACTCCCAACAGCTTATAGCTCATTTTGTGACGTAAAACAAGTCTTCACAAAATATAAATAAAATTATATAAAAACAAAAAAATTATCTTCAAAGTATCTATACTATATTTTTTATCTTTTTCATAATATATATGTGTGTATATACATTCTTTATAGAATTTGCGTGGGGGCCTGTGTCATTCAAATCAATCGCGGTTGTCACATGGCCCGCCACCCACCCTTTTCCAGAGAAAATTAATTATAAGATTTCAAGAATTGTCACATTCGTTGGCGTCAAAACTCCACCCACCCACCCGGCTGAAAACAGATCAGTGACAAGCGACTTCACCTCGAATTCCACATCAATTGCAATCATAGATCTGATTTTTACAAATTAAAGAAAGCCCCCTTGAAATGGAACCATAACCATTAATAACAAAGTATTCCAGGCCTGCCGAAGTTCATATCATCGCCAGGATCAAAATGTAGCTGTCTTCAGATACCAAAGGTTTCGGAAAGGTTATATATATGTATATATGTGCGTGTGCGCGCGCGTGTGCAAAGGTTTGGCAGTGATTCAGGTTCCTGTCGTTGAAATACAAACAAACCACCAGTTGCAGCCAACTTCCCAAATGGAAACGAAATTCCCTCTTGGGAATGGATTCAATGGGCAGAAATATTAGCAAACTTTACAAGAGGGTTATTCATGCAACAAATATGTAGATAAAGAAGAGATGAAGGAGAAAAGAGAAGAATCCATGGGAGATTAAGGGAGCCAATGAAGAATCTAATAAGTTGGTTTTTTTCTGGTTTTAGAGTTAGATTGTGATAAAAGTGATACGAAGAGAATTCAGGACTGTTTCCCTGTTGGTTTTCTATTTCATATCTAGGTTCAAATTTCATGGGGAAAAGATAGATTGTTCTACGAAAAAGTATAGTTCGGCGAGAGTGAACGCTTTATAACCAAGTTTTTGTCTAGTAACGACGTAAATTACTGATCTCACCTAATGAGTAAGACTCGTGATCATTGTAGTTGACAATGATGTCAACCACAACCCCCCCCCTAATTGAACAACAAATACCGATAGTGATCCAAAGCCGATTCCAAGTAGAAGAATGGACAAGGGGCTCTAGCTTATCACCAACTCATCAGGAGATAACAGTGCGTGCTTCTCTCATTTACCATAATGAAATTAACATATCATCTTTGGCGTAGCTACGAGGAAAGATGGAAGTTAACATGAGACTCTCCCAATTCCTAACATGCAACAGATAAAGAGTCATCTTTCACAACACAACTTAGCCAGGTCTTCTCCAAAGAGACTCTCCGAATTCCTAACATGCAACAGATAAGAGTCATCTTTCACAACACAACTCAGCCAGGTCTTCTCCGAAGTTCCTAAATAAAGCTAATAACGCACATCGAATTGATTCTAAGACATCTGTCTTGAAATACTTAGCAATTTGAAATTGCATACCCTTCAACAATGAGGGAATTGTTGCAATGAGAATAATTTTAAAAAAAAAAAAAAAAAGTGGTATCAAGCATCAAAAGGCCAACATAAGAAAGCATACTCTTCTATTTCTCTGTCTCTCATTTATCCTCTAAAAGAATATGTACATGGATGATCTAAAGAGATCTTTCAACAAGATTATCTAAAAAAGTCCAAATCTAAGTTCAGAGCATGCACGAAAGAGCCAGAAAATTTAAGTTTAAGGCTTCCTAGAGAAGTCTAGACGGAGAGAAAAAAGATACGGACAGAACATACCATCCTCTCTTCATTCCCATGAAGACGCAGAAGACTCACCCCAAGATATGCAGCCAAGGCTCCAGCTTGTTGCCAATTTTTACCGGTCTCTCTGGATTCCCACTAGACAAGCAACTTCTCTCTGTGTCAAATTTATTCTCCACACAACCGCTCATACGGAGATAGGCCATCTGCTTCAAATTTGGCAAGAACCGGCCAATCTATGAATGAAATTGCAACCCAACAATTATATAATGGAATTAACAACATTAATCAAGATCTAATTTATGGGAAGTTCCAGGTTCCTCCACTTCAGAAACACGGGCAAAATTCATAACAGGGGAATCACAAGACATTGTTGTTATTGTTTTTCTCTCTTTTTGCCTTGTTCAAGGATGATATCACTCAAAATTTACGTTGTTTATCTATTCATCCTCCTTAAAATGCAGCAAAATAGACATACAAACACAAACAAAAGGGAAGTCCAAAAATGCAAAGGGCCAAATTTGATACAGCCACAATTTGCAAGAGGATTTTTTTCTTTCCTCGTGTCCCTTCTTTTGGATATATATATATATATATATATATCTGCAGGAGAAAGGGAGAGAAGCCAGTAGTTGAACTGGGAATCACAAAACAAGTACATGAAAGTATTTGATTTCATTTAACTGGCATCGCATTGCCAAACAGTAACAAAAGGTACACATGATCAAGCAACATCTTAAGCTTCACCTAAGCATTACATCGAGGATAAATTTACTTACTAAAGAATAATCATACAGAATAATTTGATGAGAGAGAGGCATACCCTTTTCTCTTTCTCTTTACTCAGTATCCGAAGGCAAATAAGAAGTATTCGACAGCAATGTTAAAGGATCCTGCGACAAATGTGAAGCATCCAAAAGCAAAGGTGATGAATCATGCGAAGGGGACGCCGCCGCCGATTCTTCAGCGATGAGGTTCTGCAAGCCGGGCTTCAATTCGCGGTTATAGAACTCTTCGTACTCGCCTCTATCCCCTGCTTTCTTCTTCACCTCAACCATTCTCAACGACGGCGTTAACTCAAATATCTCCGCTGCAATCGTCAATGGCCCCTTTACTCCTTCCCTCGAACCCTCCAAACTCACTCTGAAATCCTTCTTCCTCACCGTGAAGCTCACAACCTTTGCAATCTCCTCCAATTTGGATACGATATTCGACACCGGCGCGCCCGAAATAAACCTTCCCCCTTCCCCTCCCTCCTCGAACAATCCCGACAAATCGAATCCAGGCGAAAACGATATGATATCGAACGCATTCAGACTCGCTGGCCGGGGCAGAGTAGCGAGACGCCGCCGGGACTCGACTTCCGAATCTGATTCGGACAATGACTGGTCGGACTCGGAGCCCGCATCGTCCACGACGTCGGGAACGCTGCACAATTTGTCGTCCTCGATATAGAATTTGATATGCTTGAACCCCTTTTTGAACCATTTATTCTTCATTATCTCCGGAATCGTGATCCGGGTTTCCGGGTTCGTATCCAGAAGACGGGTCAGCAACCGGACCAATTCCGGCGAGAACCAACGCGGGCATCGGAATTCGCCTTTATAGATCTTTTTATACATAAACATGATGTTCTGATCGTGGAATGGTAAATATCCCGCCATCAACACGAAGAGTATGACGCCGCACGACCAGATATCGACTTTGGCTGCGTCGTAGCCCTTCCGGGCGAGAACCTCCGGGGCGACGTACGCTGGCGTGCCGCAGAACGTGTGGAACAGCCCGTCATGGGGGATTTGCTCAGAGACGGCACTGAGGCCGAAGTCCGAGACCTTGAGGTCGCCGTTCTCGTCGAGGAGAAGATTCTCCGGCTTCAGATCGCGGTGGTAGACGCCGCGGGCGTGGCAGAACCCGACGGCAGAGATGAGTTGCTGGAAGTACTTCCTGGCGACCTCCTCCTTGAGGCGGCCCTTGGCGACCTTGTTGAAGAGCTCGCCGCCCTTCACGAACTCCATCACGAAGAAGATCTTGGTCTTCGTGGCCATGACCTCGAAGAGCTGCACGATGTTGGGGTGCCGGACGCGGCGGAGGATCGAGATCTCGCGCTTGATATGCGCAATCAAGCCGACTTTCAGGATCTTCTCTTTATCGATGATCTTGATCGCCACGTCCTCCCCGGTTTGCACGTTCCGAGCGTGGTAGACCTTCGCGAAGGTTCCGTGGCCGAGGAGCTTCCCGATCTCGTAGCGGCCGAGGAGGAGAGCTTGCGCCTCCTTCTTGGTCTTCTGCGTGCTGGGGGCTGCGGCGGCGGGTTTTTCCGCCATTGGTGGAAGAATCTGGAGCTAGGAAACCCTAGTTGAGGCGGTGGAGAGGCGGTAGCTCCGCCATCAAGAATGGGTTGTTCTAAAGCTGTGGCTCTTTAATTTTGGCTTATGGGTGGGGGGTGTGATTAAAAGAACGTTCGCTTAGTGGAGTTGAGGGGGTATTTATAGGGAAGGGAGGAGATAACGGAGAGTTAGACGGAGAGGGGGGTGGCTTCCGTGAGCCAGCTGTTCGGGACAAGGGCAATGATTGGGAACGGGGCGCGTCCTGTATAGTATAGTATAGGTAGTAGTAAAACCAAAACCAAAAGCAATGTGACCGCTATTATTATGGCAGTCATAAGTGTGAGTCACGTGAGCGTACATGATACATTCACACGCCTAGGTCTAGGTCTAGGTCTAGGTCTAGGTCTAGGCGTTTGTGTTGAGACCAGCCAGGAAGAAGATGCCATGCCACTCCCCATCGCGACACGCACTGTGACGTCACGTAATTACCCTCTTCTTCTTGTGCTAGTAAAGTGTCGTTCTACTGCTTGATTTGCTTCCCCTCTTGTCTGTGTTTCAAAAATCGAATCAAATTGGAAGACCGGAGTTCACGCTTCCCTATTCCCGTTGGAATTCCATTTGATTGTTTCAAATATATATATATATATTTGAGTAAATTATTTTTTTGAATTTTTCTATTTTTTTAAAAAAAAAACTAGGAAAATCTCCTCTGCCTTTTAAAATCACTGTAAAAAGTTATTTTTCATATAATTAATTTTTCTTCTATTTGAGTAAATTATTTTTCTACCTTTTTTTAGTGAATTAAAAAAAAAAAAATACCATCAATGGTCGACCAGCCAATAGAGGTCATTGCACAGCTAAGGTAGGGTTGGTTGACAAAAACACCAGCAAAAGTTGGGCTCCTTCTCTTTCCTTCTCTCTTGGTTTCTTTTTCTAGTAAGTTTGATCTTGCTCTATTAACTTTTATATATATATATAGATATATTATATTTCTACATCCTAGATTATGTTATTTTGCGTTTGAAGAATTGTGTGCGTATGCTAAAATTAGTTAGGGTATGATGATAGATTTTCTGAGGTGGTAGGCGCACGCTCCCTTCTTGTCTCTCCGAGGGTACCTGCAATGGAGACGGGGACTTGCTCCCCCGGTCGATCTCCGATAATCAAGTTAGTCCTCGGTCTAGGATTAATTGTCCCTTTTAAACTATATCTTCCACAAGAGGATAAGAAGAATCTCCCATCTTTTTCTCTTACCTTTTCTTCGGATAGGGATCATGGAAGGATCTTCGGGATCTCCCTTCCACCTTTTTCGGAACTTTCCCGATAAGGATTTCGCGATAATATCCGTCTCCAAGGAGTTCGGGATAGCTGTTACTTCCGTGACTTTTGGTGGGTTAGCCTGTTCCTGAGGCCTCGAAAATTTCTTTACTGACTGCCTATCTTTTTGACGTGGCGATGCTTGTCTGTCATGTATCTTTTGACCACCACTAAGTATCCATCTTGACGTAATTATGGGACCGAGGGCGTTCTCCTCCTCAGGGTATAATCTTCATCTCCTTTAAATTAGAGATGCAAAACACATAAAAATCTACCAAGTCAACTTATAAGTTGTTAATGGCATTTGACCTCCAAGTCTTGGTCATGGATTGGTCCCCAACGAATCCCTTCCCAAGATCTTCACTAACCATTTACTTTCGGACATATGGGTTCATATTGACATTATCCCTTTAACACCATCAAATTCAAATACGTTACCGTTTAATTAGAAACGAAATTCTCGTATTGTTTTTTGAATTTCGATTTGATTTGGACTTTGCTTTAGTCATTTAGTCCTTGCAGCTGCCTCTAAAATTTGAAATAGTCAGTCATTCTCATCCCCCTCATTTCACTTATAATAATTCATGCTTCTCACAAACAATGCAATAACTTTATATTACAGTTAAGAATATTTGGGGATGTGATTTTTGGGTGTAATTTTTAAATTAAGATTTGATTTGGAATATAATCTACGTTGTTGTTCATGAAATTAAAACAAAATCAAGACGATATTTAATTACCACAATAATTAATATAGGCTTGAGTTTGAAAGTAGAGTGATTTGTTTGATCCTTTTTAAAATATCTTCAAACTAACGTATAATAATTAAGGAAAATGTTATTGGTATATTCATTTTGTACATCTTGTGTTACATAAGAGAGTATTATGACAAAAAAATCTCTCATGGGGTGCATAGAGGCGCGTGAGGCGTAGGGTATTTTGGTCATAATACCCTCTTATGTAGCTTAAGATGTACAAAATAGGTATACATCTAGCATGATTCAATAACTAATTCAACACTTTGTTATAACAAAATTAAAATACCATTCAACTACATTGAAACGACATTTATCAAAATAACTAATGCAATTTTAGATCTAAAATACAATAGTTTATTTAAACATTTTTAACGTATATTGATAAATTTAACCCCTAAATCAACACACGTACACTCTCTAGTTGACACATCACCCTAATAAATATATATTAATTAAGATGATGATTATAAAAAATTTTAACAATAAAATCTATCACATTATACACTTAATTGATCAAAAATATATTAAATAGCATTGTCTTATAATTAGACACTATTTATACATAATATTAACATAAATTTATGATGAAAATAAATAAAATTCAAGATCAAATATTTAAAATACAAATAAAAAAATCACAAAAATTATATATAAACAAAAATATAGATGATATTCAAATAGTCCACATCAACTACTCTTTCTAAATATCTCAATTTTTTATTAAAATAAAATAAAAATCTTGATTAGTTCAACTAAAAAATAAATTTTTCTTTTAAGCTTGAACTCAATTAGTTTCCAATTTAACTGATTTGATTGAGTGAATAAGTTCAATTTTTAAGACGACAATACCTTTCGTTCTTACAACTTGATTAAGATTTAACATAATATTTATTTTTTATAATTTATTTTTATTTGATAAAATTTACCAGTACTATTTTTAGTATAAGGGTAAATTATAAAAAATATGAAACTTTAACAATATTTGTAATTTTAGATTGAAGTTTTAATTTTTAATAATCATATAATTCAACTCATTAGAAGAGAAGAGACACAAAATTTCAAAAGGCGGTTCCTGAAAGCACACAAAATTTGACTCTTCCACATCTCATTATCCTGAGTTGAGTGAGCAAATTGAAGCCCGACGAGGCTAAGAAACCACAAAAAAGGATGGAAAAGTCAGCCCCCAAACAGCCAATATTGGTGCGTTCTTCCAACAAAACGGGCTGTCATTGGTCGTCATCCACATATATATATATATATATAATATAGCCAAACATTGGAAGCTGCTGGCTTGACGAACGCCTTTACCTACCTACGTGTCCCACGCGAACATTTTAAATACAGAGAGTTGTACGTACGTTCGTTCCACTCGGAAAAGAAGAATTAAAAACAATAATAAGAAGGTGGGTTCCAGATCAGTTAAGGAAGAGATATTCTTTTGTCCATCCAAACATTAATTCTAGGTAGGAGGATCATCGGAGACAGACAGCTATTCCATTGGTGTCGTCAATAATGGATGGATCATTCAAGGAAGCTCCACATATTTATATATATATATATATATATGCCTGTCTCTTGCTTCACATATATACGATCGAGCATTAATTAGAGACCACCAAAACTATATTTATATATATGTGTGTGTGTGTGTGTGTGTGTGTGTGTGTGTGTGTTTGTGCAATATGCGACCGTTGAAAAGGGAGTGGTCGTTTAGTGACAATAGCTGTTTGAAAATCACTTTACTAGTTTAAGAGTGTTCTTAATCTCCTTAATATTTGGGTAATTCGATCATGTCATATAGTACTGCACCAGCAAGAGGAGGAGAAAAATAATTAAATTGTCAATAAGGCATGCATGAGGCTGGCTTGGCATACGTACTGGGACAAAATGCAGTATTTCTTAGTCTTGTTCTTCAT
Source organism: Diospyros lotus (assembly GCF_014633365.1). Taxonomy (NCBI): domain Eukaryota; kingdom Viridiplantae; phylum Streptophyta; class Magnoliopsida; order Ericales; family Ebenaceae; genus Diospyros; species Diospyros lotus. Next base: position 17,701,247 of record NC_068339.1, on the reverse strand, counting down.
AAAGTGACCTTAATTTAGATAGTTTCTTACTCATGCTTTCGTTTATCGAAAAAAAAAATAAAGATAAAAAAGGGCGGCAAATGTCAAAGTTGGCAACTTGGTGATAAGAAGAGTTTGAAGATATAAAATCTTGTGACTCTAAAATTGTGCATTAAATTTTTATTTAATATTAATTTTAAGCTATGATGCATGAGTTTAGATAAGAGATCTAATTAATGATATAAAAAGATACGAGTTCAATAATCGTATTCTGGGTAAGTCTGTTTTATCATAGGTATGTTAGACTTAATTTTTGCACTAAATTGATAAGAGATTAAAGGGTTAATAGTGGGATCAAAATTGAAATGAGATGTATTTTGTCAAATATGCAATAGTTAAAACTAATTAAGATATGAATATTTCATGAAATAAAATCATGTCATATAATACTTAATATTCTTAGAAATATATTAAGTGACATATTGTTTTACAATTAAAAAAGTGTGGGCATTAATTAATATTAACTCAAATTTATAATGAAAAAAGTAAAATTCAAGATGAAGTTAGATATTTAAATTATATGTGTTAATTATATTAATTATTTGACTTCTCCTTTTAGCCTTTCTTCTAAAGGAATTCGATTTGGTCTTATTTTCTCCCATTGTTTATATATTTTGAGACGTGCTTACATGCGAGGAGTATGTAATGTAATTAAATGAGAGTCTACGCAACAAAAGCTGGCAATATATACCACTAATTTACGTATGTTTATAATTATAAAACTCTGAACAAATCAAGAGATATCTAATAGAATACATATTTGATGTGCCTTACAAAAATGCTTGAAAGATTAAGTTTCAATTGTATTTATTAAATTTTAATTTGATTATAAATTTTACTTTATCAATCATTTTTATTATGATTATGTTGACTGTAAAATTATTATAATACATATCATTCTTTAAAATATTTTATTTTCCTTTTATTTTATTATTATTATGCCTCTTTAATTACCTTCTTTTCTTTTTCACCTACTTTCTTTGTAGAAATAGATATTGGCAACGTTCAGATTAAATAATTAAGTAATGGGTATTGTTAAATATTTAATGTATAGTAAATATATTTATTACACATATATTTAATTTAAAATAATTTTATCAATCGATGATAATTACATCTTATTTTAAAATTAAAAAATGAGATCCATTTACTATGCTTTAATTATTATTACTAAAATAATTATTAACATTACCCATAATTAATGAGTGTCATGGGTTGAAAGAAATCAAAATTGAAGTGGTGCAGTAATTAAGGGAAATAAATAGTTTAGTTTTACAGCTATTTTCTATTGTGACAATGCAGTGAGTGATACGTCATCCCGTAGTACATCATTTAATACATTTTTTTTGACTAAATTTCTATTATTATCTAATCTTGGAATCTTAAAATGGTAGAGGTGGAAGCCTAGCGACTACTTTACATCAAAAAGTTAAGTTGTATATATGTCCTTAAACGAGTTAATGTGACTGTGCAATTGTCAGCTATCCTAGAAAGGGGGAGCTGTCAAATCTTTAGGAGCAAAGCCAATTCAAGCTTATGTTCCCCTTTTAGACAAAATTGCCCACTATTTATCAAACTTACCAATGCCACTCGCTTGTCAGTGGAGCAATCAGGTAATTTGCTTATTTTAATCAATCTAAGGACATGATATCATTAATGAAGTCTTAAACTACAAATTATATAATTACAAATAATCAGTTAATGTAAACAAAAAAAAAAAAAAATCAACAGTTTGAAAAATCTTGCAAGTGAAAAAGATATAATTGATAATTTATAGGCCAAACTCATATTTTATTTTCTAAACTTTAAATAAGACCCATTAAATACTTGCGATGATTGTTCTTGCGCGGCCTCCGATGTTCATGCCTTCGATTACGTCAGGAAAAATAAATCGTAAATTGTGCCTTTAGTCCTTATGCAAGACAAGAATTGAATTTGTAACCCACCAGATTGACACCGACATATTGTTTCTCCGACTGCTTAACCAATGTCCTTGATGCGAATTGTTGAATATTTAATCTCTATAATTTACACATAACTATCTAAATTCATTTAAAATATTACGTGAGTTATTCATGTGAGTTGAAAAGAAAAATAAAAAAAAAACCAAGCAAACCAATAATTCTTTACACCTTCATCTTTTGACTTTGAGCGTCGTCTTTGCTTTTATCTTTCGTCTCTCGTTAACTTGAACAAAAGAATCGAGTTTCTCATTAGCCATCATCATCTTGAACAATCTTGACTCTTCTTCTTTGCTCTATGACCCGCAAGTTGCGATTGATCCCTTATTCCCCTTTCTCTTTGCTATGATTGGCAACTCATGAGTAACAATCAATCCATCATTCTCTTTTCTTTTTACTCTAACTGACAATCTGCAACTAACCTATCATTTCTCACCATCTTTGTTTCAATTGGCAACCCACGGTCTTGTGTATATAAGTCTATGTATGTTTATGCTTGTCAATTTAGGTATATATATATTTTAATTTTTTGATCAAATATTTGATCATTATTCGTGTGATTAATGATACATTTATTATACATTCAGTGTTGATTAGATAATTAGCTAGTCAATAGGTGTAAATTATAAAAATTAAGTATTGAATATATCAAATTTGAAATTCAGGGAAATGATAAGGTTGCGTTCTCTTTACTATTTTCAAATCATTTTTAGTTTTTGATTTTTGAAAATAATGAAAAAACGTTCTCTTTGTTGTTTTTAAAAATGTATTTTTGAAAATAAAAAAATATAAAAAAAACTCAAAATAATAAAAAATTATTTTGAGTATTTTCATTCAAAATAAACTTTAAACTCAAAATATATTTATTTATTTATTTATTCATATTTTATTATTATAATAAAAAAAATATTACAAATTAACTTTAAAATGTATATATATTTTTAATAATATATTAACATTAAATATTTTTAATTTATGAAATAATCAAATTTATTGAATAAAATATTATTAAAAAATTATTTTCAAAATTTCAAAAAGAACACTTTTTTTAATTTTCTGTTTTGAGAAATAGTTGTTCAAAATGATAAAAAATATATATATTTTTAATTTTTAAAAAATATATTAACAAAATAAAAAATTAAAAATAAATTTAAAACTCAAAATTAAAAATTAAAAAATAAAAAGTAAAAGAATACAATCTAAGTTTTTCATGTAAAGTTCAGGAAAAAGGATATGGCCTTAGGCATAATTTATGTCAGTCTAGTTTTTAAATTTTAAAACAAATTAGGTGTAATTATTAAAAAAAAATAAAAATTCAACCTAAAACCAAGAACAAGTTTTAAAGTCTGATTTTTTTAATAATTGACCCTCATAAAACAATAAACTAATCTTGAATAAGACATTATTATATTCATTAATAGTTTTAAAAATCTGACAACATTCAATCATACGGACACCTTTAAGGCATGTGCCTCTCCTACAAACTTTTGCACTAAATAAATAGGTCTTAGACCATGAGGTATTTTTACCAAAATATATTTATTTTTAAGAGATAAATATATTTTAAAAATAAAAATAAAAATTATATATATATTTTTAAAAATTACTAAATAAATTTAAAAAATACGTTAAAAAGGACAAACATTCAAAATATTTTCTATATCTAACTTTTTTCATCTTATATATTAATTAACCAACACTATCTAAATATATATATATATATGTGACCATCCATTTACACTTAGACTTGCAAATAGATATATATACATATATTTAATGATTAATATCATTATCAATTTAGATAATATTTATTAAAATGAATAAGATAAAAGAGTATCAAGATAAAATTAAAATATTTTTCGGACTAAAATAAAAAATAATCAAGATAAGACTGGAAAGTATTTTAAGATTTTTATCAAACTATTTGTTAAATTTTTTGAAATGTATTAGAGAACACAAATGTTATTTTTTTTCTTATTTGTAAGGATCAAAATATACTTATCTTGAGAGGAGTGAAAGATAAATATATCTTAAAAAATTAAGATAAGAAGTCACGTGACTTCTTTTCTAAAAATCACCATATAAATTTAACAAATATGTTAAAAATGATAAATATTTATAATATTTTTCATATATAATATTTTTTACTCAATATTTTAATTAACAAACATTAACTTACAAAATATCTCCACCAGTGCTCCATGATCAATGGGGGTAATCTTTGCCAAAAATCAGGATTCAATTATTGAATCCCATCAAAACACACCTTGATTTATTTGTTCATCTATGAAAGGACAACATCAATCGTACATAAGGATAAGTGATGTGGTGATAGATTCAAGGAATTAGGGTCCAAATAGAGCTAAAATCCAACTCTCTGGGAGAAGTATCAAACTAAACTTACAAATATCACGAGGTCTATTCTAAACTGAAGGGAATTCTTTTCCAATTCCTCTGTTCTCTTAATTTTATTTTATTTTTCTCTTAGGGCATGTTTGATTAGCCATATTTTTCATAAAAAATAGTCATTTTCTATGTAAATTCTAGTTTTGGTGGTATTTGATTAGCAATATTTTCTAGGTAATTTCAATTCTCATTTTTTATCACGTGACCCCTAATTCCCACTTTTGCTGGAAAATCAATTCTTAGGGGAGGCCGGGAAAAGAAATTCCAGGGAAGAAGAAGAAGAAAAGCTGAGGCACGAAGGAGAAGAAGAGGAGAAGCGCGGTCCTGAGGAGGATGGGAAAGGCGGTTGGCGATGGCAGCCATGGCCAATGAAGATCGGTCATCGACGATGGGAAACGAAGATGGCAACGGCGACGATAGCCGCTGCAACCGGCACTGTTGGTGATGGGGGAAAGGCAGAGAAAAGAACTGGGTTTGGGAGGGAGAGAGAGAGAGATGGGTAGCTTAGCACGAAGGCTTTGAAAATGAGTTGATCCTTCCATAGCAGCACCTCCTTGGAGTCAAAAATCCAGTCGACGAATGCCTCATCGATCTCATCTCTTTCCTCTGGCGCTTTCTTATTTTCTAGGTCCTGATGGGAGAAGGCAACGATAGCTATGATGCTTGCTCCAGCGATGACGGCGATGGGAGAAGGCAGCGATGGCGGCGATGCTTGCTCCAGCGATGGGAGAAGGGAGCGCTGGCGGCGATGCTTGCTCCAGCGATAGCGGCAATGGGAGAAGGTAGTGATGGCGACGATGGATAATGGCAAGGCGAAGAACTGGGTTAGGGAGGCATGGGAGAGAGAGAGAGAGAGATAGGAGAAGGCAGACATGGTGGGTTTTGGGGAGAAAATTACATAGAAAATAAAATTCAATCAAACACTTTTACTTCATAATTTCCATGTAAATAAGTTCTAGGCAATTGAATTGCCTAGAACTCATTTTCTTTCTATGTAAATTCCATGGTTGCAATCAAACAGGCCCTTACAGTTTCTTTTCTTCTTAACATTTCAGTTACATCTTTACGTACTTTCTTTCTATGGTTACCTTTTCTTTTAGCTCTTCATTATATTGACTTGAACGTCAGAGGCCAGTTTGGGAATGCCCTTAGCAATTCTAACCTCTATTTTGCGGATCTAGCAAGAAGACTTATTTATTATACCCCCCACAATACTTTTCGTCGATTGATAGTGCAATTTCCAGCATCATTATTAATGTTAGTTCTGTACCCTAATAATAGATTTAGATGATTTATAGTAATCATATAATAAATATATTTGATGTATCTTTATATATATTAATTAAAAAACAAATATATCTTCATTCATAAACTCTCCACTTTGTTATGTAAATGACTCCCTAAATTTCTTATATGAGAATCTTATTCTTAAAGTGTTAAGAATGCGTAATGAGATTATCTAATTACATGATTTTTAAATAATTTTTGGTCTTTAAATTAATCTGATGAGAACTTTAATTAGTCAAGTATGGACTACCATAGAATTTACTTCCTTGATCAGTATAACTTACTAATGTTAAGGATGGTGAATCATATACCATAACATGAGGATATCTCTAGCAAATTCTTGGGTGATTGTTAGAGAATAATTAATGCATTTAATGTGACACTGATGACTCACCATATGACATTGTGGATAATGGTCATGTTGTCTAGTTGCGATAGTGTTATTGGTCCTTATACTTGAACTAACATGGTTGTTTTGGGTATTGGTGTATGAGATTTATTAATGTGATGAACCATCCAATTGTGAGATATGGACGTTCGTCTATGTGGTTCCGTATTGCTGGTATATGGAGACAGATATTTAGAGATAAAATCTGTCACCCTCGTCGTTATTGATAAGGTGAACGTCTTATGTGGTCTACTATTAATGTGATAGGATAATTCTTGGGTATGGTAAATTAATTATTCAGGAAAGATGTTTCTTGATGTGTCATCTAATCACGTTGATAAGAACTGATACATAGTTACTGAATTTGTGAGTTTATCATTCTATGACTCTTGCTCAGTCAGGATGTTAGGTAATGGAAGAATTATAGCACATGGTAATCGTCAACTGTAATAGACTCACTTGAAGTTAAACTTCATTATCTTTTATATTGTCTTAGATCACTGCTAAGCCATTCTTAGGAACTCTTAGATCGTCACTGAAACATGGAAAGATAATGGGTCAAGTAGTATTGGCTGGTACCAAATGGGTTTTGATGTTATCTATTTGCTAGCAAATAGTGAATCTAGAAAGTCACACACCATATGATGTTGCGTCTAATATTAGTACTATGCTCACATTATCTCTCGAATATGTCATTAATTATTAATGACAACAGTACATTAACAGTTAGCGTGCTGGAACTGTAATGACCCATAATTAAGATTTAAATTAATTATTTATTATCAAGGTAATTTAATTTAAAAAGAAATATTAATTAATGATAATAATAATAGTCAACCATAGTTGCTGTGGGGATTCTGTGTATGCAATATAAATATAGGTTGTGAGGAGTAATAATATGTTAAGAATAAATCATTAACAATTATAATATTAAGTGTAAGAATAAGTTATAATCAAGCAGTATAATGATAATGTATTATGAGATTAAGGAGTTTGAGGGTAGCAGTGCGTGAAGTGCTGTAACTTAATGAAGGAAACTCAAGTTAACAATTAAAATAAGTGAATGGGTATACTATTATCTAGGTGCTTAGTAGATCAAGTGGCGCATGCGCATTGGGGCTGGGATTTGGATGCAGGACCGAGCATATGAAGAAGGGTTGTGTAACGACCCGATCGAGCGATAGGAAGGACCGGAACAACTTACCCTGATGGGCCTACACGAACTTCCCAGGGGGGTCACCCATCCCTGGATTACCCCAGGTCAAGCACGCTTAACTTGGGAGTTCTTTGCCAACATTCAGCCCAAAAGGTATCCAGCTGGTGTTGTTTCCTTTCTTACACTATCCTCGATATATACTAATCTCTCTGGGCTCTCGGGGTATTACATTCTTCCCCCCTTAAGCACATGACGTCCTCGTCATGCGACCTTACAACTGGTCCCAGACCTTCTCCCCTTGGGGGCTGCCATCCTAGAAGCCTGCCAGAAGCCGCTCCTTGTACAGGCCCTCGAGCCCCGGCGCCACTCCCCGCCCTCATCGGACCGCTTTCGCCAAGGGTCGGCTCTGATACCATTATTGTAACGACCCGATCGAGCGATAGGAAGGACCGGAACAACTTACCCTGATGGGCCTACACGAACTTCCCAGGGGGGTCACCCATCCCTGGATTACCCCAGGTCAAGCACGCTTAACTTGGGAGTTCTTTGCCAACATTCAGCCCAAAAGGTATCCAGCTGGTGTTGTTTCCTTTCTTACATTATCCTCGATATATACTAATCTCTCTGGGCTCTCGGGGTATTACAGGTTGACTGCTGCTGACTTCGCTGGAAATTATTTTCAGCCAATTAATGATGGAACGGTGCCGTTTTTCTTGAGGCGGTGGCCTCCCAGCAGCTGCTCCAATGGCTGCCACGTGACAACCTCCCCTCCACTCCTTTTTGCACAAATTTAAAGCCCAAATTGGGCGTTTTTAATGCAGCGAACAGTGAGCGATTTACAGAAAATTCAGCGAGCTCGCGATCGTGAATTTGAGAAATTTGGGCTTTCAATCAGGATTAAATCAGGTTTAATCAGCGATTTAATTAGTCAGGTATGTAGCCTAGCTAGTAATTAATATTCTGTACGGTCAGAATTTCGTTTTGCGTCTAATTTTATTAATTTTGGCAAATAATTGGGATATTGCAGTTTGTATAATTTTTACTGCTTTTGGACCCAACGAGCCTAAGGATATCTCTGATAAGGCAAGTTCTTCTTACCTATCTCGTCGTTTCTGTCGTTGGCGATTTATTGGGCCTCCCTTCGTTTGTTTCGGCCATTAATTAATTATGAAGTTTTTAAACGGTTAGTTTAAGATTTAATTTATTAAATGGATCTCGTGGGTTTTATTCGTTGGTTGCCTACGGGGGTTTGTGCCACCCCCTGCCTGTTGGGAATGATGCCGTACTCACCCGGGGCTAGGTTCTTAGCGGTTCGGGTATTAATTGGATTTTTGGTTATTTTCTAGCTAGAGCGGTTGTGCAGTGGGGGCTAGGATCGATGGTTCGGTGACGGAGTGACTGTCGTACGGACTACCTTAGGCCGCCGGCGAGTCTCTCCTACCCACTGATCGTTGACCGGTGCCAGGCACTGCTGACTAGCTTAGCCATTATGTGATTATAGCATACTTGCTTATATTTTATTCTCGTTGCATGTTTTGATGTGCACATGGGTACAGGCTGCATGTTGGGATTAACATGACTTGGTTATGCTTGGTCACGGGCATTTTAGCTTGACTAGGATACATCCAGCACGGGCATATGCATTGCGTGTGGCTTACTATGTGGGCGGAGCATGGCCTGATGCCTGGATGTATGGGCGCCTTGTATCATGTTGATGCTCAATACGCCATTGCATTTTATGTGCATTGCATGGATACTGATATTAATTAGTTCTCGGACGGGAGTACCGTTCCGAGGGAGCCTTTGGCTCGGCTGTCGGGAGTACCGGCAGGGATACGGGTGACGGGAGTACCGACCCGGGACAGTGCGCACAGGCTTATGGAGATATATGTTGCCTTTCAGGGCAGCGGCAGGTTGGTATGGGACTTGGGTGCCAGGTGTCTTATGTGGGCCCCAAGGACCGGTATGTGCTTTTATTACGTGGTGCTATTGTTTGGTTGCGTCACATGGCTTGTGTGTACATGTGGGTTTGTATTTGGGGTGATCTCTTCTTCGATTCATGTTATAGCCTTCCTTTTCATATAAACCTGCTGAGTCTTGCGACTCACCTTGCTTTCCATCATTCCAGGTAAGGGTAAAGCAAAGGCCGAGGGTGAGGATCGTTCCACTTAGCAGCCGGCCGCGTTGGTAAGGTGTACAGTTAGCTGCCCCCGTCATCTCTGATGTTTTGCTAGAGTCGTTGTCTTTTATTTTTGACTGTGCTAGGTCGTCATTTGTACCTCCTATTGTTGGCACAGGGTCTGTATGTATTTTTATATACTTCATGACCGCTGTATCAGCGAGGTGCTTGTGGGCATGCATGTTTACCGTTTTGCTTCCGCTGTTAAATTTCTTATTTATGCATGCCAGGGCATTTCTGTCTTTTGTCTGTTCCTCTTCCCTTCTGTGAGCGCACTCGTTCGGATAGACCGGGTGGTTGGGATATCCGAGCGGGGGTGCTTACAGGAACACTGAGAGTCGACTGCCTCAATGTAAGGAGTCAACTGACTTGTTATTGGGAGTCGACTCCCGCTATCGCCTCAACCCTTCTCAGTGTATTGTTTCTCTTTTTTCTTTTTTTTGCTTATATTTTTAATTAATTAACAGAGTGTGAGTGTCACGCGTTGTGAGACACATAGGTGTCAGTGATTCAAAATCCTCATGCTATCATGGTAGATATGCACAAAGTGGTGCCAGATTACACGCTAGGTGTGAACAGACTAGACATTCTACACAATGGCGAGGATTTAGTCTTAATACAAAAATAATTTTTGTATTCCATTTGACTTTTGGCAGCATGTATGTCTTGATTGTATTTCATGCGATGAAATAACGTATTATTTAAATTTTTAAGTTATGTATAGTGTGTATTTATAGCTTTCGTTGTGTATGTCTGATATACATAAAATTTTAATTTTACCTGTACCACCGTGCATGAATTTCATTAGTGGTATCAAAGTCTCAGCTAGATATTTAATGCATATATGTAATTATATGTGTCAAATTTTATGATATGTAAGGCATTTTATGGCTACAGGGTTATTAATTTTAACACTGCATACAAGAGAGTCGATTGCCATATGTAGGGAGTCAACTCCTAGTAGCACACAGTCGACTCTACATACAGGTTAGTGCTAGTTGACTCCCCTGAAGTTGTAATCGACTCTCACTAACTGTAAAGTCTAGACAACATACTCTACACGCCTAGATGTTGTTGGTCGTGTAGTTTCCACATTGGACAACTACACGAGAGTGTTAAGTGTGTTTATGAATGCTAGTTGTAATTTTTGATATATGCATGATTGAATGTTTTTAGAAATATTTTGAAGTAACGGGATGAATATTCAAGATGAACATGAGTGTGATGTGAACGAATAAATATTACAAGAGGTTCGTATTTATTTAGTCAATATATAATAATTTATTCATTTGGTTATGTATTGAAATATGAGAGTTGAATAATTTCCTTTAATTTTTGTTTTACAAATGTGTGTGCCAGGTTGTATATATATATATTGTGATTTTTTTCAGTTGGATATTTGGTTATTGTTCACATACTTAAATACACATTTATTATACGTTTAATATTAATTAAATAATTATGTAGTCAGTAATTATAAATTATAAAAATTAAATATTAAATAAATCAAATTTAAAGTTCAGTGATAGGGGGAAAATATGGGTTAGCCCATAATTTATATCAAAATGTAATGATAGTCTAGTCTTAAAAATTAAAAATAAATTAGGTGTAGTTATTAAAAAATTAAAAATTCAACCCAAAACCAAAAGCAAGCTTTTAAAGTCTGATTTTGTTTAATAATTGACCCTAATAAAATAATAAACTAATCTGGAACAAGACATTATTATATTCATTAATAGTTTTAAAAATCTGACAACCTTAAATGCATTCAATCATACGGACACCTTGAAGGCATGTGCCTCTCCTTTAAACTATAAAAAATACTATTGGTATATTTATTTTATACATCTTGCGCTATATAAGGGGTATTATGACAAAAAAAATCTCTCATGAGGTGCATAGAGGCGCGTGAGACACATGTGAAGCGCAGGATATTTTGGTCATAATATCCTCTTATATAGTCCAAGATGTATAAAATGGATGTACACCTAATATGATTCTTAAACTATTGCGCAAAATAAATGGGTCTCAGACCATGAGGCATTTAATTTTAAATCATGCATATGATAACGCAAAAAATCAAATGGTTTGGCATGATCTTACATGCATACTTTTTCCTCTATTATACTACCAATATTCATATCATCAAAATGAATATACCATTAAATAAATATGGCCATCCACTTACACGTGCAAACGATTAATATCATTATTCATTTAAAAAATATCTCCATGATCAATGGGGTAAATTTTTGCAAAAACATTGAGAAATTAGCTATTGAATCTCATCAAAACACATGAGATTAATCACTTTGATTTATTGGTTTTTCTAGAAAATAACATCATATGTTACACGTGATGTTGCGATTAGATTCAAGAGATTAAGATCTAAATAAAGTTTAGATTCAAGTCATGAAAAGAAATTATAAACTAAACATATAAATACCATGAATATGTCATTTAAAACTTTGAGGAGCTCATTACTAAGAGATTATTCCATGGACCGTGTTACATGTACTAATAAGATAATAGGTCTGAAGATCGAATCAGACTTCATCATTGATCATCAAGACGTCGCGAACAGCAGAAGCTTGGGCTTACTTCATGAAGATTTCTTGGGCTTCATTCGCGAATGAAGTCCTATCGGGCTTGTAGAATGAAGCTCGGGACTTTATCTAGAGATAATAGTGATAAATTGGATGGGAAAATTTTTGTCATTTATCATCTTCGATGATCCTCTCTATAACTTAATTATTTATATAAGTAGAATTTTTCTTATTCCATAGATCCTCCCCACATCATGGTACCATCATAGTTTAACAAAATTGGCCTTTTTAATAATGTGTTTTGTGCAAGTTCTTTGAAATTAAGATCAAAAGCAACAACTATAAATTCTAAGATGAAACCAATGCTGCGATACATTTTTTGGTAATTATTTCCACAAGCTTTCTTCGTATATATATACCCATCGAACCTCATAGCCTAATAAGCAAACATCATGAGAACTAAAATACTTGTAGTGCTTCTTGTGGTGCATTTGTTTCTCCTTCTTTGGCATTGTGATTACCAAACTCAAGACTTGAGAGACCGAATTAATGTTCCATGGAGATTGCCTTTGGCTAGACATTGTGTATGGCACATATATACTCCTTTATTTCATTGACAATACTGCACGCGTAAATGGTTGATATTGCTGATTATATTTTGTAGGATTATTCTATTTTGCCTTAAGGATACATAAAGACAGATATCGAAGGGGGCATAAAGACTAAAATGCCCTCGCTCACTTTGCAAATTTACAAAATATGTCACTGTCTGTTGTTTTCTCCTCTCCCTTCCCATGGTCGCCGATGCAACCGCCGCCTTGCCGCTACCTTTGTCTCATCGCCTCAATGCCGTTGCGTCGCTGACAAGGATGCAACGGTGGTATGCAAGGCAAGGTAATGACAACGAGACGAGTAACAGTGAGAAGACGAGGCAAAGGCAGCGGCAAGGCGACGGTCACATTGGCGGCCGTGAAAAGGGAGAGGAGAGAGCGGCGGATAGCAACACATTTTATAAATTTGTAAAGTGGATGATGGTATTTTAGTATTTTTGCTCCCATTTGATAACCTATTCTGTCAATCTTGTAGCACTGCCCTATTTTGTAAACTCTCCCACATAATTGATATTACCAAATTTACCATTGGTTCCAGAATACATAATAAACAACCCTGTAATTGGACCCTTTTTTCAATCCTTAATTTCTTGAATCTCTCCAATTCTCTTGACATCCTAACACCTATTCTTCCCTCAAAACTTTATTTTTGGTCGTTTCTATGTTTGGTCGATAAAACAACGTCAAAATTAACCAGTGGAAGCATGAATTTCACTCTTGCCAGAACTAAAATAACATGAACTAAACACAAGGGCGCCTGGTTTAGTATTAACAAGGACTGGTTTCGGGTCCCATTTGAATACCGAGACAGCAGTAGTCACAACATAACACAACACAGTATCATGGGTGCGGATGAATATTTATGTTGTTACAATGCTCTACTTTGGGTTTTAGAAAACAAAAGGAATAAATTCACTTGTCAAGGGTCACGGCCAGATTGTTTATGACTGGAACCGGTTTGATTTTTGGACTAAAACAGTGGGTATTTTGGGTTAAAATGGTTGTTGTATTATGGTTATAAAATGGTTTAAGTAATGAGTAAAAATCTGTTTAAAGTTGCCAAATGCCACTGTTTTGCTAAAAGATTAGAGAAAAATTTGAGAATTTTTGGTAATTCTAGAATGACTCTAAGCTTATTAAAATGTGGATTAGTCTCAAGATAGCATGAAATACCAAAAAAAAAAAAAAGAGGATAGGAAATTTGGAGGACAAAATATTCAAATCTGTAATTTGGGCTATGAGAACTAAAAGTTTTAAATAAAAGGCTGGCCTTCAATTAGGCCCAACTTAATTTTAATGGAGGCCCAAAGATTTGTTCATATTATGACCAATTTGGACTCCCAATGGGCTTGGAATTTTTTTATAGAAAACGGCCCAATTGCTTTATTTAATGGTCTAAACTCTCGACCCATTAACATGAGTGATTCATTGTTAACTTATGTTACCAATTAATTAAACCTAGTCAGGTTTATTTTGTTGAAAATAAAGGATTTGAAATGTGGGGCCACAAATGTATTTTTTAAAAATACAATACTATCTTAAAGTTTAGCAAATTAAAAATGATCTATAAAGTTTAATTTTGAACTATTGAGTATTAAATTGTCATGGAATTAATATATTGAGACAAGATTTGTATTTCTAAATTGATGAGGGGCCAATTTAGAAATACTGAAAGTTGTTAACTACCTAATTCAATTAAAAATAATAAGTCATGGTTCCTAATTGAACATTAGTTTTTCATTTCTCTGCATCTCCATCAACAAAGAAAAACTCCCAGAAATTACGTTTCAATTGGAATATCAAAACCCATTTTGATCAATCACAACAATGGATAGGTACACTTTCGCCTATTGTTTTATTTATTCTTGGTGATTTAACATAAATATTTTTGGAATTTGGGTGATAGTTTTTCACAAAAGTTTATTTCTCCTCAACAAGTGATATTAGAGCCCCTTTTCATGTTGAATCATTGAGAATCTTATTATTTTTCGATCCATGACTTACTTTTAGTGTTATGGTATTTGAGTTCTTTTTGGATATATCAATTTTTTAAAATAAAATTTTTAGATTTAGTAACGACGCAAGCCTTTGGCCGAGTCGGTACCCTAAGGAAGGAAACCGCAACGGATGGGCCCATGAGGCTTGTGAAGGTTTTGGGCTGCAAGCTAAGCATACAGCAAACTAATTAATTAATTAAATTAGCTTAAAACACTTTTTTAATTTATTAATTAGTTTTTCACCATTTTTCTTTAAAAAACAATAAGTGACTGAGTGGGGGTAGTGCATGATTCGGGATGGGTTTGACCCGACCCGGTTCAGTCCCAACCTAGTCAATAGTCAACTTAGTCAACATTTGTTCGTTGACTTTGACTTTTTTTTTTTAAATTAAGAAATTATTTTGGTGTAATTTTAAATTCGAATATTGGCATGGTTATATATATATATATATATTGAAATAAATTAATTGAAATAACATGTCGCCAAAGTGACTTTTCTTGTGAAAAATAATTTTTGTTTTTAAATATAAATGGTTGTGCATGTAACTTGTATGAATATTTATCGGGTCAAAGGAAGGTAAATGTTAAACATAATTGCATGTGTATCTGTGGTAATAAATGCGTAATAATTGTTCGATTTTACATGTGATCAATAAATCAGCTCAAAGGAAGATTTATTTTTTGATATGTTATTATTATCAGTATTTGATTACTACACCAAGAGTACCACTTATAATTAATATTACTGTCCAAAGACTTGATATTAATGTTGTGCTGGGTATCTTGAGATAGGGCTTACCATTATTTGAATTTATTGATTGTTAATTATGAATATTAATTGACCATAATTTTTATTTGATTATTTTTTATTCTCTGTATAACTAATGTGTATGCTACTATAATATCTGGCAATATAAATTCAATTCCCATGTCGAATGGTACAAACTTCAAAGATTGGAAATAGAGTATATTGATTGTTCTTGGCTATATGGATCTAGACCTTGCGCTCAGGATTGAGCAACCCGCTCCTCTTATGGATGTAAGTTCACTTGATGATAGGAGGAACTTTGAGAAGTGTGATCGCTCAAATCGTATAAGTCTTATAATCATTAAGTGCGGCATTTCGGAAACCTTTAGTGGCGTAATATTCGAAGGGATAACCAATGCCAAGGAGTTCCTTACCAAAATTGAAAAGCATTTTGCAAAAAACAATAAGGCTGAAACAAGCACGCTTTTGCAAAGCTTGATTTCAATGAAATATAAAAGTAAAGGGAACATAAGGAAGTACATCATGAATATGTCTCACATTACTTTAAAACTTAAGGGACTAAAGCTTGAGCTGTCTGATGACTTGCTCGTACATTTGATATTAATCTCGCTTCTAACACAATTTAGTCAATTTAAGGTTAATTATAACTGCCAAAAGGAGAAATGGTTTCCAAATGAGCTCATTTCGTATTGTGTGTAAGAGAAAGAAAGGTTTATCCAAGATAGGATTGAAAGTGCTTACTTGGCAAGCACCTCTAAAGATAAAGGCAAGAAAAAAAAGAAAATATATGAAGCTGCTTCTAAGGGTCCAACACAAAAGAAACAACAGCAAGGCAATGGGGGTTGTTTCTTTTGCAATAAGACTGGACATGTGAAGAAAGATCATGCCAAATATCACGCTTGACGTGCAAATAAAGGTGCAATTCTTACTTTGGTCTGTTTTGAGGTTAATTTAGTTTCAATACCTAGAAACACTTGGTGGTTTGATTTCAGTGCTACTACATACATAAGTGTTTCTATGCTAATTAAAGGAGTTATTTCTTGGAGGAGTGCCAAGCAAACGCTCATAGCATCTTCCACCATGACAACAGAATTTGTGGCATGTTATGAAGCATCTAACCACGAAATATGGTTGCGAAATTTTGTCACTAGGCTGCGCATTTTGGATGGTATAGAAAGACTGCTTAAATTATAGTATGACAATAAATTAGCAGTTTTGTATTCCAATAACAATAAGAACTCATCTAAGTCTAAGTATATTGACATAAAGTTCCTAGCTGTGAAGGAAAAAATGCAGAGTGAATATATTTCCACAAAGCACATTGGAACAAACTTCATGATTGCGGATTCGCTTACTAAGGGATTACCACCCAAGGTCTTTAATGAGCACATTATTCATATAGGTGTTGTATTGTGCGATGATGTCATATTTTAGTGGGAGTTTGTATTCTCGTTGTTTTATGTTTGGTTTTGAAAACATTCATGTATTTGGATATTTTATGTACAAAAATTAAGTTTTCGGTTTATTTCACTCTATTATGTTATGTTCAATGTCAATCTTACTAAAGAATAAGATAGGACCAGTTGGAAATAAGCATGTTTGGATCACATCACATATAATTTCCATGCTACGCATTCATATTTGATCTATGTCATTTGATTGTATTGATATGCGTGACTATTGATGGATTTAGTCATGTTAAATGTGACGAAAATCGCTTTGATCCTATATCAATATGATCAATGGACGAGATTGTCTAATATTCTTAACGGTGATAACAACATTTTGGAGCTTATAAGGTTGTCCACATTTGTAGGGTTACATATCTAGCCTAGTGAAAGATTGTTGGAAATAAAGGATTCGACATGTGGGGTCATAAATGTATTTTTTAAATGTGCACTGTTATTTTAAAATTTATCTAATTAAAAGTGATCTATAAAGTTTAATTTTGGGCTATTGGGTATTAAGTTGTTATGAAATTAATGTATAGAGACAAGACTTATATTTCTAAATTAATGAGAAGCCAATTTAGAAATATTGAAAGTTGTTAAATGTCTAATTCAGTTACAAATAATAGGTTATGGTCCTTAATTGAACTTTAGTTTTCATTTCTAGAATTACATATCAATTGAAAAATCAAAACCTGTTTTGATTGATCACAACAATAGATACAAGTACGTTTTCGTCTATTGTTTTATTTATTATTGATAATTTGACATTAATATTCTTAAAATTTGGGTAATAATTTTTCACAAAAGTTTATTTCTCCCTAACATACTTGATTATGAGAATCTTAACTAATCACAACACTCAAAGAGTTTAGATGGATCCTAGTGAAAAAAATTGAGAAATAATATTTAAAATACAAGTTATTTTGTTTTAAACGTTCATAAATATAGAAATGAATTATGGTGACATAAAAAACATTAGTTATTTACAATTAAGAATGTCTAAAGAAGCGAACCTTTACAAACTTAGTTTGGATTGTTAATCTAATTTACTTTTTAACGAGATTTTGATTTAAATTATCTAAGCATAGATTGATTCGTATATTCAATTGAAATATCAGTGAATTTAGAATTCGTGATTTATTTATTATTTTAAATAAACAATGTACTATTATTTCTCCTTCATTCATTTGCATTTAATTATTGTCTAGCAAATGTAGCGCAAGGGATTAAAACAGAGGAAGAGAAGAAACAGAGGAAGAGAAAAAGGGAATTATTTTTAACAGAGAATACTTAACTCAATAACTAATAAACTAAATATATTTATAAAGAAAAATGCTATTTGTACAAATAAGTGGGTTACCAAGAGAATGATCGAAGGTGCCAAATCACAAAAATGCCCTCACCCAATTTATAGATTCACTACCCCTATCCTTGGTTGTCTCCACTCTTCTTGGTTATGGTCGCCTACAAGCTCTACCTCACATTGACTTGCCTCATCGTTCCCTCACGTCGCTTCACGATGCACCTTGCCGCCTTTCGACGCACCTCATCACCTTCATCTCACTTTGCGTCACCTCGCGACGCGCCTCGTTGATCGTCAATGTATCCTATCATCGCCCCGTTGCAGCGTCTCACGCGATCACTACTGCATCTTGTCATCACCACGCCATAGCCTCGCGCCGATCGCTACTGCACCATCTCGTCACCTTGTCGTTGCAGCATCTGGATGAAGCCCCAAGCTTCATCTTGGATGAAGCCTGGTTATGCTTTATGAATTAAGTTCGATCGGGTTTAATTCACTGATTAAGCCCGGTTAGGCTTTATGAATTAAGTCAGATCAGGCTTAATTCGCTGATTAAGCCTAATTAGGCTTTATGAATTAAGGTTAATCGGGCTTAATTCGCAGATTAAGCCCGATCGGGATTCATCCAGGTTGAAGTCCGGCCAATGAAGTCCGGGCAAAGAAGTTCAAATTTCATCATTGGATAAGTCTGAATCGGACTTTATCATCGGATAAAGTTCGATTCGATCATCAAATTTATATACGTAGGGCGGTCCATTTAAAAATGAGACAAAGGTGACACAAAAATAGTCTGGGTGACGTGGACCGAAGACAGCCCCACCAAAAACGTTGAGTGTACGCGACCACGTAGGGTTTAAAAGTGTGTAGATTAAATACGTTGACAAAGTCAGAACTACTAGTCCATAAATATCACCCACCACCCCAACTTATGAATTCAACTAATTTACTTATTTAAAATTAAAATGATTATAAAAAATTTATATTTTGATTCAATTTATTTAAACATTTACTAAAATAAGTCCTAATTATCTATTTAAATTAAAAAAATTCATATTTAAAGAATATAGAGACAAGTCATATTTTAACCAGTTACTATATGAATAAATAAATAAGTAAATAGTGGACTCAACATCATCACTAATTATAATGGTTATCTTGTGATATTAGTGAGTTAGATAAAATAATTAAGATATCAAATGTAAAATAATGTAACTTTCAGATTATTATGACTAATAAGACAAGTCTTTTTCTCACTTAATTATGAGAAGACTTTTCTAAGAATGCTCCCAAGCAATCCTTCTAATCATATTTTCAAGTTTTTAATGAGTAGATTATGACTTTCCAACTCCAATTACCTTAATTTTACATTAATAGATGTCTATTAGGTTGTATAGAAACAAAAATGAAAAATAGGAATAGAAAAATAATATTTTTTTTAAAAAAATGCGGATAAATAAAAAAATATAGAGTTTTTTTATAAATATAAATAATTATTCAATTTAAAAATAAATATAAATTTTATAATGTATTTAAATAATTTTTTTAAAAAATTAATAATTTTGAGTTAAAGATAAAAAAAAAATTCAATTAGAGACGAAATTTTTAAATGGACGAAAGTGCGTTTTTAAAATTATAAAAATGATTTGAATAAATACACTATATTTGAACAAAATTTAAATTTATGAGCTCTAAATATAACAAAAATTAACAATTAACTTAGGGTTTGTACTTTACTTCAAAAACATAAATTAATTATTTGAATAAAATTTAAACTCATATAACAATTAAACTTATGTAGCTGAATTACCCACCCACCCACCAAAGGTGCTTCCCTCCCTTGACTCTCTACTCGCTTGGCTTGACCGCTTGAGTCTTCTTGACTCTTCTTTTTCACACTCAACATTCCTACTTCCACACCTTCTGTCAAGAGTAGGCTTCACTCAGTTATCTTTAAATAAAATGAATTTTGGTACAATCATAATATTAGTTATTTTTAAGAAATAAATTATAAATTTAAATTTTATTAAGATAATTAATTTTTGATAAATACGAGTTCGTATCCCAAAATATGATATTTGTTTAGAATCTCACCTCAATTCAAACTAAAAAGGTTTCTTATTATTATTATTATAGTAATTAGATTAGATGTTATGTATGTTATCATTAAATCATTGATTTTTAAATTCAAAGAAACTGGTGATAGATGAGATGACCCACCAAACACCTCCATTGGCAAGGTTAAGGCTAGGTAGAGGCTATTCAATGAAGCATCAATATATATATATATATATATAGAATATATACACATTTGTATATAAAATTTTACTCTATTGTATATTCTAAATTAAATTAAAAGTAAAATAATAATATTCATAATAATAATAATAATAAAATGTACAAAATGTAATGAATATACAAATAAAAATGTATAATTAAACATTATATGCAGACGAAGACTCTTAACTTTTGAGGCGGTTCCTTCAACATCTCAATCCACGAGACCTTTACCTTTCGTAAGTTAATTAATAAATGTATGTATATATTATATCATATGTCTCTTGGACATATTTGTTCCTTTCTTTCTGTGTCATTGCCACAAAGTGCCCGGAGCTGAAGGAGAAGCGCCTCTCTCTCTCTCTCTCTCCTTCTCTCTCTCTTTCTCCTCTCACTGTGGCATGGGAAGCAAGTTCAAAGCTTAGGAGATGGAGATCCTCCTCAAGTTGATCCCCTGGATGCTCCTTTTGGCTTTTGCAGAATGCTCATGCAACAGTAGAGACCAAGAACTGGTTTCCAGGGCCTTCAGCTCCGTCTCCGGCTTCAACTCTTCCTGGTTTATCTCTCCGCCGCCCAATCCCAAATCCAATCTCAGTCTCCACTGTCCCCATCCCCCAATCACCCAAATCAACCTCTCCTCCAAAAATCTCTCCGGTGCTCTCTCTTGGGCCTTCCTCCGCAACATGTCTTCCTTACGCACAATCGATCTCTCCAACAACTCTCTCCGTGGCTCCATCCCCGGCTGGTTCTGGTCCATCCAGACCCTTGTTCACGCCAATCTTTCTAAGAACCGGTTCGGGGGAACCGGGTTCGATCACGGTTCAGTCTTCCCTCCATCTTCGTCCATTCAGGTTCTCAGCCTCTCCTCCAACCGCTTCACCAACTTGGCCCGTTTTCCCCCTTTTCCGAATCTCACAGTTCTTGATATCTCATATAATGATCTCAGGCTCTTGCCTTCTGGCTTCACCAACTTGTCTAAACTGCAACATCTCGACATCTCAAGCTGCAAAATTTCAGGAAATCCAAAACCCATTTCGAATCTTCGTTTTCTACGGTATCTAGACGTTTCGAACAATGAAATGACCGGTTCTTTTCCTTTTGATTTCCCCCCTCTGACGGGCCTCAAGTTCTTGAACCTCTCGTTCAACAGCTTCACCGGCCAAATAACCCCTGCCTTGGTCCAAAAGTTTGGCAAATCTGCGTTCGTTCACGCCGGCAATTTCAACACTCCAAAGACCCATAAATCTTTCCGTCTGGTTCTAGCCTTATCAATTGCGTCGACGACTATTATTGTGGTGGGTCTGGCTGTTTTCGCATGTTGCATGTACAGGAAGAAAAAGATGGCCACAAGACGCAGCAAATGGACTGTCACAATCTCTCAACCAATCCAATCCCTGTTCAAGATGGAGAAATCAGGGCCGTTGGGTTTCGAGGTCGAGTCAGGATCATCATCATCATCATCACCGGTCGTGATGGTGGAGAAGCCATTGATGAAACTCACTTTCAAGGACCTGATTGCGGCCACGTCGCACTTCGGGAAGGAGTCCCTAATTGCAGAGGGCGTGTACAGGGCTGTACTGCCAGGTGAAATGCATGTGACCATCAAGGTCATTGAGCACGGCGCCGGAGCCGTCGATCGGGATGAAGCTGCGGCCATGTTTGAAGACCTCGCCGGGCTGCGACACCGCAACCTGTTGCCGATTTCCGGCTACTGCATCCCAGGTATTATACTCTCAGCTTGTAATTCATTATATATATATATATATAATATTGCTGTTGTGTTGTTGGTAGTGTGGCTCGGTCAGGTGATCGTCTACCGTAATAATTTGCATTCACATGAGTGGCTGGGAGTGGGAGGTCTTGTACTCCGCAACACAGTCGCAAAAATCTAGTAGTTCTGAGCAGACACGGTTAATAATTTTCAATGTAGTCAAACTTTCAGAGACAGAGAGTGGTTGATAAAATTTGGGGGGTTTCCCAGGTTAACGTGCATAAGTAAAGCCAAGCCCCTGTGCCATTGAGTCAATAGCTTAAATGAATTAGTAGGAATCTTTGAAATAAGGGTGTGATCCATGGATAGTATTTAGTTAGAACGAAAAATATTTTTTAATTTGTATAGAAAATAAAAATTATCTTTTTATAGATAAAATTTTTAATAGAAAATAGATAAAAACATATTTTAGTGGTTGTAACATAGAATTCAATTCTATAAAAAATATAATAAGTTAAAATATAATGATAGAATTTAATTCTTTAAATGTGACAATTTTTTTTTTTTATGTATTTTTTATTTTATCAAAGACACCTTAACTTATACAAGAGAGATTTTGACTTGAGTAGGGCCATGGTCATCGAAAAAAATAATAAATTAGAGACATCTTCAATAATAATAATAATAAAAATAAATTGAAGAGAGTGACCTTGAAAATGGCTCTAATTTACCCCCACAGCAATGAATAATGATCTACTAGGTAAAATTCATCTTAATTTTTGTTTTGATATATAATAAATTAATTAGTGTTGAATGCATGCAGGTAAAGAGAAGCTGGTGTTGCACGAGTTCATGGCCAACGGCGACTTGCACCGGTGGCTTCACGAGCTGCCGGCCGGTGCACCCAACGTGGAGGACTGGAGCACTGACACCTGGGAACACATGGACGGAGAAGGAAACGAACCCCACATGTTCTCGCCGGAAAAGCTGGAATGGCAGACGCGCCATCGCATGGCGATGGGCATTGCCCGGGGGCTCGCCTACCTCCACCATGCTCGGTCCAAGCCGGTGGTTCACGGCCACCTCGTTCCCTCCAACATACTGCTGGGAGATGACTTGGAGCCCCGGATCGCCGATTTTGGACTGAGTCTTGACCGAGTTGGCGAGTCCACGGCAGATGACGTGCACAGTTTCGGTGTAGTTTTGATTGAGCTGCTGACGGGTCGGGCCGGGTCGAGGGAGACGGTTGGGTGGGTGAGGAGATTGGTGAAAGAAGGAAAGGCGGCGGCCGTGTTGGACTCGAGGCTCAGACTCGGTGGTGGGCCGGTCAGTGAGATGGTGGAGAGCCTCCGAGTAGCGTACTTGTGCACCGCGGAGTCGCCCGGAAAACGACCCACGATGCAGCAGGTGGTGGGCCTGCTCAAAGACATACATGATTACATGGAAGATCCATTCTGAGGGAGAGGGAAATTATTTAGTAAATCGTCGGGTCGGGTGTGAATGGGTGTGCTTATATATAAAAAATTGAAGATTTAATTACATTTACCCATTCATTCAAATCTACCCTGAGATTTATTTAATTTTTAGCCTACACTGAGTTGACTCATCTCTTCAACTTTTCTTTTTTTGTATTTTTGTTCTGCTAAAGGAAAAGCAAAAAAGAGAAAAAAAGAAAAGAAAAAGGGGTGGCAGAATCCCACTTATTGCTTGTCTCTTCTGGTGGGTGGTGGCATTATCAACTTCTTTCCATTTTAGCTTTGAGTTTTTTTAAAATAATTTGTTTCTTTTATTTTTTGTCTGGTTCTCAATTCTCAAATGCTTTATTTTGAGAGAGCAATACATACAAAAGTGGTTGGGGTGATGGTGGAATCAGTGTGGGGCCCCATTTGCCACACCACCTCTTCTGAGTCATCTCTGTCTATTGGGTGCCATTCCACCAAAACCCACGTGCACTGCCCCCCTTCACAAAATTATTGGAGGCGAGAATGGACTAATTTATTTCGAATTTAGGTTTATATTATATTTTTATTCAATCTTAATTTTTATTTTAATTTAATTTAAAAATATTAATTTTTATTTTAATTTTATCCTCAAACAATTAGACGTGTGCTACAGTATATGTGACGCTATGGTGATGTGTCTAATTATAAACACATCAACAAAATAACATCATTTTACCATTGTGAAACATGATTGTAAATAGCAAAACGACGTCGTTTTGCTTTGTGTATATAAGGTCCCTTAATTGATCATAACCTAGGGTTTCAGAAAAGGAGGGGAAAATCGACGACAATGTCGTTTTGCTTTGTGTATATAAGGTCCCTTAATTGATCATAACCTAGGGTTTCAGAAAAGGAGGGGAAAATCGACGACAATGCATGCTAGGAAGACGAAGGGCGACGCATGACAAAGAAGCGACAGTGACGATGAAGGCATAAAAGCTACCCACATTATTGCTTTTGTCATCATCCAAGTCGTGCCTCGATTCTTAGCGGAAATCAATGCCTAATCGTCAATGTGGGTAGTTTCCTCCGTTGTCGTCGCCGCTTCCTCGTCATGCTTCACCTTTTATCTTTCTTACGTGTGTCGTCGTCACAGTCAATTTTCCCTTTCTTCTCTTCTAAAACCCTAGGTCACAATTGACTAAGGGGCCTTATATGCATAAGGCAAAATGATGTCATTTTGCTTTGTACAACAACACGACAAAATAATGTTATTTTTGTAATTGGACACATCAACACGTCTTCTCAGTGCCACGTATGTTGTGACACATACTTACCTGATTGAGAATAAAATTGAGACAAAAGTTTAACATTTTTGGATCAAATATAAGTAAGTATCAAAACTGAATAAAATTATAATATGACCAAAAATTTGTGATAAATCAGTCTAATCGACCAATGAAATGTCTACTCAACCATAGGACTAAGGTTAATATACTACAAAATTTTCAAAAAAAAAAAATTCACTTATATTATAGTTCCCATATTTTTTTGTTATTTAGCATAATTTTAAAAAATAATTATATATGTAGATGTATATGTATGTATATTGTATGTACACATGAATACATATTGTGTATATATGTATGTAAAATTGTTCTATAGAAGGAAAATTTATTATTTTTCGTATAAATAAAAAATTAATAATGCTGGAAAAAATAAAAAAATTCACGTAAGACGAGCGGTTGCATCATCGAAGTCACGTTGAAACTCAAGATACTGACCAACACACGGGTTGACTTTCAAACGAATTTTGGTTAAGATAAACCTTTTTTTTTCTTATATTTATTCTCTCTTCTTCGAACCCAAATGGGTTCACCGCAGACGAAACTCATTAGGTTCGGGTAAATTTTATTTATAGTTATATCTTTTTCTATTTACATTTGTTTTTTTATTAAAATTTTACACTTTACTCTTCATAGTCATGCTTAGGGGAATTTTATTTACTGCCGATAATATTGCTCTCCCTAGCCACTTCCGTCAAAATTCACCATCTTTCAAAATTCTTATTTACCCTCCACAGCCGCTACGATCTTTCTTCTCTCTTGCTCCAAACAGCCACCAATATGCTACATCTCTCTTTCTTTTTCCCTTTTTCTCTTTTATTGAACCCATCTCTTACTCTCTTAGATGACTGCACTCTCACCCTATAATTAAAACATAATAAAAATATATTAGAATTTTTATATTTTTTTCTTTATTTTGGTGAGAGATTTATACTCGTCAGTGTACGAGTGTAGTTGTAGTCCAAATTTAAATTTATATTTTCTGGATGAGTCCAGGTCGTCCACTGAGAGATTTATTTATGGCAAAAGAAAAAGAATATCACACACACGCACACGCACACGCATTTAGATGAATTGGTAACAAGATTATTTTATGATTTTTTTTTAAACAACAGATATTAGGAAATAAAGCAAGACAGAGATAGAAATAAATACTAGACTTGAGAATAAAATTGGATAGCACTTGAGTTAAGACAATTTCAGTACCAACCCGTTGATTCTCAAATTTTAGCAGACAATGTTAGTAACATTAATTTAATTTCAGATATAAGGGTTTGTTACTAAATGCAATTAGAGATGATGATAGTTCTAGTTTAAGCAATCCCCATATATGATATGTGAGATTCTAATTTAAGCAATTACTATAAATTCAATTACAATTAATATACAAAACAACTAAATTAATCATCCGGATTTGGGTATAATAGCGTTTCCAGTTCTAGTAACTCCCATGCGTGACATGAAAGCTCTAAGTTAGACTTATGCTCCAATCCAAATCTAGTGATTTTCCAATAATTAAAACACACTCATACTGAAATTTAAATTAATGTTACTTATTTAAAGCACAATTTTCTTTGGGAATCATTGGCGTTGGACACTGTCCTTGCCTTAACCCAAGATTAGATTTAACTACTCATTTTCATTTAAAATTTAATTAACAAAAATTTAAATGGCATAATTTAAATAACATAATTTAAATGACAGGAATTAAGATAGCATAAACTAACCGGCCATTTAGGCGGTGGATAATTAAAAGACAAGAATTAAAATTGTAGAAATTTAAAGGTAGAAATTAACCGGCCATTTAGGCGGTAGATAATAAAGTAACAATAAATGACATAAGAATTTAAAAGAAGAAATGAAGGAAGTAAGATTACGAGAGAAAACAAGAGAAAGAATAAGAGCAATTCTCTAAGAGAAACTCAAAGAACAAAACTAAACTTTGATTTAAGTAATAACCCCATCTTTCACAAATGCACCCAAGTGAGCTATTTATAGCCCACAAGATGCAATACAAACCACACAATTATTCAACTAAACATAATTATATCTAATGGGTACTCACAAAACATTCACTTAACTAATGGAAGAAAATTAGGTAAAAGACAAAAAATACCAAAGACTTTAAGTGGTGGACTACTCATAAGAATACAAAAGACTTTAGGTGGTAAATCACTTATAAAAAAAATACAAAACAAAGAAAAGTCTTCTACAAATTGGGCTTTGTTAGGCCTTTGATTGGTCTTGGACCTTTGGTTGGATTCCATTTGATAGTTGGGCCAAGTGCACTTGAAACATCCTTTAGACCCCATAATTGGCCTTTAAATTTGAGCAATAAAAAATGGGTAATCCAATGTCTTCGATTATGCCCATAATTAATTGTAGAAACCAACTTTCTTGCTTCATCCTGAAATAATATGTAATACGAATAATTATTTATTTTAAGCATAAATATAAAGTCAAAATAGGGATATAATTCATTAGGATATAGAAAATATTGACCCTTATCATCACACACATCTCCCCCATCTCTCACTCGCACCTTTCTCGCTTCCGTCAATAAGCAGTCGTGATGAACGTGGCCACCCTCAAACCCCCAAATATACACACACACATACACATAAACACACCTATATACATATATACACACACTTATATATATATATATATACACACACACAAACACACATGGTTGCGGCCATGGCAGTCGTCGCCAGTCGCCATGGCCGCAGCCATCAACGAAAGGAATCCCAATTCGAGGTCGGAGAACCTTGGGTTCCCGATCGCAAGTGGTTGAGAACCCTTGTGTTCCCCAACTACTTGGGGGTCAGGGAACACGTTTTTTTATATTATTTTAATTAATTTTTTTATTATAATAAAATAAAAAAATAAAAATAAATAATTTCTTTTTAAATATCTGCATCTTTAAGTAACTCAATAAGATATATTAATTAATTTTAAATTTTTTTAAGTATAAAAAATTCAATACCTAAAAATAAAAATATTAAATTTCAAATTAAGTTTCTTACTTTCATATCATTATTTGAATAAAATTTTATAGTAAAAATCGCTTTTGATCATCATCAAAGAAAGAAGTTGATAGGTTTGAAATCATTGTTGTTAAAATCCCGATTTTATGCGTACGATTTTACGATTCGAAGACCCCTAAACGATTCAAATCCCATGTAAAATCCAATTTGGAATAAAATCCTATAAAATCTCGATTTTACATGTATGATTTTACGATTTTACGCTTCAGAGATCCCCAAACGATTTTACGATTCAAAGACCTCCGTTGATTTAAGTTGTAATTTAGAGGATGCTTCCAACGTCTCAATGTCACATAGCATCTGACATTGGAACTTATGCAATGAATTGTTATATTTTGCCTCTAAATTGGAACTTGATTTAACATTGATTGCATAAATTCCAATGTCACATAGCATCTAACATTAATTGCATAAGTTCCAATTTACTTGATTTAAATTATAATTTTTACTTAATTTAACATTGATTGCATAACTAAATCAAGACAAACAAGTAATTAATTAATGGACCACCCAACTCCAAATCGGGATATTACTTGATTTAATCAATGTTAAATCAAGAAAAAATTACAATCTAAATCTAATGGAAGACGTTGGAAGCATTCTCTAAAGAATTTTAAGCTATATTTTACCTCTAAATTACCTATATTTTGCCTTTAAATTGCCTATACCAACCTGCTAGTTTTTGAGCTATATTTTAGAAATATCATCTTTTGAATTATAATAAGGAATAATTAGATTATTAAATGATATTAATTCATTTTCTACAAAATTATGTTATTATAAATATATATTTACAAAAATTAAAGGGTATTTTTAATTATCTCTAAAATCTTACGATTTTACAATTCGATTTTACGATACGATTTTATGGATCCTTTGTCGATCCCACTTAAAATCCCAATTTTAACAACCTTGTTTGAAATCCTGTGGCACATACCCAAGAGGAAGGTGAATTGGGTAAATTAAAAATTTGTTTAAAACTTGAAATTCTTTTGATGGAAAATAAAAATTTAATGTAAGTGAGAATTATAGAAATGCTTGAAATAGGAAATGAAACAAAAAGTACAAGCAAGAGATGAATACAAGGATTTATAGTGATTCAGTTTAATCCAAACCTAATCCACTATCTTAGCTCCTCACTAAGAATTTTGCAAACAATTCACTAAAGTTTCCTATCACTTTGAATAGGCCCTCTAGCACTAAGCTAGGAAATACGACCTCTTGCTTGAAAAGCAAATCTTCTAGCAATATAAGCTAGGAAAAATAAGAAATATACAAAAGAGAGTTTCTAAGAGTATACACTCTTAGTTATAATGTGTTATATGTATTTTTTGCACCACTCCTTATGGGCTAGACTCAGTCCAATGGGCCAATCCAATCGCCCAGATCCTAGAAGGTCCAAGCAACCTCGTCAAAGAAAGCTCATACACCCCCGAAATCCAAAGCTCATAAAGCGAGCTTCCAACAAAGCTCTTAGTGAGCTCTCAGCAATCGACCTAATGAGCTCTTAATAAAGCCCCCATTTCGCTGGACCATTCAGCTCGCTGGCCTAAAAAACCTCTAGTTCGCATAGATGACAAAGCTGCTGAATAGCCAGAGGCAGGGCCTACTTACTTTATCTAAAATGGACCATACTCCTTGAAATAAGGATCCCACTCCCGGTTTTATGCAGATGATAAGGACTGTTTGTCCCCCATTATATCATCTTTATATTTTTATATCTTATCCAAATTGTAAAGCCCCCTTATTATTGTCGTGCCAGGAAAAATAGAGGGAGACAAAAAATGAGGAATTTTTTGGAAAAAGAAAAAAGGAAAAAGCTGGTTGTCACCAGCTGACGCGCGGCCACTAGCCTCACAGCAGTCTGCCGCGAGGGCTGGCCGCACAGTGGCTTGCCGCAAGGGAGAGCCTTGCGGCACTTAACCGTGAGCCTTGCGGCAAGCTCCAGCGGGCCTTGCGGCAAAACAGCTCGCCGCATGTGGACCTCGTGGCAAGCAGCTTGCCGTGAGGCCGCGACAATTTGCCGTGTACCAGCCTCGCGGTTGGAAACTAGCCGCGAGCGCGGCAAACAGCGGGCTGCCTTGCGGCTGCACGCCCGCTCGTGGCTACTTGCTGCAAGCTGCAGGCACCCAGCTTGGGGCTACTTGCCGCGAGCTCGCTGGGTTGCCTTGTGGCAGCATGCCGCAAGTCGCCCCCGGCCAGAGAGTGGCGACAAAAACCCCTTTCCGACCAAGCCTAAGCCCCGCTCTGCAACCACCACGTGTTGACTCTAGCTACCCTTGAGAATCATGCCCTATAAATATCCAGCTACAGGACATTAATGAGGACCTCCTCCAACTTCGGTAAATCTTATCACTTTGAATACGCTTTGACTATTTTTTTCGTGAATATTCATCGGGATTCGGGACTGACTTTGGCATCGGAGGGCCTTCGCGGGGAAGATTCCTACGAGCCTTCTAACCCATTTTCTCAGCATTAATAGGGTTGGATCCTTACGGCGAGCCTAACGGCGAAGGAAAAGTCTAGCGGCGAGAGCTAGTGGCAAGAGCTAGCGGCGAGAGCTTGTGGCATGAGCTAGTGGCGAAGCTTGGGGCGAGACCTAGTGGTAAAAGCTAGCGACGAGAGCTTGTGGCAAGAGCTAGTGGCGAGAGCTAGTGGCGAGAACTTGTGGCAAGAGCTAGTGGCGAGAGCTTGTGGCGAAGCTAGTGGCGAAGCCTTGTGGCAAAAGCTAATGGCGAGAGCTTGTGGCGAAGCCTTGTGGCCAAGCTAGTGGCGAATCCTTGCGGCGAGCATCCTAGCGGCAATTTCCCTTGAGGCGACATCTCTTACGGCAATCTAACTTCACCCGACACCGAGCTCGAGTGGACCCCACATCACAAATTTTAATTGTTGTATTTTGATAACAACAATTATAAATAAGAATCATATATATCATATATATCATAAGGGGGGCAAGGAGAATAATCAAATACTGCTGCTCTGGAAGAATAACCAAGGTACGGTCGTGGAGTAAACATCGTTCTGGTCAAACCACGTGAAAATTCTTTGTGTTCACTCATATCTATTATCTTTGTTTTTTTCCCCTTTGCATTTTTGGATTCACTCACTACGGCCCAAAACGAATCAAGTCGGCCAAAATTGAACGTCGACACAATGTCTCTGAATAAAGATATAAGACTTGAATCAAATGAAAAAGTTTAGTACAAAGCCTTTGGGAGAAAAATAAAGCACAAACTCTCGTAAGCTTCAAGTAAAATGATTTGCAATCTTTAGATCAACTTATTCCCATCTATTAGCCGTTTTTTGATCATTCTTGAGTTGTATTGATAAGTATCCCAAAAGATTCAAGAGTAATATAGCTGTTTGTGACTGTTGGGATTTGAAAAACTAACCGTTATACTTTCTGCGAAAAGAGACAGAAGAAAATAGATAGTCGACAGAATCAATAATAAAACAAGAAATAGTAGACAAAAGAAAATAGATAGTCGACAGAATCAATAATAAAACAAGAAATAGTCGACAAAAGAAAATAGATAGTCGACAGAATCAATAATAAAACAAGACATAGTCGACAGAAGAAAATAGATAGTCGACATAATCAAATAATAAAGCAATACTTAGTCAACAGAACAAAGGATTTAGTCGACCGAAACATTTTATACATTCTATTAGTCAACAAAAACAAAGAAGTTAGTTGACAGAGTAAGGCTTAGAAAGATTTCCAACAAACCATCACACTATTAGTTGACAAAGCAATGGAAGTTAGTTGATAGATCAAATAATTTAGTCGACAGATAGGCTATACATAGTCGACAGAATAAAAGGAATGTTTGCTTCTCAAATTAAAACATTTAGACTTAAATTCTTTTGGAAGACCACATTCATTTGAAATTGCTTAAAGCTTCATTTTCTTATGTTTGGAGAATAAATTGAATTTGGATGTATTATTTTTCCAATCTCCTAAAGTATGAATAATACTCATTTTTTAAAACACTTTGATACTTAAGACTTGATACCTTGAATACTCTTCAATCATCTTGATACTTCAAGAATAACAAAAACAAATA
Source organism: Diospyros lotus (assembly GCF_014633365.1). NCBI lineage: Eukaryota > Viridiplantae > Streptophyta > Magnoliopsida > Ericales > Ebenaceae > Diospyros > Diospyros lotus. Next base: position 17,669,264 of record NC_068339.1, on the reverse strand, counting down.
AGTTTTAGAATGAAGAGAGACTTTTGAAGAACATACAAGAATATATCATTAAGAAATTCATCGCAAGCTTTTTGACAATAGATTGTTGAAACTAATTTTCATTCAATATTTTTAATCAATTAAAAACACAATATTTCAAAATGCCATAAGAAATATATCACAAGATATTTTGGCATTGGATTTAATTTTTATTCAATAAATTTGATCAAATAGAAACATAACATTTCAAATGTCATCAAGAGATCTATAACAAGATTTTTGACATTGGAATGCATGATGAAGTTGATTTTAATATTGGTGCTTAATAGATCATATAAAAATAATTTAGAGCACCAAGATAATAAATATTGATAAAATAATTTTATAATCAAAATTATATCAAAAGTAATACTTGCTTTTGTAAATCTCCATACATGTAATTTATTTGGTTTTTGTTTTCACAAAGTACTCAAAATTGATTTTTGTTTAAAAACCTAAAACTATATATTTGACTTAAAATATAAATCATTTATTCTTTATTATCAAAACCAACACAAGAGTAAAACATCAGAAGTTTCTATTTTTTTTTTGGAATTAAATCATTCATGACTTAAAAAAATACAATTCTAAATGGCAAATTCTTAAATTATATATATTTAAAAAAATTAAAACTTACACTATTGGTTTTTTTATTTAAAATTTTTTAAATGTTATAATCGATAATTATTTTTTAAAAAATTAAGTATTAATATTTAGAATACTTAATTGATATTTAAAATTAAGTATTTCTTTTTTAAAAAAATTAAAAATGAATCCCCGACCGCCGCTGGTTAGGGGTTCCAAGGGACAATGATCGGTCGGGGGCTCTCGACCTTGAGAAGCCCTTGAACACCACGAATCGAGGGCTCTTCGAGCCCCCGACTCCATCGAGGGTTCGACGAACCCTCAATAGGCGATGATCGAGGGTTCGATGGCCACCGATTAGGGGCGATGGGTTGGGCGCTGGTGATCGCGCAAGTGTCTATATATATGTGTGCCTGTGTGTGTATATACATATGTGTGTGTTTGTGTGTGTATATATATATGTATAGGTGTGTGTATATATATGTGTGTGTGTTTGTGTGTATATATATATGTTTGTGTTTGTGTGTGTATATTCGGGGGTTTGAGGGTGGCCGTATTCATCACAATTGCCCACCAGTGGAAATGGGGAAGGTGTGAGAGAGAAAGATAGAGAAAGATGGGGAGATGGGTGTGAGAGAGTGTGAGAGAGAGAGAGAGATGTGTGCGATGAGAGAGAAAGAGAGATGGATCGATCAGATGAGCGGTTGTGGTTGTGGCTATGGGGAGCAAGAGGGAAGGAAGATGACTGTGGTTGTGGAGGGTAAAATAGGAATTTTGAAAGATGTTGGTAAATTTTGGCGAGAGTGACTATAGAGAGCAAATTTGTGGGTTGTGAATAGAATTGTCCCCATCCTTATTACTCTTTGCACCTATTATTTTCGAAAATTACCTTTACCATTACACACACAACCATCTCACACGTAACAAGTAGATGCCAATGATTCACATGGAGAAGACGGTGACTATGGCGAGGAAAAGATGGCAACAACAAACAATCGCCCATTATCGCCTAAAATTAAATAGATTGTAAAGGGAGGTAAGAATAAAGGTGACAATGGATTGTGATTGTGTGTGTCTGTGTGTATATATATGTGTATGTGTATATATAAATTTGTGTGTGTGTCTGTGTATGTATATATATATATATGTGTGTGTGTATCATCGCTGACAACCGCACATCATCAATGGTCACGTTGCTCCCATTAGCGGTATTGACGAACGCAGCCACCATCATTGCACTCGAACCCTAGGATCCAAGTGCGTTAAACACCCCTGAATGGGTTCAGGGGCTTTCAAAAGGCTCAGAACGTCGGGTAAGCACCTATTAATGAGTTGGACATCATATACGGTACCGTGATTATGTGTGTGTGTCTATATATATATATATGTGTGTGTGTATGTGTATATATGTGTGTGTGTGTGTGTCTATGGGTTTGTTATTCCTATAAGGAGAGGTAAGAGTAGAGGTGATAATGGACTTTGGTTGTGTGTGTGTGTGTGTGTCTGTGTACATATATATATATATATATATGCGTATGTGTGTGTGTATATATGTGTGTGTGTCTGTGTATCGTCGTCGGTGACTGCGACAAACGTGACTGCCATCATCGCTCTTGAACCCAAGGGTTTGGGTGCGTTCAGGTGGATTTGGGGGCACTTGAATGCCCCGAACGGGGATGATGACGATAATGGCTGTGCGTTGGTCCCCACGACGATGACAATATAGAGGATGGGATGACTGACAATGATGAATGGAAATGATGGCAGCCAAGTTTAAAGGCACCCGAACAGAGATAATATCGATGATGACAGTCACATCGTTGTTAAAGAAGTAAGTCAGCAACAATGATGAATGAAGAAGATGATGGAGACTGCTGGCAATGAGAGGAGAAAAGGCGTGGCTGCAAACAGAGGACAAACCCAGTGGGTTTCATGTCAGCATCATTTTATATTGTTATTTTTGAAGCATAAAAAAATTTCATGTAATTTTACAAAACCTCAAAAGTGTTATTTACAGTTTACTCATGTAATTAAGTCATATTTACTTTTGATATTATTTGAATAGTATCACACTGTAGGTTTCAACTTTTCCTAGTTTAAATAATAATTAAGAAAATAATGAGCATGAAAGACTATCATAATTAATATGCCAAAAGTAAATCCGTGTAAATTGAGTTTTGACATGACGGCCATAGAGTATTTTATACCCTTTGCCTAATAATAATGCGAGAAATTCTATTTAGAACTCGTGTTTTTACTCTTCATAATCCAAATCTCATAAAATTCCACACTAATTTTAAAATTCCTATTTTACCCCGCACAACCTATTTTCTTCTCCAATTGTCAGCCTTCGCCTCGCCTCTCTATTTCTCTCCCGCACACAAACATATACACACAAACACATACATATATATATATATATACACAAACATGCGGCCATGAACCCAGCTGCTGGGTCAGCCATGGTGGTCGACCCCCCCAACACACAGGCGCGCGCGCACGCGCACACACACTCTCTCTCTCTATATATATAAACCCAACACACACACTTATATATATATATATATACACACACAGCGACATGAACCCAGCACCACACACACTTATATATATATCACACTCTCACACACACCTATATATATATATACACACTAACACATAAAAGCACACACACTTATATATATATATATATATCACACACACACTAACACACAAAAGCCTGGCCGCAGCCATGGAAACCTTCGCACCTCGCGGTGCGGGGGCTGCTGAAACCTTCGCACCGTGAGGTGCGGGGATTTCAAATCCCCGCACCTCACGGTGCGAAGGTTTCAGCAGCCCCCGCACCGCGAGGTGCGGGGATTTCTCAAACCTCCGCACTGCGAGGTGCGGAGGTCTTTTAAATTTTTTATTAATGTATTTATTTTTTATGTTTTTAAGTTTAGGCCTTTTAAATTTTTTTACTCGTTTTTTAAAATATCATTGATTTCATTCTCACACATATATTTAAAATGTGAAATATAATTAATATAAAAAATAAAAAATATAATTAAATTACCAAATATAAATTGCTAAATAATATAAATAAATGAATTTTAAATATCTATATTTTAAGTAATTATAATTTAACTAATTTTAAATTTTAAATCATCTTGTTGAATTTTTAATACTTAAAAAAATTTAAAATTAATTAATTTATGTTATTGAATTACTTAAAGATACACATGATTTAAGTATTAAATTATCTTAGGTGTTGAATTTTTTATACTTAAAAAAAATTAAAATTAATTAATTTAAAATTACTTAAAATACAAATATTTAGAATTTATTTATTTGTATTATTTTTTATTTTATTTTATTATAATAAAACAAATTTAGTTAAAATAAAATAAAAATAAAACCAGCCTTCCCCAACTGAGCAGTCGGGGAAGGCTTAATTCCCCGCACCGCGAGATACGGGGGTTTCCATGGCCAAGGCCATGGAACTTGTGTGTGTGTATATGTGTATATATATATATAAGTGTGTGTGAGTGTATATATATATATATTTATATAGATGTGTGAGTGTATATGTGTGTGTGTGTTGGGTTGCATGGCCGCAGCTGCCATGGCCGTGACCATGCTGGGTATATATATATATATATATAAGTGTGTGTGTGTGTTGGGTTGCATGGCCGTGGCCAGTGTGTGTATATAAATATATATAAGTGTGTGTGAGTGTGTATATATTTATTTATATAGGTGATGGCTGGTTGTGGGGATAAAAGAGGTATATTAAAATTATTAAAAATTTTGATGAAACGTGAGTTTTGAAGAGTAAATTTCTGATTTCTCCATAGAATTTCCCTAATAATGCATATAGAAGCATAATAGTTACAACATACTACAATTGTAGACAAAATAGGCTACATTGCAAAAATAATCACGGAATTTAATTTGAAAATACAAAAAAAAATATTAAACTTTAATTTGTAATAAAAAAATCATTAAAATTTTTACTAAAATATATATAAAAAGATTACTAAATTTCAATTTTATATATAAGCCTGTAACGGTCATCAGTTGTCATTAAAAGAAGTTAACAGAATATTGACGTGGTTAATAACGTGGACTCATATATAATATTAAATACCACATTATTTAAATCCGATCCAAAAATTAAACCCGATTCAAGAATTAAATGGTAACTAAACTTTGTACTAAAATATAGAAATGTCACTTAATTTTATATTAAAATACAAAAATATCATTGATCTTTTTATGACGTAATATTTTAATATTATATATGGGCTCACATTGTTAGCTATATCATAAATCCATTAGTTTTTTTTTAACGATAAGTGACTGTAATTGTGGAATTGTATATCAAATTGAAGGTTAGTGACCCTTTTGTATTTTAATAAAAATTTAGTGATATTTTTTATACAAAATCAAAATTCAGTGACTTTTTTATATTTCAATTCAAAGTTCAGTAATTATTTTTGCAATTTAGCTAGGAAAATACTATTCTAGTCAATGAAATATCAAGTTTTCTTCTCAACTTTAATGATAATATTTGTGCTTATAAGAAGTTTTATTTGTTTTCTTTTTCTTTTCATTTTCTCTTTTCTTCTTATTTTGTTTAGTACCAAATCGAAAAAACAATAATACCACCGAACATAATCCTGTCAACTGAGCCAATTAAGTGATTTGGAACATAATCTGTATGCCATTCAAAGCCAGACGCATGAACAAAGGATAACCAAACATCCTAACATATTCAACATGAGAAGCTCCACACTTATACGTGGGAGGAAACTTATCGCATAGCTCAAATCCATAGCTCCATCACAAAGGAGGAGTCAAAATGAGTCGTCAAATGAAATGGCAGCTCACAAGAATTTACGTACATATGGATATCTTAAACCCTAAATATTTTGAGATTAACATATTGTCATCTCAAGCACGGCTGGCTTAAGGCCTATTCTTAGGGCCCCCAAAAACTTTCTAACCAACTTCAGGTTCAGGTGGTTGTCAGTAGCCGACCACTTAGAAAGAGACAGTGACAAAGATAGGACAGACTAGGGGGGCTCAAAATATTTCGAGCCCAGCTTTAGGAATCAAGTTATTGCTGACTAACCACCAAGGACGAGGCAATGATGAAGATTGGAGGAGATGGTGGGAGGAAAAAGGTGATGGTGGTCGCTAGTCGGTTCACTATCCGTGCAGATACTGACGATAGTTGGAGAGAGAGAGAGAGGGTCATCTCACCTGCCTCTCGACCGCATCGCTACCCATTGCCAACCATCGGCCTCCCAATTGCCTTTGACCGCTAGACTGCCATGTCCTCTCCTTCTCTTCTGTTGCCGGCTAGGGCTTGAGTCTCCTAAATTAGTGTTTGCTTGGGCCCTCTCATACCCTTGAGCCGGCCCGATCTCAAGATCAAGATAATGCTAGCTAAGGAATTAAGAAAAGTTAGTTAATGTGTCACATAAATTATGCACAATGTAAACTATAAGTCATCACAGTCCCTAATATCTCAACCTAAACATGCACCTCGGGCTTTCTAACTCTTACATGCTTTGTTATATTGCATCACTATAAAACATGACACTCTTTTTAAGGTATAGAAGAAAGATTGAACCTTTTATTTCCATAACACACAATGCTCTCAATTATCTCTCGGACTTAACAAGCAAGGAATATATACATATATATATATATGTATGTATGCATGTATGATCAAACAGTAGGTTCTTTAGTGGTAGTCTAAAAGGCAAAACCCCCCTTGGAAATTGCAAAAAATAACCCCTCCACAAATAGAAAATTCATTTTTAGCCCATTTTAGACAAAAAAAACATTTTTACCCCCTACAAACAAATAGTTACAAAAAATAGCCACTTTACCACTTTTCACTTCAATCTTTGACTTTTCAACTCCTCACTTTAATTAAAAATTAAGAATAAAAATAAAGACAATATATTATCAAACTACCCTCAATATAAATGTAATACCCCGAGAGTCCAGAGAAGTTAGTATATATCGAGGATAGTGTAAGAAAGAAAACAACACCAGCTGGATACCTTTTGGACTGAATGTTGGCAAAGAACTGCCAAGTTAAGCGTGCTTGACCTGGGGCAATCCAATGATGGGTGACCCCCTGGGAAGTTTGTGTAGGCCCATCAGGGTAAGTTGTTCCGGTCCTTCCTATCGCTCGATGCGGGATGTTACAGGTGGTATCAGAGCTGACCCTTGGCGAAGGCGGTCCGATGAGGGCGGGGAGTGGCGCCGGGGCTTGAGGGCCTGTACAAGGAACGACTTCTGGCAGGCTTCTAGGATGGCAGCCCCCAAGGGGAGAAGGTCTGGGACCAGTTATAAGGTCGCATGACGAGGACGTCATGTGCTTAAGGGGGGGAGAATGTAATACCCCGAGAGCCCAGAGAAGTTAGTATATATCGAGGATAGTGTAAAAAAAAAAACAACACCAGCTGGATACCTTTTGGGCTGAATGTTGGCAAAGAACTCACAAGTTAAGCGTGCTTAACCTGGGGTAATCCAGGGATGGGTGACCCCTCTGGGAAGTTCGTGTACGCCCATCAGGATAAGTTGTTTCGGATCTTCCTATCGCTCGAACGGGATGTTACAATAAAACAAACAAAAGAGTTGAATTTCTATTTTACCCAACAGGGAAACCCAAGAAACCCTTCATAATTATAATAATAAATTTTTAACTATTAAAATATTATTATTATTTCTCAATATGAATTCTTATTTTTTAATAATTTAATTACTGGGTGAATTTTGAACCCATGGTGAGTCCCCATCTCTTTTTTATTTTTAAATATATGTATTGTTACATATAAATAAAATTAATTAAATAATAATAATTAAAATTTTTAAATATATATGTATTATTAAATAAATAACTGAAAAATTGTTATTCAATGGTTCTTATATTATTTTTCAATTGTAATAATAAATACAAATCTTAATTATAATAATAAATTTTCAACTATTAAATTATTAGTATTTTCAAATAAATACTATTATTTTTAATAATAATTATTTTTTTAAAAATTTAATAACTAGTTGAGTCTCGAACCCACGCTCGGTTCCCTCCCTTCATTTTTTTATTATTAAATATATATATATGTAATAATATAACATATACAATAAATAAAATGGATTAAATAAAAAAATTGAAAAATTAAAAAATATATGTATTATCAAATAATTAAAAAATTGTTATTCAATTATTATTAAAATAATTTTTTGGATCTTTTTTTTTTCTTGGCCATGGAATTTTTTCAAGTTATCCAATAGTCCAAAAAATAAATTATTGTTTAAAAATTATACTTGAATTTTTGGGTAAATTTTATAATCATTATATCAATTTAATCCAATGTTATTAGTGGTTAGAACACTTAATTAATTATGTATTGGTTGTGTTTTATTATCATTTCATTGTTGTTTATTGTGAATTATAAATTTAATTAAGCCAAAAAATATAAAAATACATAATTTTTTATTGGATAACTTTGAAAAATTCTATGGACGAAAAAAAATAAAAAAAGATCAAAAATCCATTTTATTAAAAAATCAAGTTTTGTAGTCCCACAAAACCCAGGCCGGTCTTTGTGGCTCTACAAAGTCTAATTTCTTTTATTAAAATAGTTTTTTTGATCTATTTTTTTTCTTTTCTTTAACCATGAGATTTTTTCAAGTTATGCAACAGTCCCAAAAATAAATTAATGTTTAAAAATTATACTTACATTTTTGGATAAATTTTATACTTATTACATCAATTTAATCCAATGTTGTTAGTAGTTAGAACACTTAAACATATATTGGTTGTGTATGTTTTATTATTATTCCATTATTGTTTATTGTGAATTATAAATTCAATAAAGCCAAAAAATGTAAAAAGACATTATTTTTTATTGGGTAACTTTAAAAAATCCCATGGCAAAAAAAAAAAAAGATAAAAAAATCTATTTTTATTAAAAAATCAAGTTTTATGGCTCCACAAAACCCGATTTCTTTTATTAAAAAGCATTTTTTGATACTTTTTTTTTTCTTTTTTTGACCATGGGATTTTTCCAAGTTATCCAATTGTGCCAAAAATAAATTATTGTTTAAAATTTATAGTTGTATTTTTGGGTAAATGTTATAATCATTACATCAATTTAATCCAATGTTGTTAGTAGTTAGAACACTTAATCATGTATTGGTTGTGTTTTATTATCATTAATTCCATTGTTATTTCTTATGAATTATAAATTTAATCAAGTAAAAAAATGTAAAAATACATTATTCTTTATTGGGTAACTTTAAAAAATCCCATGGCCCAAAAAAAAAAAAGGATCAAAAAATTCATTTTTATTAAAAAATCAGTTTTCATAGCCCCACAAAACCCGGGCCCACAAAACCTGGGCCAGGTTTTGTGGCCCCACAAAGCTTGATTTTCCTTTTATTAAAATGGTTATTTTTACCCTTTTTCTTCCTTTTCTTGGCCATGGGATTTTTCCAAATTATTCAATAGTCCCAAAAATAAATTATTGTTTGAAAATTATACTTTTATTTTTGGATAAATTTCATAATCATTACATCAATTTAATCCAATGTTGTTAGTAGTTAGAACACTTAATCATGTATTGGTTGTGTTTTATTATCATTCCATTGTTATTTCTTGTGAATTATAAATTCAATCAAGTCAAAAAAATTAAAAATACATTATTCTTTATTGGGTAACTTTGAAATATCCCATGGCCAAAAAAAAAAAAATCAAAAAATCTATTTTTATTAAAAAATCAGGTTTCATGGCCCCACAAAACCCAATTTTTTTTATTAAAATGGTTATTTTTATCATTTTTTTTCTTTCTTGGCCATGGGATTTTTTCAAGTTATTCAATAGCCCCAAAAATAAATTTTTGTTTAAAAATTATAAATTTATTTTTGGATAAATTTGATAATCATTACATCAATTTAATCCAATGTTGTTTGTAGTTAGAATATTTAATCATGTATTAGTTGTGTTTTATTATCATTCCATTGTTATTTCTTGTGAATTATAAATTTAATCAAGTTAAAAAAGGTAAAAATACATTATTCTTTATTGGGTAACTTTAAAAAATCCCATGACCCCCCCAAAAAAAGATCAAAAAATCCATTTTTATTAAAAAATCAGGTTTCATGGCCGAACAAAACCCGGGCCGAGTTTTGTGGCCCCACAAAGCCCGATTTTTTTTTTATTAAAATGGTTATTTTTATCATTTTTTTTCTTTTCTTGGCCATGGGATTTTTCCAACTTATTCAATAGCCCCAAAAATAAATTATTGTTTAAAAATTATACTTTTATTTTTGGATAAATTTTATAATCATTACATCAATTTAATCTAATGTCATTAGTAGTTAGAACACTTAATCATGTATTGGTTGTGTTTTATTATCATTCCATTGTTATTTCCTGTGAATTATAAATTTAATCAAGTCAAAAAAGGTAAAAATACATTATTCTTTATTGGGTAACTTTGAAATATCCCATGGCAAAAAAAAAAAAAGATCAAAAATCAATTTTTATTAAAAAATCAGGTTTCATAGCCCCACAAAATTGGGGCTGGGTTTTGTGTACCCACAAAGCTCGATTTTTTTTTATTAAAATGGTTATTTTTATCCTTTTTTTTTCTTTCTTGGCCATGGAATTTTTCCAAGTTATTCAATAGCCCCAAAAATAAATTTTTGTTTAAAAATTATACTTTTATTTTTGGATAAATTTGATAATCTTTACATCAATTTAATCTAATGTTGTTTGTAGTTAGAACACTTAATCATGTATTGGTTATGTTTTATTATCATTCCATTGTTATTTCTTGTGAATTATAAATTTAATCAATTCAAAAAAGGTAAAAATATATTATTTTTTATTGGGTAAGTTTGAAATGTCCCATGGCAAAAAAAAAAAAAAAAAAAATCTATTTTTATTAAAAAATCAAGTTTCATGGCCCCACAAAACCCGGGCCAGGTTTTGTGGCCCCACAAAGCCCGATTTTCTTTACTAAAATGGTTATTTTGATTTTTTTTTCTTTTCTTGGTCATGGGATTTTTCCAATTATCCAATAGTACCAAAAATAAATTATTGTTTAAAAATTATACTTGTATTTTTGGGTAAATTTTATAATCATTATATCAATTTAATCCAATATTGTTAGTAGTTAGAACACTTAATCATGTATTGGTTGTGTTTTATTATCATCCCATTGTTGTTTATTGTGAATTATAAATTCAATTAAGCAAAAAAATGTAAAAATACATTATTTTTTATTGGGTAACTTTAAAAAATCCCATGGCCCCAAGAAAAAAAAAAAAGATCAAAAAATCCATTTTTATTAAAAAATCAGGTTTTGTGGCCCCACAAAACCCGGGCCGAGTTTTGCTTCCCCACAAAGCCGGATTTTTTTTATTAAAATGGTTATTTTTATCCTTTTTTTTTCTTTTCTTGGCAATGAGATTTTTTCAAGTTATTCAATAGTCCCAAAAATAAATTAGTGTTTAAAAATTATACTTTTATTTTTGGATAAATTTTATAATTATTACATCAATTTAATTCAATGTTGTTAGTAGTTAGAACACTTAATCATGTATTGGTTGTGTTTTATTATCATTCCATTGTTATTTCTTGTGAATTATAAATTTAATCAAGTCAAAAAAGGTAAAAATACATTATTCTTTATTGGGTAACTTTGAAATATCACTTGGCAAAAAAAAAAAAAAAAAAAAGATCAAAAAATCTATTTTTATTAAAAAATCAGGTTTCATGGCCCCACAAAATCGGGGCCGGGTTTTGTGTACCCACAAAGCCCGATTTTTTTTATTAAAATAGTTATTTTTATCCCTTTTTTTTTTCTGGGCCATGAGATTTTTCCAAGTTATTCAATAGCCCCAAAAATAAATTTTTGTTTAAAAATTATATTTTTATTTTTGGATAAATTTGATTATCATTACATCAATTTAATCCAATGTTGTTTGTAGTTAGAACACTTAATCATGTATTGGTTGTGTTTTATTATCATTCAATTGTTATTTCTTGTGAATTATAAATTTAATCAATTCAAAAAAGGTAAAAATACATTATTTTTTATTGGGTAAGTTTGAAATGTCCCATGGGCAAAAAAAAAAAAAGATCAAAAAATTCATTTTTATTAAAAAATCAGGTTTCATGGCTCCACAAAACCCGGGCTGAGTTTTGTGGCCCTACAAAGCCCGATTTTCTTTACTAAAATGGTTATTTTGATTTTTTTTTTCTTTTCTTGGCCATGGAATTTTTCCAAGTTATCCAATAGTACTAAAAATAAATTATTGTTTAAAAATTATACTTGTATTTTGGGGTAAATGTTATAATCATTATATCAATTTAATCCAATATTGTTAGTAGTTAGAACACTTAATCATGTATTAGTTGTGTTTTATTATCATCTCATTGTTGTTTATTGTGAATTATAAATTCAATTAAGCAAAAAAATAAAAATACATCATTTTTTATTGGGTAACTTTAAAAAATTCCATGGCCCAAAAAGAAAAAAAAAAGATCAAAAAATCTATTTTTATTAAAAAATCAGGTTTTGTGGCCCCACAAAACCCGGGCCGGGTTTTGCTTCCCCACAAAGCCGGATTTTTTTTATTAAAATGGTTATTTTTATCCTTTTTTTTTTCTTTTCTTGGCAATGAGATTTTTTCAAGTTATTCAATAGTCCCAAAAATAAATTAGTGTTTAAAAATTATACTTTTATTTTTGGATAAATTTTATAATCATTACATCAATTTAATTCAATGTTGTTAGTAGTTAGAACACTTAATCATGTATTGGTTGTGTTTTATTATCATTCCATTGTTATTTCTTGTGAATTATAAATTTAATCAAGTCAAAAAAAGTAAAAATACATTATTTTTTATTGGGTAAGTTTGAAATGTCCCATGGCCAAAAAAAAAAAAAAAAAAGATCAAAAAATCCATTTTTATTAAAAAATCAGGTTTCATGGCCCCACAAAACCGGGGCCGAGTTTTGTGGCCCCACAAAGCTCGGGCTGGGTTTTGTGGCCCCACAAAGCCCGATTTTTTTTATTAAAATGGTTATTTTTATCATTTTTTTTTCTTTTCTTGGGCATGGTATTTTTCCAAGTTATTCAATAGTCCCAAAAATAAATTATTATTTAAAAATTATACTTGTATTTTTGGGTAAATTTTATAATCATTATATCAATTTAATCCAATATTGTTAGCAGTTGTAACACTTAATAATGTATTGGTTGCGTTTTATTATCATCCCATTGTATTTTATTGTGAATTATAAATTCAATTTAGGAAAAAAACGTAAAAATACATCATTTTTTATTGGGTAACTGATTAGTGGTTAATTTTATAAAAATTTTGTTATAATTATATCCTTCTTTTGATCTTAAAAATAGTTTAAATTAGATATTAATATATATTTTATGGTTATATGCAAGTTTAAATTGAAAAATGAATGAAATGAAATTTTAAAGTAAAATTTAATAATAATAATAATAATAATATATAAAATTATATATAATACATATACATCATTATATGCATTCATGTAATATATATAATATAATATAATATATATATATGTGCCATGTGTAATACATATATATAATATATAATTTATTAATAATATTAAATTATTTTTATTTTTTTTTAGGCATGAAGACTTAAAGCCCATGAAGAATTTAAGTCCATGAAGAAATCAAGCACATGAAAAATTAAAGTCCATGAAGAATTTAAGCCCATGAAGAATTAAGGCCCAATTTGAGCAACCCATGGAAGATATTATTTGGAGAAGGCCCAAGGATTATTTTTAATCCTAATGAAGATTAAAAATCAATTTATAGAAATCTATTTTTATTTTTTATGTGAGAGCTTTATTAGGTGTGTTTTTTAGCTAAAATCCACTTAACTATTAGGTGGATATTATAGCTAAAATCCATTTAACTTTATGAATGCTTTATTAGGTATGTATTTTAGCTAAAATCCATTTAATATTAGGTGTGTATTATAGCTAAAATCCATTTAACTTTAAGTGTGTGAGTGCCCATTAGATATAATTATGTCTAGTTGAATAATTGAAATTGTGTGGTTTGTATTGCATCTTGTGGCCTATAAATAGATCACTTGATTGCATTTGTAAGTGTGATTATTATTCTTGAATCAAAGTTTAGTTGTTTCCTTATAATTCTCTCTTTGAGAATTGTTCTTGTTCTTTCCCATTTTCTTTAGTATTCTCTCTTGTGATCTTACTTCCTTCATTTCTTCTTTTAAATTCTTATGTCATTTATTATTACTTTATTATTCACCGCCTAAATGGCCGGTTAATTTGTGCCTTTAAATTTCTGCAATTTTCATTCTTGTATTTTAATTGTTCACCGCCTAAATGGACGGTTAGTTTCTTGCCTTTAAATTCTTGCAATTTTAATTCTTGTATTTTAATTATCTACCGCCTAAATGGCCGGTTAGTTTCTTCTATTTTAATTCCTGTCATTTAAATTCTGTTATTTAAATTATGTCATTTAAATTGTTGTCAATTAATTTAATAGAGATTAGTAGCTAAATCTAATCTTGGGTTAAGGCAAGGACAGTGTCTAACGCCAATGATTCCCAAAGAAAGCTACGTTTTAAATGAGTAACATTGGTTTAAACTTCAATATGAGTGTATTTTGATTATTGAAAAATCACTAGGTTTGGATTGGAGCGTAAGCCTAACTTAGAGCTTTCATGTCACGCATGAGAGTTACTAGAACTGGAAACGCTATCATACCCAAACCCGGATGATTAATTTAGTTGTTTTGTGTATTAATTGTAATTGAATTTATGGTAGTTTCTTAAATTAGAATCCCGCATATCATGTATGGGGATTGCTTAAACTAGAGCTATCATTATCTTTAATTGCATTTAATAACAAATCCTCATATCTGAAATTAAATTAATGTTGCTAATCTTTTATGCTAATATTTGGGAATCAACGGGTTGGCACTGAAATTGTCTTAACTCAAGTACTTTCCAATTTCATATTCTCACGTTTAGTATTTATTTCAACTTCTGTCTTGCTTTATTTTCTAGTATTTGTTATCTAAAAAAATCATAAAAAAATCATGTTATCAATCCATCTAAATGCGTGTGCGTGTGTGTGACATTCTTTTTTTCTTTTGCCATAAATAAATCTCTCAGTGGACGACCTGGACTTATCCAGAAAGTATAAATTTAAATTTGAACTACAACTGCACTCGTACACTGACGAGTATAAACCTCTCGCTTAAATAAATAAATAAAATATAAAATTTTTATTGTGTTTTGTTTTGTGTTTTAATTGCAGGGTGAGAGTGCAGTCAGTAACTTCCAAAACTTCCATGGCCCCCCCAAAAAAAAGATCAAAAAATCCATTTTTATTAAAAAATCAGGTTTTGAGGCCCCACAAAGCTTGATTTTTTTTTTTATTAAAATGGTTATTTTTATCCTTTTTTTTTTCTTTTCTTGGCCATGAGATTTTTCCAAGTTATTCAATAGTCCCAAAAATAAATTATTGTTTAAAAATTATATTTTTATTTTTGGATAAATTTTATAATCATTACATCAATTTAATTCAATGTTGTTAGTAGTTAGAACACTTAATCATGTATTGGTTGTGTTTTATTATCATTCCATTGTTATTTCTTGTGAATTATAAATTTAATCAAGTCAAAAAATATAAAAATACATTATTTTTTATTGAGTAACTTTGAAAAATCCCATGGCCCCCCCCCCAAAAAAAAAAGATCAAAAAATTCATTTTTATTAAAAAAATCAGGTTTCATGGCCCCACAAAACCCGGGCCGGGTTTTGTGGCCCCACAAAGCCCGATTCTTTTTTATTAAAATGGTTATTTTTATCTTTTTTTTTCTTTTCTTGGGCATGGTATTTTTCCAAGTTATTCAATAGTCCCAAAAATAAATTATTGTTTAAAAATTATACTTTTATTTTTGGATAAATTTTGTAATCATTACATCAATTTAATCCAATATTGTTAGTAGTTAGAACACTTAATTATGTATTGGTTGTGTTTTATTATCATTCCATTGTTATTTCTTGTGAATTATAATTTTAATCAAGTCAAAAAATGTAAAAATACATTATTTTTTATTGGGTAACTTTGAAAAATCTTATTGCAAAAAAAAAAAAATCAATTTTTATTAAAAAATCAGGTTTCATGGCCCCACAAAACTCGAGGGGCAGGTTTTGTGGTCGCACAAAACCCGATGACATTGTGCAGTTTTGAAAAATTAATTTTTCATGAAAATCAGTATAGATCTGGAATAATATCTATCAAAATATGTTTTATTTACATTCATAAACATACTACACAACCTTTATAAGCAATGTGATCACAAAACAAAACAAATAGAAATGAAATTAATCCTTAGAGATTCAGTCAGTGAAATTGTTTGTTAGAGATAAAGAATCTTGTTGAGTGAGATTTCAATGAGATCGCTGTGATTGATGAAGATTGTTAAATGACCCAACAAGCAAAAAAATTGAATGTATAATGAATGACTGAGTTTGGATTGTTTGACAATGGAGAGAAAGAGAGTAACGTGAACGTTGAAAGATGAGAAAGAAGAGAAAGGCAATATGAAAGAGATAAGGGTATTTTAGTAAATGAAGATAAGGACAATGTGAGCTTTCTAATTTAAAATCTTATTAAAGGTATTTTAGACATCTCATATAAAAGTGAGTATAAAGTGCAATTAGTTTATTTGATTTGTCAAAAACATTTTTTAACAATTTTTTAAATTCCTTTTAGGTTATTTATGAATTTCTCTCAAACCCCCCATATATATATATATATAGTGATAGTGACAGACACAAGCCAATCACCAATAACGAATGAAGTATTGATCATTGATGTGCTTGATTCACTTTTTAGTGACAACCAATTATAACTACTGTAATATCCATAAATTTTTAGAAAATTTCCAAAGAAATAGAAAAAATAATAAAAATAAAAAGTCAAGGAGTAATTTGGTAGTTTCACTAACATTAAGAACCTTTCACAAGCATTTTGGTATTTTTTTTGAGGGTCCAAAACCTTTCGAGAGTAATATTGTAACTAATTTAGAAAAAGAGCAATATTAGGTGAAAATATAATTTCTTAAAAGTTTTGGGGCCTAAAAGAAATTATTCCAAAGCTTTGAAGTACTCATGAAATTTCTTAAAAACCTTTGACGTGTAAGTAAGATTTTGGGTCACGAGGGGCCTTAGCAAAATTCCCCAAAAGCTAAGGGTGTGAGACAGGGGGATGCAAGAAATAAAATATAGAAGATCATAGTGCACTTTTCAAAAATCTCGCAACTTGGCAACTTGATCCGACAAATTAGCAATCCAACTTGCGTACAGGTCGATGACGGCGTAAGGCTTGGGAAAGAAGAACGAATGCTAGAGATTGGAGCTTGTAGGCAGTTTGGGTGCCTAATTTTGATTATAAATGGGTGTGCATTAGAGAGGTTTAGAGCAAGATTTTTCTTCAAAATTAGGCAATTTATGAGGGTTCTAAAGGAGATTGAAAAAAGGTTATTGATCAGGAGACTCTAAGGATGGTTTTTGGAAGTCTTGGGGAGTGATTTTGGGTACTCGTAAAAAAATTAGGGGGTTATTGAAGCCAAGACTTGTAATGCTCCGTAAATTGTGATTTAGTCTAATTATTTATTATTAGGGTAATTTAATTTAAAAAAATATTAAAATAACTTGTTGTTATTAAATAAAAATAAATTATGTGAATTATGTGATTTTAAGGAAATAAGAAATTAAGATAATTAATTATGTTATTTTCAAAATTTTTGGAATAAGAAAAAAATTGAAATAAATTAAATTGTGGGATTTTTAAAAGTTTCGGGCGTTAGTGTAATTAATTAAATGGGTGTGTGTGATTTATGGAAGTTTGGAGGTGCTGGTGTGAATTGCGGAAAAAAGGGCGAAAATTACTTCAAATATAACTTAAGTTCTATATAGGTTGAAGGCATGTGCGGGCGCGAGTGGTCGTGCGCGAGGCGGCCAGGCAGCGGGTGAGGGTTCGAGGCGCGAGAGCTGCGTGCGCGATGGCGGATTTTTGGCTGATTTATTTCAGCCACTGGGCGTCGAAACGACGTCATTTCGATTGAGGTGGTGGCCTCCTAGCAGCTGGCCTGCGCGCTGCCACGTGGCGCCCCCTCCTCGGGCGCTTCTTTTTGTATTTGAGCAAGGAGCAAATTACAGAAATCAGCTTGCGCGCGCGGGAGAAATTTGGGAGATTTTGGGGCTGAAAATTGGATTAAATCAAGTTTAATCAGCGATTTAATTTTCCAGGTATGTAGACAAAATAATAATTAATATTTTGTACGGTCAGAATATCATTTAGAGCTAAATTTTATTAATTTTGACAAATAAATAGGATATTACAGTTTGTATAATTTTTACCGTGTTGGGTTGAAACAAGCTTAAGGATATCTTCGTCAAGGCAAGTTCTTTATACCCTCATCGTCGATTATTTCGTTGTCAATTTATTTGACCTCCATTCGTTGGTTTTGGCTCTTAATGAATTATGAAATTTTAAACGGTTTGTTTTAAAATTTAATTTATTAAACTGGTTTCCAGGGTTTTATTCATTGGTTGCCTACGGCGGTTTGTGCCACCCCCAAGCCTATGGGAATGATGCTGTACTCACTCGGGGCTAGGTTCTTAGCTGTTCGGGTATTATTATTGGATTTTTGATTGTTTATCGGTTAGAGCGGTTGTGCAGTGGGGGCAAGGATTGCTGTTTGGTGACGGTGTGATTATCGTACGGTCTATCTTAAGCCATCAGATGGTCTCTCCTGGTCACTGACCACTGACCGGTGCTAGACACTGTAGACTAGCTTTGCTGTTATGTGATTATAGCATGCCTGGTTACATTTTATTCTTGTTGCATGGTTTGGTATGCACATGGGTATGGGCTGCATGTTGGGATTTATCATGATTTGGTTATACTTGGTCACGGACATTCTAGCTTGGTTATGCTGCATCCAGCACGGGCATATGCATCGCGTGTGGTTTACTATATGGGCGGAGCATGGCCTGATGTCTGGATGTATGGGTGCCATGTATCACGTTGATGCTCATTACGCCATTGCATTTTATGTGCATTACATGGCTACTGGTAGTTATTAGTTCTCGGACGGGAGTATCGTTCCGAGGGAGCCTATGGCTTGGGTGTTGGGAGTACCGACAGGGATACGGGTGACGGGAGTACCGACCTGGGACAGTGCGCACAGGTTTGTTGGAGATCTATGTTGCCTTTTAGGGCAACGGCAGGTTGGTATGGTATAATACCCCATATTTTCGGGAAGTTGTCACGTATTTTAAGTGAGTTTAAAATACCGAAAAATATATTTGAAATGGCAACAAGTGACCGAATCAGTCGTAAGGAGTACCCTAGAGCTTAGATACCTAAGGTTAAAGGTATACTTTTGACGAGCGTCTCGAGGCGAGATTTATGACGCTGAAAGAAATCAAATCAGAAATGGTTTTCGGTTAAGCTAAGTTGTAGCCTAAAAAGACCGAATGATGGTAAGGGGCATCCGAAAAATTGTATATATTGAGTAATTTTGAGTTATTAATTTTGAAATTTTAAGTATCTCGATAAATTTGATGTTTGAGGGTGTAATTGTAATTAGAGAATTATCCAAACGAAATAAGGATAAAATTAAGAGTTTATGTGGTAAAATATTGAAGTTGAGGACTTGAAATAAGGGCCAAAGTGTTATTTGAAAGAAGTTTGGGGTTTTAGCTTGGATTTCAAAAGCCATTCAATTATAGGTTTGAGTTTTTGGAGTCCATGGCTAAGATTGTGACAAGTGGCATAGTGTGATTGGTTGGAGAAATCTATAAAAAGGCACCATGGGTTGTTCTCAAATCATTCCAAGCAAGTTTGAGGAGTGAAGCACTCTAAGAGGATGAGCTTGCTCTAGAGAGAGAGAAAGGAGTTTGGCAAGAAGGCGGGAAGAAAACGACGGAGAACGAGCCTCGTCAGAGTTGCGGGTCTTCGCCGGAGTTTGCCAAAATCAGTCAGCAAAAAAGTGAGGTAAGTCCATCTTTTTAGAATCCTGTAGAGGGGGAAGAGAGGGTCGAGTAGGTTCAAACGGGGGTCGAATCGGAGTTAAAACGAGGGAGATATGGCTGAAATACGAAAACGAGGCGTTGCTGTCCGAAATCTAGTGGCTGCTGGTGAGTTACACGTGCCGAAAAATAGCTGCGCGTGAGGGCGAGTGGCCCGACTTTCCAAGGCGTGTGAGGGGCTTATTTTTCTCCAAATTTTTCAGTTATACCCCTAATTTAATACCCTTCAACCCTATGTAAAAATATTTGAGTTTTGGTTTACCAAAATGTGTGTTTTCTGCAGAAACCTAGGCCGTTTGCAGTGAAACCATATTGTTTAAGAGATAAACCAACAAGGTGAGACTCCTATACTCCAAATCCTATTTTTTATTCTTTTATGAGAGATTTCTATTGCATGAGACATGTTTTGTGAAGTTCTTATACATAAACTCTTGTTATTCTCTTACTTGAAATCATGTGTTGCATATATGAAATGTATTTTTCTGGAAAATATATGCTATTGGCTTTTTAACTGTTGCATTTATAAAATTCGTGTGGCCATACTATTGTACCTATTTGTTGTTGGCCGAGGGCAAAAGTCGGATATCCCTCGAGAGGCGCTATGCGTGCATCATCAAGAAAGCTCTTGTGGGGAAGACCATGAGCCTAAGGGACAACGGATGTGGTGTTTGCATGAGTGCTATGAGGTCGAGCCGAAGTGACATGGTTAGGGACCTCCCGAGAGGCACTATGCGTGCGCCATTGAGAAAGCTCTCGTTGGAGGAGGCTAACGTGTTCACGAGGCACTTCGGAGTAGTTCTCCTTATTTTCTCATACATTTTATACTTGATCATGCATCGATATAAACTATTTTTTTTTTTGGAGTTTCTCACTAGAAGATTCATCTTCTAATTGGACTATATCCCTAAAATATTTAAACGTTTCAGGTTCGACAAGCGGCTCAAAGGGAAAAGAGGTAGCTGAAGAATATGTTTAATTTGCTGTATGTAGCATGTTTATCATATCTATGTATGATTTGGATATGTTTAAGATGTTCAGTTATCACTTGCTAGAGATGATGTCCCTGTAATATATTTTGTAGACATCTTGAACAATTTTATGATAAATAAAGTATTATGGTTGTGAACCATATTAGGTTCGATCTAGCTTCCGCATTTGAAATTTTAACGTCTGTCTTAACTATTCGATTATTGGGTTTGTTAAGCTAAGAAGGTGAAAATTAGGGTTTTTGGGATATTGTGTGATGTATGACAGTTATTGTGATATGAAAAATTTTTATATTCCCGAAATCCTAAGTTATAACACGCTCAAGAAATTTGGGGTGTTACATATGGGACTTGGGTGCCAGGTGTTTTATGTGGGCCCCAAGGACTGGTATGTGCTTTTATTATGCTGCACTATTGTATTGTTGCGTCACATGGCTTATGTGTACATGTGGGGTCTATATTTGGGGTGATCTCCTCTATTTTTTGTATAGCCTTCCTTTTCTTATAGCTTGCTGAGTCTTGCGACTTATCTTGCTTTCCATCATTCCAGATAAGGGAAAAGCGAAGGCCGAGGGCGAGGACCGTGCCACCTAGCAACCAGCCGTGTCGGTAGGGTGTACAATTAGCTGCCCCCGTCATCTCTGATATTTTGTTAGAACTTCTGTATCTCATTTTTGACTGTGCCAGGTTGTCACTTGTATCTCCTATTTGTTAGCATAGGGTTTGTATATATTTATATACTCCGTGACCGCTGTTCCAGCGGGGTACTTGTGGGCATGCATGTTTACTGTTTTTGCTTCCGCTGTTGTATTTCTTATGTATGCATGCCAGGCTATTTTCGTCTTATGTCTTTTTCTCTTTCTTTATGTAAACGCTTTCGTTCGGATAGACCGAGTGGTTGGGATATCCGGACAGGGGTGCTTACAAGACTTCTTAGCAAAAATTTTAGCCTTTTGACTGTTGTTTTGTGAAACAAAAATTTGAGGAAATTAGGAAAGAGAGAGAATAAGATATTGGGACAAAAATAGAAAGTTTTGGTAATGTTTAATTAGGGTTTCAAGATTTTTAGAGACCAACCAGGTCACTTGGAAAACTAATCTAACAATTGGTCACAACAACAATAGAAGCGGATGTTCCAAGCAAAAAAGAAGAGAAAAAAGAAAAGAAGATGAAAATAAAAAGACACTAAGAGTATGTTTGATTGCACACATTTACCATAGAAAATATGTAATTATTACATATTTTCTATGAAAAATAATCAAACACTCTTAATTTTTCTATGAAAAAATATGTATGGTATAAACATTTAAAGTTTCTTTCCATATAATTCATTTTTCAAGGGAGTGGGGTGATTTTTGTTTTTTAGGTAATATTACCTAGAATTAAATTTTAGATAATGTAATCAAACACATCTTAAAATAAAATAGAAAGAAAGTAGCATGAGTTGCTTAGAGAAGACAATTGGAGGCAATTGGGTTCGGGCACATGACCCATATGTGCTCAGCCAAAAGTGGATGAGGATTGTGAGTGTGTGACCCATATGTCGCATAGAAAAAAAAAAAGAGAAAGAGAAGAAAATTTTCAAAAAATATAAAAAAATTATTGTGACGCCCGAGATGCAGAGTATATATGTTGAATTCAAGGTTTTAGGGACGTTTTCACACAAAAAACGAAGAATAACATAATTAATTTTTATATTTTCAAAGAATAACATAATGTATTTCATATTGACTACATGTGTATTGACATGCTGATGACTTGAAAATTGCAGATATGATATTGTGATCATGTGATACTTTTTCATGTTCATGACACTGGTCGCCATTAAAATTTGAAAATATCATAATTAATTGGTGGTTAATTTGTGTCCTTCGGTCGCCATTAAAATGACACTGGTCAGTGGTGGTTTCGGTTCATTTTTCTAGCCGCGCGCCACTAAAGAATGAATACCACTGACACTTTTTAATATTACGTAAGAGCCACGAGGTTATTTATTGTATTTTTTAGGAAAAATTTCAAGTTCTAGCTAAATAATAATTAATTATCCAAACTTTATCCCTTTTTTTATCTTTTCCAATTATTTTCACCAATTAATCTCAACCATGTGCTTATTATTATTATTTTATTTCATCTAATAAATATATTTATATGAATACACACACACATCATCTTTTATCTCTTAATTTTCAATTAAATATTTATTGGCTTAATCCTATCCATATATATATTCAATATATTATCACATTAAAGATACATATTTTCCAACATTTCACACACACACACACACATATTCCAATATTCTGTACATATATATTTCCACCATTGGTTCTCATAATCATTTTTGTGATTTATCCTTAATTTAACCATATGGATATATATATATATTTCTCTTATTTTTTAAAAAAAATTCTTAAAATTTTGGATCGAGTTGTATAAAAGAGATGAGTGTGTTCGTGGGTAAGGACTAGACACATTAAAATAATTACCAGAGTGTAACAATGGTTTGAAAGTGGAAATGTAAAGTTCAAGGAGGGAAGGAAAACGAAGGGTTGGTGACAAAATTAGTTTGCTTGATGATATATAGAATTAGATCACAACAATTCTTAACAATTATTTGTTATAGATTAATTATACTTGACATTCTTGATATTTGATATAAATACATAGAGTACTATCTCTCTCTATTTTTTTTAATTATATTAACTACCAATATTGCTAAAAGTTATATATATATATATATTAGATTATTCTCAAAATTAAGTTTATGTTACATGAGATACCTCAAATTTTTTTTATAAAATTATACAAACACTTAACAATTATTTGCAAAGGGAAGTCAGTTTAATTTTGAAATATAAAGAATAAACTGTAATTTAGTAAAATATTAAGGGTGTTGAGTGTAACTTACTAAATATTTCCTTTAAATGTACTTTCATCAGTAGGAATAAAATAATTATTATTATTTATTTAATCATCAAATCAAATAAATAAATTTATATTAAATACTACATTCAGTTTTTATTTTAAAATTCTTAAAACAAAACAAAATTACCGGAAACACCTTCACTTTTTATTACTTCAACCAAACATAAAAAATAAAAATAAAAACAGAAGTTAAGAAGTTTAGGTTTCAACGCGTATTGGGTGGGGTTTGATGTTTGAACACGAGCGGAAAAAACACAAAGCAAAGCGTAAACATTACTCAAATTAATAAGAAATTTTCATGAAAATGGCGAGCTTTGGAATCACTGCGGAGTCTCAGTCAGGCAATGGTATACGTATTAGTTAATTAATGGACCAAATAATTGTCTGCTTTTGGTTATTTGTGCTAAATTTCTGGCGATGGAGCTGGAAACAGTACATTTTTCTGTCAGAACCGTCAATTTCGATGCCAGAAACAATGGTTCCGCTTGGAAAACGCGTCATTTACGGCGCCTTCGCCGTAAACGACTTATCAAAGGTTTGATTTCAATTCTAGGTTTGAGTGAAATCAAACCAAATCTAGCTAGCAAGGCGCTGGTCAGTGGAGGCTAGGTTTCTAGAGGTGGGGGCATGGGTCCAGAGAGAACAGCAAAAGGGAAGTGAGGCGGGTGTCAATGGTGATGACAAATTGACGAAGAAGGCTGATGAAGGCAGTAGCTAGCGACAGGGTAGTCTGTGGCGCTGGACTTGATGGCGTTATGGTTGTTCCGTGATTTCCAAAAATTGCCTCTTTCTTTTCTTCTTTTTATCCAATTTGCCTTCGTCACTGATTCTTCTTCTTCTTCTTCTTCTTCTTCTGTTCTCTCTCTCTCTCTCTCTCTCTCTCTCTCTCTCTCTGTTGCAGTCGCCGATGGTTCATTGGAAACTTCAACCACTCCCATTTATTCTAGTCCATCGACCATTGGTTGCAGCTTCTTCTTCTGCTTTTTCCTCCTCCTCCTCCTCCTCACTCCTCTCTCTCTAGCTTGTTCCAGTAGGTGATGGGCTCATCACCGATAGTAACGATCGATGGTAAATTTAAAATCTCAAGTTAAAGTCTCGTAAAATCAATAACCCTTTTCCTAAACTTCAAGTGATATAAAGTTACTTGTCGAAAAGAAAAAAAAAAAAGTTGACAGATGAGAAACTCTTGGATATTGAAAGATACAGAACAATATTGCCATCAACTTTGGGTGAGTGAGGTCGACTTGATAGGAGACGTAACATGGAGGCAACATACGTGGGCCATCTGTAATCTATCAAATCCATCTTCATTGAATTAGAACCAATAATGAACCACAAATCAAACAAGGAGAAATTGTGGAGAGAGATCGATGCAGCCATGGAAACTGGAAAATGAAATGAAAACTCCCCGGTTGTCCTCTATATGTATCTCACTCTCGTTCTCGATCGATGCTTTCTAGCTTTCTCTCTTTCAATTTATCTTTTTCCAAAGAACAAAATTAAGATAAGACTTCATTAGTGTAAGCATGGAGTTTGGAAGGTTTGGGATTGAGTTACAAAAAAATGAATTCAAGTAGAGGAGAGGTAAGATGAGTGATGTAAAAAGGATTTGAGTTTTATAAAAAAAATTCATCAAATTGAGTTGAGTTTTAGTTACTAATAAAATTTATTTTATATATATTATACTTTTATATTATTGATGAAGTTATAATTAAGCTACCTCACGTTACACATGAACTCAAGGGATGTTGCATAAACGACACATTAATAGCCGACATCATAAGTTATTTTGGTCACAGGACCCACAATTCATAAAGCACTTATAACCATTGGATACCGTGCCTAAGGGTGGCACTTCGTGTTCTCATGTTGCGTTTGAGTCATGATTAGGCTCATGTCAACCAGTTTTGACCCAAAATTATTTAGGTAGGTTCTCTTTCCTGTTTTCACTTTGTCTTAATTTTTTTAATTTTTTAAAATACTAAAAACGTGTTTTCTTTTTTGTTTTCAAAAATACATTTTCAAAAGCAACAAAAAAATTTATAATTTTTTTTTTGTTGTTTTAGATGTTTTCAGTAAAAACTCACCCAAAACATCAGAACACGAAAAACGCGTGTAATGCCTCACTTTTTTCAAAGCGCGCATTAACTCGGAATTTTGAAAATGTATATATATTTTTTTCAACACATACTCATCATAAATCAAAATCCTAACAATCTCGATTCACTATCCCAGGATATTAACTTAAGAACAAGAAAAGACTAGCAATATCATCACATCAGTAGAAGCAGAATTAAAACCTCGAAATCACATAACCAAATTCATTTTATTCATAACATAGAATTGTTTGACAAGACATTTCAAAACAAAATACATCGAGTCTCATCTCTCAACAATAACTACTAATACCTTGAGTATAGACTAAATATATGCTAACGATTACTAACGGAGCCAACGACTATATCTCGAGAACCACATTTCCTTTAGCGTTGCTGCTCACTTGGAACGTTTGAATATTCCAGAGACATAGTCCAAATTAGATGATGAATCATCTAAACAAGAGTTCAAAAACAATTTCATGAATATATGTAACATGAATAAAATCGACATGTTCCGACATATCTCAGGCTAAGAGAATCCCACATAGCACTTAACTTTAACTGGAAAAAATGCAATATCTCTAAAGGCAATACAACCACACATTGACATAATACAATCTTGCTTAAGAGGGATAACCTCAATACATAAACCTGGGTATAACCTCTATATCATGTCTAGGCATTACGCTCACACTCAAAAGCATCCGGATCTCAACACAACCCTGGCCACAAGATGATCAACACTATCCCTAGGAATCCACGTCCACCTTGGGAACAATACTACCACTCAATGGTCCTGGGGTGGTGTCCACTCGTAGCCCTGCCACTTTGAGTCGGTCCTGGGTGGTGTCCACTTTCAGCCCCGCCACTTGGGTCCCGTAGGGTGAAGTCCGGTTTCAACCCCGTCCTAAGTGGGCATTTTTCCTTGGCACGCTTCCCTAGTGCTATCACTCAAGTGCCATACACAGGTTGACAACACACATCTCACATGGACCACACATAAACATGCCAATGCCACAACACCAACCATGCACCATGTAAACTCAACATTTCACGTACATAATTTATCGCACAAAATTCAATACACATGCATAAAACTTTTAGGGACGAACTGCCCTTGCGAAAACAACCATCACAGGTTAAAACCGTTCACATGCAATAAAACATTTGCAAGTAATCAAATCAAGTTTGAAGTAGACATTTTCTCATGCAACAAAGCAGTTTTTCAAGTAGAACCACTCACAAGAAATCAAGTTTTTGATCAAGAATTCACACATTCGACAAATTTCAAAATGCCTCGATTAGCGTGCACAACCTCGATTTTCGTACAATCATCAAACTTCACACAACTCGCTTCACCTCAAGTCTCAAGGCATTCTAATCATCATATTTATCCAATAATCATCAAAATATCATTTTCTCTTAATTTTCTCACATTTTTCAATTTTTTTCTCCCATTTTTCCTTACTAATAATCCAAAATAAATATCTAAACAACTATTTTCTCAAATATTTTTACATAATCATACATAAAATATTTTTCCAAGAATTTTGGAAAAAATCAAAAAATACCTCCTTGGCACGCACCCCCACGCACTAGGCGTGTCTGTTACAAATGAAATTGGGAGCGTGTGCTTCACGGGTCGGTCATCTTTTCTGGCTTCGACACACCGACAACTGGAGATGGATGCACCTCGAGAATCCTTTCTGCCAGTCGATCACGATGGCACTTCTTGATGCCCAAAACGAGCACCGAAAAGCCTTTAATCGGCCGGCCAAAGCTTCGGCCTCACCGCCCGCCTCCCATCTCAAGCTAAGCTTGAATACCCCTCAAACGCACACGAAAACGCCTAAAACTCTCCAAAAACTTTCCTCAGCTCATGGGAAACAAAAACCCTATGGTTTCATCCCTCAATTCGTTCGCTAACCCTCTCAATTTGAAACTCAAATTTTGCAAACTTTCGGCCAGGCCCTAACTCTATTTATAGGCAAAATCGACCCTCCAATCGGTCATGGCTGCCTTACCTGATGCCTCTAACGCCTCAAGCATCCCTCGAATGACCCAAAAGCAGGGACAAACGGCCTCAAATGGCCGATTACAGGCCATACCATTGCCGACTAAACCAGGGTTAATTTTCTCAAATTTTTAGCCATCTTTATGCACAATGCTAGCCTAGACTTGCTCCCCACGCATGATCAACCACCCTCATTGGGTTCCCCATGGTCGAAAGCCTCGATCGGTGGGCGATAGACCTGCTAGTCGGCCATGGCAACTTCAACTTTTAGCTTATTGCACTTTTACCCCTCACTTTTGCCTTATTGCATTTTGCCCCTTATCCTCAAGCCCCTAATCTTTCTTTCATTTCCATTGATACCCTCAAGTTCTAAAATCCCCATTTCATCCCCAAAGATATTGAAAAATCGTCTTTTAGACCCCTTTCTGGTAATTTTAAGAAATTACACTTAGGCCCAAATTTTCGTTTAGACTGCAAACTTTCTCGTTTCAACCCTAAATCACTCAAGGGTTGTTCTACTTACAAAATCAAGGTCTCTCAAGAGTTCCGTTGATATTTCGGAAGTCTCTCATGACAATTCGAATTTTTGGCCTAATCCGAACTTGTATTGAAAACTATTTCCAATCCAATTTCTTCCAATGTTAAAAATCACTTCTTGAATCGCTCATTAATACTATATTATTTTCCTTCGATATCTAAGCTTCGGGGTACTCGATTCGATTGATTCAACAACTTATTTTACTATTAGCCCCATTTTTCGGTATTTTAATCTAACTTAAATGACATTGCAACCTTATGCTAAAACGGGGTCCTACAACGCGTGCCTCCCCTCCACCCCCAAGCCTACTGTGCAGATCCATATGTCTCCTCTCTTCTTTCCTTTCTCCTTTCTTCTTTTCTCACCATGGCAGAAACCAGATCCAATCGGTGTCATCGACAAACATTGGCCTTACTGCCTTCTCCATCGTGGTTATCGTCTTAGTCGTCATCATTCGCCAATCGATGGTTTAAGGCCACTGCCATGGCCGACTTTTTGAGTTGCTCATTCTCAGCCATGACGTTGGTTTCCTCCCTCATTTCCTTTCGAATAACAACCTCTATAGCCGTTGTTTAGGAAGAAAGTCGGTGACGATGATGGGTAAGGAACGAGATGAGGCGATCGACGATGATGAGGAAGAGAAATAGAGGCGGCCGGTTGTGAAAGGAAGAGACGGAGGTGGCAGCGACGCTAAGATACGCAAAAAATCCTAGGATGCGGAGATGGAAGAAGATAGGTTGATTGTTACGGCTCCCTTCCCCTTGTGAATTGGTTTCTTTTTTTTTGTTTTATTTTTTTTAAATATTAAATTGAAGATATAATATGATTTTTTTATTATTTTTTTAATAATTTTTCTAAAATTTTGATTTTTTTGGTTTTATTTTATTTGAATTTTATTTTATAATTTAAAGTATTTGAATCAAATTTGTAATTTACTAATAAATCTTTATAATTTACTTTGAATCAAATTCATTGAATAAAATATCATAATAATAATTTTTTTTAAATTTCAAAATAAACGCGTTTTCTAGTTTTCTGTTTTAAAAAATAATTTTTCAGAATAACAAAAAAAATGTGTTTTCAAAAATTTTAAAATAAACACTCAAAACACAAAACTGAAAATGAATTTAAAATTCAAAACTCAAAATTGAAATACGAAGAAAACACCACCTTAGCCTTGGGGATTTCGTCTCCCATCAAGGAAGAAAGTGATGGACCTACTCTGACATCTTGTTGTTACCCCTTCTTAGTTATCCTATTTTAGATGGAGATATTAGATGAGGTTCATTGTGATTTGCTTAGCACTCTGTGGAGCTGATCACCAAGGTTTTCAACTTGTTCTTTTGATCAAATCGAGACCTTTGAGGTTGGATCTCACCAATATTGTGAACCATGAGGGAGAAGGATTTTATTCATTTAAGGGAAATTCTATCCCCAGCCCGATAAATTACTCTCTACAGTCCACCCCATGCAAAATTCTATCAAAATTTTAAAATTCTCATTTTAACCCTGCCCACTACTTCCTCCTCCTCCCATCTTGACCACCGCCTCACCTCTCTTTTTTCCTCCCACGCTATATACACACATACACACAAACACATAGAGAGATAGAGATAGAGTGTGGGTCGGCCATAGCTGACCCACACTCACACACACATATATATATATACACAAACACTCACACACACACACACACACACACACATATATATATATCTATACACACACGCGCGCATGATCGCGGCCATGAAAACCCCTGCACCGCACCGCGAGGTGCGGGGGTTTCTCAAACCTCCGCACAGCGAGGTGCGAAGGTTTTAGAGTCCTCCGCATCTCGCGGTGCGGAGGTTTGAGTCCATGGCCGCAGCCATGCGTGTGTGTGTATATATATATGTGTGTGTGTGAGTGTTTGTGTATATATATATGTGTGTGTGTATATATATATATATATAAATGTGTGTGTGTGTGGATCGACCATGGCAGACCCATTCTCTATCTCTCTTTCTATGTGTTTCTGTGTATGTGTGTATATAGCGTGGAAGGAAAAGAAAGAGGTGAGGCGGCGATCGAGATGGTCGGAGGAGGAAGTAGCGGGCATGGTTAAAATGAGAATTTTAAAATTTTGATAGAATTTTGCATGGAGTGGGCTGTAGAGAGTAATTTGTCGGGCTGGGGATAGAATTTCCCATCATTTAAAGGAGCCTAATGTTGGTCACTTGTCCTTAATTATGGGCCCTAGGGATTCAAAAGATTGCAATGACTAGAAGCGGAGGTCCATCTTTGTGCATCCTCAAACCCCTAATGCTACCACTGGGTCTAGCTAGGTTGTCTCTAATGAATAGATGATCTTGGGTAGGTATGAACGCCCAAACTTAAAAGGGGTCAGATATAAAGTTTTTTGGGCCCTAATCACAAGCTGCAACTTGTAGGACAAGCTTCTCAACAGGTTAAACCTGGTTTGATTAATTTAGTCTTGATGGGCCTAACTTTAAGCATCTTCGCCTTTTTCCATTTTCCCTTTTATGTTTGGTTGCTCTGATCTAGATTGTTAATGCCTCCCATTTGCTTTACAATCGACGATTGATGAAACTTTTCTTCACCGTTGACATTGTTGGGAAATTTTTTGATTTGCTAATCTCCCCTCCCTAGTCGAGGAGCCCTTGCTGCTACTCATTGTGGCAAGGGGAAGAGGTTTATGAAGGCAAATCCCTCCACCTTTCAAGTTGCACTACAAGAAAATAACGAATTTTTTTAGTTGAATTTTATTCATATCAATTTTAAGACAGATTTGACATTTATTTGTTTGGGAGATTTGAGATGAAAAATGTATTTATTTCAAATTTAAGAGCGATTTTGAGACGAAAATGTATCCGTCTAAAATTTAACACGGATTTTTAGACAAAAAAATTGTTATTTAAAATTTTAACCAAAATTTGAGCTAGACTTTTAGACAAAAAACTATCTGTTTCAAATTTGAGACAGATTTGGAGATGGAAATTGAGACAAAGTTTTTTCATCTCAAATTTTAGACAAATTTTGAGACGAAATATTACATGTCACAAATTTGAGACGAAAAATTCTTGTTCTTAGATTTAAAATGGATTTTGAGATAGAAAAAGATGGATCTTGAGATGAAAAATTATCCGTCTTAGATTTGAGACGTATTTTGAGGTGAAAATTTTTTCGTCTCGAATGTAAGATGAATAATATTCGTCTCAGATTTGTAGATGAATTTTGCCACAAAAAATTAGTCATCTTAGATTTGAGATAGATTTTGAGACAAAAAATTATGTCTAAAAAAATCACAAATTTGAGACTAATTTTTAGATGAATTATATCCGTTTCAAATTTAAGACGACTTTTTTTATCCGTCTCAAACTTGAGTAGACTTTAAAATACTAATTTATAAAAAAAATAATATTTTGATTTATAAATATAGAAATTAAATATAGGCTAAAATTAAAGATATTTATTTAAAGTAAATTCTAAATATATTTTAGGTTGTAGAGCTTCCTGGATAGATCTATTCATAGACAATGTTACTTTTTACTATTATATATTTATGCATGGATGATATTATTTATTGTGATAAATTTATATTTATACTTGATTTTTAATTTAGTTCATTTATTTTGTTATATTGGTGCATATATATATTGTGTCCATCAAGTTTAATTTTAAAAGTTTGAAAGAAAATAAATTTTATTATTTTTAAATTAGTTTAAAATTAAGACGAATTTTAAAAGAAGTTCTATCTATCTAAAAAAATAAAGATAAAAAAATCATCTTAAAATTTGTCTCAAATCAACTATTTTCTTGTAGTGTTGTGGAGCTTGCACTGAAGAAACAAGCAGTGATATAGACAAAGACCTTGGTCTTTACCCCCTGGGACAAGCCTCCAAGAAAGAAAAGGGTCCTGAAGCAAAGATAGCTACGACTACTACAAGCATGCTATTTTTGAGGTTAAAGAGCCATTCCTAAAGACCAAAAAAGGTAATTAAGGTCTCCTTCGCTGTGTCTTGCTTTATTATTGTTTCTTGAGTTTTTCATTGGCTTGGCGTCTCATTGTTTCCTAAAGATCACCTTTCGACGAAGGAGACAGATGGAATGGGAACTTGTGTTGCGATCGCAAGATTTGCTAATTTGAAACACCACATGGAGGAAGAATAAGGCTAGGGCTTCATCGGCAGATCCAGTGGGGGGTGAGGCATTGGTTGTCGCCCCCTGAATATGATATGCCTTGATGATGGCCAGGAGATTGCAGGTGAACTAGCCTTAGTCCCTTATCTTGGTGTTGGAGATGTCCAAGGTAAGTGTTAGGAATGTGACTCAATAATTCATTGGGTCTTATAAATAAAATGGATTGGGCTGTTGGTGTCTATAGTCTAAGCTTGTGTGTTTCATTAAATGTGTTAATTCCATTTGTACACTGTGGCCCATGTATATAAAGCAGTAAATTGGAAAAAATCGATTACTGAGCATTCATGAAATCAGAATCAATCTTCAATATGAAATTCCTAGGTTTCGGTTCTCTTCTTTGTGTGTATCATTGTATTGGGAGAGAGATAGTGAGGATTGGGAGTTGGGAATGCTCTGAGATTATAGAGTTTGTAATATGATGAAAATTTTGTGTAATCTTGTAATCGTTATACCAATGAGAAAGAGATAGTGAGGATTGGGAGTTGGGAATGCTCTGAGATTATAAAGCTTGTAATATGACAAAAACTTTGTGTAATTTTGTAATCGTTATACCGATGGTTGCGATATAGTGGATTGACTAGGGGTTTTAACCTCTGCCATGAGTAGGATTCGATTCGAATTTGAATATATGTCTTTGTGTTCTTCTTCGTGCGATTACTTGATCTTATTTGTGGTTTCATCGCCTTTTTCTAGGTTATGTTCTGTTCTTGTTTTGTTCGATCTTTTCATTTTCTATTTTTTTGTTTGTATTTAGTTTTCTTCTGGTTTGTTCTTGAATTTGGTTTCTGTTGGGATCGATTATTCCAGGGAAAGGCATCAAACATCAACAATAAGGTCTAAATAGGTGATTGCAAAGGAGTTGCTTCCTCCTCCAAAAGGGCTGGTTGGAGGAGCAGAGATCTCTTGAGAAAGCTTCTAGGACTCAACTTGCAGCTTCGGAGGAGGCCTCAAAGAAAGATTATGTATTTTGCCAACTAGCTCCAAGACAGACTTACCTTCTTTTTTCTTTTATCCCATTTTCTTCTCCTAAAGACTATGTCCTCCTTAACTTTGAGTTGTGTTTTGTTGGTAAAACATGCCTACATACCAGAATAAGGTTGCTCTCCAAGAAATTAACGTAGAGATAAAGGTGGGCTTAGCGAATTTCGATGCTACCGAGCTTTAACGATACCTTCAAAGGTTAGAGGCTAAGTGAATCTGTCTCATCAACTTCGAGAACATGAGGCAAGGCATGCTTTCCGAGGATCTTGCTGCTGCATCAAAGACCATTGAAGATCTAACCTAGAGTTGGTTATTTCCAACATGCGTTTGGCATAATCCGAGGGAAGAAACTCAAATCGCGAATGAGTAGGAGGAGGCTAAGGCCCGAACTGGCAATCACGATGCCAAATGGGGAGAAACACAATGGCACCATGAGAAGTACACTACATTAGTTCTCATTATATTTGCTTAATGGGCTATGAGTTTCAACATAGATCTCAAGAAAGCTTGTTGAAATCACTACTGAAAAATATGTTGCAACATTAATAACCATTTAAGAGATTCAAAAAATATTGAAAGCTTTGTTAATGATTCTTGTCTCTGTTTTCTTTTTCTTTTTTGAACTCCAAACATATGTTTAAGAGATTCAAAAAAATATGTCAACAACGATTTAATAATTTATTGACAAGACAACAAGTTACCAACAATCTAAAAACTAGCGCATAAAAGCCGACAAGGCAACACCATTCATTTATATGCTGACAAAAATTCAAAGTAATGACAGCCAATTGAGAGAATCACAGAAGAAAAAACATATCAGTTGTATAGATTTGAACTTGGATAAAGTAGATCTGTAAGTTCTGGGAAGCAGATCTAATGAGCCAATTGTGAGGTTGCGAGCGAGCGACAAAGCGAGCGAGAGTGAGAGAGAGTGAAAGGTTTACAGAAGGGCAGGGGGGTGGAGCAAGGTTTGTAGAAGGGTTGGGCGCTGAACCAAAACCCACCTTGCCCATGGGCTAGATCCACCCCCGTGGGATGGGCTTATCGAGAGAGGGAAAAAGATTTTTAGATTTATAGGCCCCAAAAAATGATCGAATTTTGGCCCTGAGGCAATCGTCTCTTGAACCTTACTGTAGGTCTGGACCTGTATGTGTGGGTAATTTTTGTTTTATTTTTTATGTTTATACAAGATCGCGAAAATACTGTCGGATTAGATAAAAAGAAACATCTTGATTCGCCGAAATAGGAGGGCACGAAACGAAAGGGTAGACGAAGTAACATGATTCGGCAATATTGTTACTTTATGCCCTCCCATCTTTTATATATGTCTTAGAAACTCGTGTGTTTTATGTTTGATGAAATCTAGTGTTAATTATATATATGTATATGCTCACGTTGTTAGACTTTGTACACTTCTTATGATGGTTTGCTGTTCTAAGTTACTGTATGAAACATGTATATAAATAAGGACAAAGCTACACGAACGGAAACTTGGACAGAAACTTGGACAACTCTCATGTAATTACCATATTAACCCTCTAATAAAATTACCAACTTACCCATGATCTGTTTCACCTTCTCCTCACCTTTCTTTCACAGAGACGCTAACTCTGACTTTCACTCTCACACACTCTCTCTCCCTCTCTCTCTCTCTCTTCTCAAATCTCCTAGATTGGAAACCCGCTTCTAACCATTTGTATCACTCTCCCACCTCTGCAATAGGAAGACCCCATCTCCAGCCAAACCCCATCTCCGGCCAGACCCCATTTCTGGCCTCTCTCATTCTCAACGGGGAAACCCACTTCACCCTTAACAAAGATCGATCACCTGGGTCGTCTGTCGGAGGTCATCCTAATCGCCTCTTCCAAGTCGGCCACCACCAGATCTGCCCTCCACCAGTGGTTCATCGTCGAATAGGCAACCTACATTCTCACCCATTGATACTTCACCGATCTCTCACAGCAACAGCAAGTCCCCATCTGACTATAGTTCCTAATCTCTTCACTGGTATGTGTTTTGTTATGTACGAATGCAATGGATTTTAATCATTTTAAGGCTGATTTAAAATCTTAAATCTCCCTTTATGCATCTAATTGCTTTCTTTTTTTATTCTGTACTTATCTGTTCTTGTATAATAAAGCGTCGTTTTCCTGTAATGGATGATTTTGGAGAACAATTAACCTTAAAAAGTACCGACATGGCTAACTACATTGTCCAAATATGAAACAAACCTTTATAGGTATTCCAATATTCTGAGATGGACACCAATTTGGCTTCTAGTGCATGGCCAAGTTCAAAATAGTTTCTCCAGCCTCATAGGAATTTAGAAAATTAGTATTTGATGGAAAGAAATAATGTTGCAATTGCTAATGAAATCACTCCAGTAAACCATTATCTTATGAAAGCAAAATTTGTTGAAAAGCCAATTCCATTGAAGGAAAGAGTTAAGCACTCACTATTATGGCCAAATAAAGTGAAGCTTAAGCTACTTTAAATATTATCAAGTCTTCATATAAGTTTATGGTATGCCTGAGACTAAAAACATAAGAAGGAGAGAAAACTAAAATAGAAAAATAAAACAAATATAAATAAAAACTTATAGAAATATTACACACACATGCGCATGCAAAAGAAAGGAGAATAGAATAATTTAAGTAATCAATAGTTTCCAAAGATGAATACAACGTTAAACATAGGTGCTAGCATAAAAAGAAAAATATATCATTAGATTTTGTTACCATTTCCAATTATCAGTTTTCCCCTCAAAATTTTAAAAAACGAAAATAAACAGCATTTCGTATGTTTGTTTGAAAAAATAGTTCTATTTTTTTTTGGAAAAATGCAAACACTGGAAAGGTATTTCCAAGTTGCACATAGTTCACAGGTTTCTTTACTTGTTAATCTCACAGGCAAGTGCTTGAATTTGGGTCTTGTTCATCTTTATTTTTGGTGATATGATTTTTGTTTGTCATAGTAGACATTTGTGGACATAATTAGAGCATTACATCAGTACATGATGGGTGTAGGGTTCAGCTATAGGGTTGATGCATGAGCGATGTTAATGGCCAAATTTTGTGTTCAATTGCTATTATTTTCAGATTTTATTACCGACAAGGAATTATATTTTAGAAGACGAAGGAAACCAACAATGAGTGACATAGGTATGTTTATTTATTTTTTTTTTTTCAAATTTGGCATATATTTCTCACACTACAACTATATAAAGCAAGCTTGCTAAAGGAATGTATGTGGATAATGCAAATTATAAATCTAACATTATATTATCATATTATTGTTCCTTGTTTTGATTAAGAAAATCATATTGTGCTTGCGGAATCATTTGAAGATAACTCGAGAACTTTGGTTGATAATGAGCAAATTATTGAAGACAATGAGTGTCCCGCATTAAACAACGAACTGCCAGAAGAAGACAATGAGCTTATCCCTAAGGTTGG
Organism: Diospyros lotus; assembly: GCF_014633365.1. NCBI lineage: Eukaryota > Viridiplantae > Streptophyta > Magnoliopsida > Ericales > Ebenaceae > Diospyros > Diospyros lotus. The sequence goes on along the minus strand of NC_068339.1, from coordinate 17,632,311 downwards.
AATGAAGTTCAATGACGAGAAGGAAGTTTTTGAATTTTATAAAAGATATGCTTACCATGTGGGTTTTCCTGTTAAAAGAAGGAGTTCGAAGAAGGGAGATGATGGGTTGGTAAGATATGTGGGATATGCATGTTGTCGAGAAGGAAAAAGAAATATTAAAGGTAGTACCTCCCTGAACCCTCAACCAACAATGCAATTAGGGTGTAAAGCTAGAATAACAGCATGTTCAGATATTTTAGGGACATGGCGAATAAACATGGTTCATCTTGAGCATAACCATAAAACAAGTCCAACCAAGTCTAGGTTATATCGATGCAACAGGCAATTAAGCGAACATGTGAAGCGACAGCTTGAAGTGAATGACATAGCTGGAATTCCATTACACAAAAGTTTTAACTCAGCTGTTGTTGAAGCTGGTGGATATGAGAACCTGACATTTGTGGAAAAGGATTGCAGGAATTACATTGATCAGGTGAGGAGGTTAAGACTTGGAGAAGGAGATGCTGCTGCTATTCAAGCTTATTTTTCAAAGATGCAAGCCTTTTGTCCGGGTTTTTACTTTAGTGTGGATTTGGATGAAGAGTATCGATTGAAGAATGTCTTTTGGGCTGATAATAGGTGTAGACAAGCATTCAAGGAATTCGGCGATGTTGTCACATTTGACACCACATACCTGACAAATAGATATGACATGCCTTTTGCTCCATTTGTTGGTGTAAATCACCACGGCCAGTCGACACTGCTTGGATGTGGTATAATTTCCAATGAGGACACCAAGACTTTCGTGTGGCTCTTTAGGACATGGCTTGAGTGTATGGAGGGTCAGGCCCCTGCAGGAATAATCACTGATCAAGATAGGGCCATGCAAAATGCTATTGAGATGGTCTTCCCTAACACAAAGCATAGATGGTGCTTGTGGCATATATTAAAGAAGTTACCTGAAAAATTTGGGAACCATGGCTGTAAGGCTTATATTCTTTCAGCTGTACATGACGCGGTGTATGAATCACAGAGTCCTGGAGAATTCGAGCAAACCTGGAATTCAATGATTGAGCAATATGCATTGCATGACAACGATTGGTTGTATGGGCTTTACAAAGAAAGAGACCGATGGGTCCCATGTTTCTTGAAAACTAGGTTTTGGGCAGGGATGTCAACAACACAGCGAAGTGAGGGTATGAATGCATTCTTCGATGGATATGTACACTCAAAAACCTCGTTGAAGCAATTTGTTGAACAATATGAGCGGGCAATGAGGTGTAAGGTAGAAAAGGAGTTTCAGGCTGACGTTAAGTCATTTTCTCAAATGATCCCATGTGCATCGAAATATCCCATGGAGAAACAATTTCAAGAAGTCTACACAATGGCAAAATTCAAGGAGTTTCAAGAAGAGTTCACTGGGACGATGTATTGCACGATTGTGTCTGCCGAAGAGGGATCATTGGGTATGAGGTATGAGGTACGAGAAGATATTATATTTGACAATAGAGTAAAGGAAAAAAAATATTCGGTTGTTTTTGAGAAAGAGAAATGTGACATTATTTGCAGTTGTCACATGTTTGAGTTTAAGGGAATAATTTGTAGACATGTTGTGACAACATTGATCCACAATGGTGTCAGATCAATTCCTGAGAGGTATATCTTACGACGATGGAGGAGAGATGTCAGTAGACCCTACATGAGGGTTAAAATCAATTATAATGGTTGGATTAGTACACCTAGCCAATTAAGATACGATGAGTTGTGCAGTCAGTTTTCCAAGGTAGCTGACTTGGTAGCAAATGACGAAGAACGAACTCGGGCAACCATGGAGTGGATCCAGTCTCAATTGAATACATTGAGTATATCCTATGCGAAGCCAAGTTGTGATAGTAATATCTATGTTGAACATAGTGTGCAAGAACAAATCCCTAATTATGAAGAGACAACAACAGCTTTAAGCGGGCAAATAATGGATCCGAGATGCTCCCAGACAAAGGGAGCCCCTAGGAAGCTTCGCAATAAAGGCCCATTGGAAACAAGTACTAAGAAAGCCAAGGTATATTTTGTTATATTTTTTACTTGCCTCAAATTGATGACGTGCTCGATTGTAATGGTTATTACTTTCATTTAATGGCTAGGTGGGATCCTCGAAATCAAGTAAAGGCAAGGCCCCTAGGCAAAACATTGTTCAAGATGCTCAACCATTCAATCAAACTTTTCTACAAGATGCACAATATCATGCGCTCCCACCAATCTCCTTCACACAACATATGTTGGTAAGTAGTAGGATAAGATTAGGCTAATAATATAACTTAGATTTGATGTTTTTTCGCAATGTCTTTTTGGTTATATCCTATGCTTTGCATTCATATTTTTTTTTCATCTAATCAATGTTAAAGCAGACTACAATGCCTCAAACTTGGAATGCTGCTCACAAAATGCCTATGGTTCCAACATTTGGCACGGCTCAGCCTTTTATGCCAATGTACCCGCCCTACCAACAGTCGAATGACAACTTGCCAGATTTTTGAGATTGTAAGGCTTTGCATACAAGATGTGTATAGAGAATCCTTTATTCTTATGTGAATGAATCTTCATTCTTATATGAATGATTGTTAAACCTTCAGGACATGAGTGTATTTATAGCACTCATACATTTATTTGCTAAAAATAATTATTTTTGTTTAAACAAACCTATTTTCTAACCTTTTGAAACGTGTGCATGCATGATTATTATGTTGTGGATTTATATTTCATTGTTTTGAGTCTCACAATCTCATCTAATGCGTACGTTAAGCAGATGGAAGCTTTAGGTGGAATCCAAAATCTTTTTCAGCTGCTTCCAATAACTTGACAAAGGACATGCAAGAAGTTAGTGCAACCCTAAACTTCATTGCTTTGCAGTTGCCAGTAGCTAGCACAGGGAAGTGGCATGCCTTGGGGTTTACTTCATCCACAATTTTCTTGACAGAAACATTATTTTTGGCTTGTTTTACCCGCTAACAAAGTAGTTGTTGCTTTTGACTTTGAATTTAGATTAATCCATGTACTGTAAGCTTTTCTTTTTAGCTCTTTTCTCTGCTCAATTATCTAAGATATATGTATATGCAGTCAGTGTGTGTTAATTGAATGTTTACTCTAATTGGGTGTCAATATTCAAGTATTGAACCATCTGGCATGGTTTGATCAAAATTGTTTCAATGAATAATACACTTACCTTAGCTTAATACAATTATTAATTGTTATGGTTAAATTTTATAATGAGCTTTGGTATGGTGTACAAAATTTTTGATGGAGTTTGGGGGGAGGACGTGACATATAAAATGGTGCTAGTTCTGGTGGCATAATGCTTTATACATTCAGGTTTCTTCCAAATTAATACATTCAGGTTTCTTCCAAGATTCTATTGAAATTAATACATTTACCTTAGCTTAATACATTCGGGTTTCTTCCAAATTATCATCCCCAAATTCCTTTCTTTCTTTCTTTTTTTTTATTTCTTAATTTTCCACCGACGCTAAGAACGGATTGAGAAATCTATGTTAATGGAAGTTAAAATTTTAAAAAAATAATGGATCTCCATTTGGGGGCATTTTTATCATGTCAATTTTTTCCTTTTACAATTATTTTACTAGCTAAAAATATTGGTTTATCAAGTTTTTCTCAAGGGAAATGAATCATAGCCCTTAGATTCTAAAAAAATCCCTTTCATTCTTCAATCATGCGTAAACGGATGAAGACAAAATTTCAGATGAGCTTGATATTATGTAGCATGAATCCTATTATGATGAAATGAGTTTGCAGATTGCCTGGAAATGTAGTATCTAAATGTAAAGGCATTCTTATGGATGGAATAAGAAATAAAAAGAATTATATCAAAAGATTTCTATAGCTCTTGTTAGCTGCATTTGGACAAAGCGAAAATTTACTGAAGAACTGACTGCTGCATTTGGACAAAGTGGAAATGAAATTTACTAAAGAATTGACTGCTGCATTTGGACAAAGTGGAAATGAAATTTACTAAAGAATTAACTGCTGCATTTGGACAAAGCATAAATTTATCAGCAGCTGTAGTAAATTTATCAGCAGCTGTAAAACAGGTGACAGTTTCAAGAGGAGGCGATCAAATTGATTATATACATAATTAACAATCAATAAACATACTTTCATGTTTGCTACCTGTTTATACACTTATTACACTAAAGCCAAATGTCTAAAATTACTATCATCATTTCTCATCAGACATACAATCAACAAAAAACAAATAAATCCTAACACTATTAGACCCCTAACAATCTTACCATTTTTCATCGTACACTCTTGGAGCTTCATTTTCAATAGAAACTTTTCTTCCCTTATACATCTACAATCTTGCTCAAGCTTTAATATCATTTCTTTTCTTCTCACGGCCTTCTCTTTAAAAATTCTCATTTGTTCTTCAAGTATTCTTACATTTTCAGCTTTTTCTTTCTTGATATGTTTCAACTGATCCAATAAAACTCCACATAATACTTTCTCACGACTTGTACGTTCATCATCGATCCATTGAAACCATCTACAATCATCATCCTGTCACCAAACCATCCAACAATCAATTCCATGTTAATTAAAAGTTTTTTCATTTATAATATAACTTACCTTCCAAAATCGACATCGCAAAAATTTTCTCCCAGGATTAGATTTAGTCCATGATGTATAACACCGAACAGATACACCATGCTCACACATTATTCCTTGATGAGAGGTAGAAGAGTTGATAGAAACTTCACTCATATCCACATTAGAAGTCATCTTAATTAAAAACAATCAAATTTGAAAAATATGATTTTATGAAATGATTGTACCTGAAATGTTTTAACATTGTCAATATCCTCCCAATTATATGCAAGTAAAGTATGTAAAAAATATAATTAAACATTACATGAGACAAGAAAAAGGTATATAAAAAAACCAGAAAATAAATGTGTCAATAAAACACAGAAATAGTCCTATGATGTCAATTGTTAGGAACCATATATATAATCACTTCATTAAAAAATTAAAATATTCCCCACACATTATTTCCACATTCAAAGGCAAAAGTATCTATAAGTGTATATCTTACTGTACATATAAGAAATGCATAGATTTATTGAATCTAATATAAACAAACTAAAATAACAAAAACCCATAAACTAATAGAACAAGCCATAGTAGTAGAGGTTTGTTTCTTTTGCTTGTAAAATTGAGACCCATAGCAACTTTAATTAACAGCCTTTTAGCCTTTAGGAATGAGAACAGCAAATGAAAGGAGATGAGGGCAAGTGTTGTACACACATATCATCATGTGAAATCTAGGTATCAACTCTCTTCTTAAGACATTTCTATTTCATTTTCATGCAATCCAATACATACGTTTTTTTATTGATTACAAAACATTATACTATATATCTCTCATCACCACCAACACCAAGGCAAGCCCTTTGAGCAAAACCCCTTCATATCATAATTGATCTATATTATGGGCAAGTTAATTAATTTATTGTTGTTCTTTGTACATAACTTTCTCTGGATCATATCAAATCAAATTATATAACAATATCAAAGAAATTAAAAAAAAATATCTTTCTTAATTTCTAAAATCATTGGCGAGAAGTGAAAACAGCATAAGGGAGTTATGGTTTTCAATATACTAACTGCAACACTAGTGCTTAGTTATAGGCTTCTAGAACTAACTATTATCATATATATTTCAAGTATTTCCCAAGAAAAATTTGTGTGTTGTGAGATTAACCCATTAACTACAAACCAACAAAGATTCACATTCAACAAGCAACGAACAGAGCTAAAACAAATACAGAGTGAATACTTATTTGGACGATGTAAAACCGCGTACCAGTGGAGAGATCAGGAACTGTAGATATAAAGAGCTGCTGCTGTTGCATTCGACGGAGAGAGAGATGGCAATGGAAGGCAGATCTGGCGATGGCCGACTTGGAGAAGGCGGTGAGGCTGACCTCCGATCTTGCGTTGCAGAGAGAGCAAGTGAGATAGATGAGAGTAAAAGAGAGAGTACGTACCAGTCGAGAGATCAGGAACTGTAAATAATGAAGAGTTGCTGCTATTGCATTCGACGGAGAGAGAGATGGCAATGGAGGGCAGATCTGGCGGTGGCCGACTTGGAGGAGGCGGTGAGGCTGACCTCCGATCTCGCGTTGCAGAGAGAGCGAGTGAGATAGATGAGAGTGAAAGATAGAGTGAGAGGTTGTTGGTGGGTTTCAGAGCTCTGTTCGTGAAAGAGAGGGTGAGAGTTTGCAAGTTGCTGGTGGGTTTCCGATTTGGGTAAGAGAGAGTGGGGTTTCTGAGCTCTGTTCTTGAAAGAAAAAGTGAGATGTAAAAGAGTGGGGTTTTTTGATTTTCAATCGCAAGAGAGAATAGGGTTTCCTTTCTCTGTTTGTAAAAGAGAAAGTAAGAGGCTTCTCAAATTAGAGAGTGAGAGAGTCAACAACGGCGGGCTTTCAAAAAATTGAAATACGCACGATATATTTATGTCAAAATATCACGAGATTATAGAGTTGTCTACCTTTCTGTCCATCTTTCCGTTCGTGTAGCATTTTCCTATAAATAAACACACAATATACATTTCAGTAATTTATTTGTAAGGGTACAATGCATGTTATATTTGTTGGTGCTAAAAATATCTATCTATCTATCTAGTCATTTATGGAAAAAAGCTGGAGGGTCCGAGAGGATAATTGACGGGCTTATTGAATAGGGACAAAAAGACGAATTTGCCCCCACACTTTGCTCTCTCCTCCCATGGCCACCGCCTCATCGCTGCCCTTGTCTCACTGCCATCGTCGCCTCACCTAATCTCGCCGAGGCGAGGTGGCGATGGCAATGAGGCACGACAACGAGACGATGGCAACGACTATGGGAGGAGAGAGGAGAGGAGAGAGCAGGGGCAAAAATAGTGGCCCGCTTTGCAAATTTACAAAGTGGGCCTGGTCAAATTTATCATTTTGTCTTCATTCGATAAGGCGTTCGGTAGAGCTATCTGGGTTTGTAGAGCGACTCCATTTATGGATAACAATTTTAAAATAAAGAATCTTCAAACTGATCAATGGGCCAATGATAACACATATTATTTAAGATTTAAACATATAATATATTATTTTTAATTTGTGTGCATCAATACAATGATATAGTATTATTGGTTTATTGAATATTTTCTCATTAATAATGATACTCCAACTAAAGTGGAAGACCAAATTAAACTGTAAGAAATGCTAAGATGTTTCATTAATATCCTTTATATATATATATATATATATACATACATACATACGTCATTATTCGTATCATATATTTTGATGTCTTCCCTCAAAACTTGAGGAAAGTGAAGTTAATTAGAAGTAATTATCAAATGAAATAAAAAAGAAAAAACAATGTTTATATATGATTATAGGGTTAAAGTAAAACTTTTTATTTTAGTAGAATCACTACCTCCTTTTTACTTTTTAATTTTTAATTTTTTAAAATAGTAAAAATATGTTTACTTTTATATTTTTTAAAATATATTTTTAAAAATAAAAAAAATTATAAAAAGAATTCAAAACTATAAAAAATTATTTTGTTTGTTTTTATCACAAATACGTTTAAAAATTTTAAAATGTTTAAAATAAAAAGAATTCATTTTCAACAATATCAAAATAAATACTTAAAATATAAAAATAAAAATAAATTTAAAATTAAAAATAAATTAAAATACAAAAAGAATAATTTTTTAAAATTTAAAAATTTCTTAATAGAGTGTTAAAGTATAATTTATGTCAAACTATTTTATATATGCATAATAAAAGGGCAAAATTCTTAACCCCAGTTAATAGTCAAATACATACAAAAAGATCCATCCATGACCAGCCCCAGCTTTCCCGCTCCCACACCACATGGGCATAGATTTCTTTATTCAGGAGACTTTTCAATAACATAAAAAATTGATATATATCATAAAAGCCCGCGAACCAAGAAAGATAGAAATGCTTTCGGCTTGTTTTTTTGTATTTCTCCCTTTTTGGCTGGGTATGTGACTGAGGAGGGATTGCCCGCCCGCCCGCCCGCCCGCCGGCCGCCCCTCTCCCGCCACCCCCCGACGTAGAATACATTACAGAGCCAAAAGGCTGCAATCTACAGGAAACAAAATGATGAAGAATATTATTGGCCGTATATATACATATAAAAATGTTATTTAAACACAACACATTAATATGAATTGTAATTTATTAAATATTTATTTTTAAAGAGAATAATTGGTGTAAACTATTTAAACACATTATGTTGCTTGCAGAAAGTCACAGAAATGTGGCTTAATAATAATGCTTAAACAATATTTTAGTGACTGTCAATAATGAGGTGCATGGATTCTACAGTTCATCATGACTCCAGCTATCAATGCTTGTTTGCTTGCCTACGTTGTCTTTCCATGGCAACAGAGACCAGATTCGGTCGCTGCTCAGCTGCTCCACATCTTGGCCTTACTCCGACACTTTTATTTCAGAATAATATTAATTAGTTCGATATATCCCTGCTGCTGTGTACACATACACTGAATTGAATAGCAGCGTCTTTATTAATATTATTATTAATACACTTAAGCATAGTTTTAACGTAATAAAACATTTGAAAAGACGCAAAGGTCCTTCATCTCTTCCTCCGGTGCTCTTTTCCAGCAATAGCAGTTTTCATTTTGAAGGGTAGTATTTTTGTCTTTTCAAATAATTTAGTGTGTTTGCATCACTTTTGAGTATATTAATGTGATTACCCTTTTTTATCTTTAAACTTATTTATGCATATATGTTCAAATGCAAGTGAAATTTAGTCGCAGAAATTAAAGCTCATGATGCATGAGAAATATCAACTCGTGGGTCTAAAGTTGTGAATTCAATTATTTTTAATTATATTAATATATGCATGTAATTGATTTTTTCTTTTTTACGTACTATGAACTTATTACACTCTACTCCTAATTAAATCTTAAATATGTATAATAACTTATAAATCACGTACACCAAATAAATTAATTGAAGATTAATAAACTCATACCCCATCAAAAGAACTAATTAATTACATATATGGCTAATATATAAGAATATACGTCTGATCATAAATATGTTAAATTGCCTCAAAATGAAAGTATAAATCTGATCACAAACATTACAGAAGTGTAAATGACTAAAAACAAGTGTAAGAATTTTAATTAGTCCTTTTAAGCTTGGCTTGTTGCAACGCTATGTTGTCTTGTCAATGGCATCAAGTGTGAAAACTTAGATTGAAAACAGGAATACTACAACAACTAATTACCATCATTTCTTATGATTCAAATGATTAAACAAATAAGTATATACATTGGGTTGGAGCTGAGCTGATTGCAGTAGTAGTTAGAAAAAGAGGTTGAGGTGGGGTATTCTCATTTGAAAAGGGAATGAATGATCCATCCCTTTCCACCTCTCTCTCTCTCTCTCTTTCTCTCCTTTTAAGATGAGGGATTACCTACTTTGTGAAAAGCTGGTTGAAGCTTCTGGTTTTAACTCTCCTTAGAGTCAAAAGGGATTAAAAAACTGACTCCAAATTGTCTAACTAAAATATTGTGTATCTTATTATTTAAGGCACATCGGGCTGCTTTATATCCTACTGCTAATTAATTAATGCTGGGATCACATTAACAAGGTTATCAACCCCTCCAGCTTAATTATATGACATGTAATGTAATGAGAATGGTTTGAAAGAAGAAATGGAATGAAAATAAATAAAAAAAAAGATCATCCCCTCTTAGGATGATATAATTGCTTTTATGATTTCATAATTCATATCATCCCATTCCATTCCATTCCATTATTAACTCAACTCTCTGCCAATTAAAGCAAAGAATGTAAACCCTCATTTGCATTGTTATATATCATATCTAGAAATTATTTCTATAAAACATGCTTTTGTTAAAAGTTTAATTTTTACAAAAAATAAATTCAATTTTTTTTATCATTTATCTGATATCAGTATAAATAGATAAAAATACTGCACTTAAAAATACTCCATCGCTAAATAATCATTTAGGAGTTGTTTCATTGTGCAAAATGATTTTCCAAATTTTCATTTTTATTTAAATTTTTTTATATAAATATGTTATATATTTTTTATTTTTAAATAAAAAATTCAGAAAAACTAAAACCCACCCTTAATTTGCTCTGGTCTCGATTGCAAGTGCAGGGAACAGAAGCTGAGTTGGAAACATTAATTATAAAAGCATTACAGTGCACGGACACAAGAGGACTAACGGTAACATTGGATATGGAGCTTCCGCATGGGGTAAATCGGGAATACCAAAAAGTTAATGGAACACTCATTGGTCACTACCAATCCAAAAGAGCACCGCCCAGGCCCAGAGAGATTGATTGAAACTGTTTATTACCTCACTGGCATTCAAATGTTTCTCCACTTTCTGTAATCGTAAGACTTCCACACCCCACACCCCCCCCCCCCCCCCCCCCCCCCCCCCGGCGCCAAACTCTCTGTCAACTTTTTCTGCTTTTCACCGTTCTTGATTGATTCTTCAGGCCCCTTTTGTCTTTCTATCTCATTGATTCACAACAGAACAGCCATTGACTAAAACAAAAACCCATTTGGAGTTTTGAGCAAGAAGCAGTCTTTTCAATTGGGATTCAGCCATGGCAGAAGCAAAACCAGAAGAGATAAGCCATCCTCCAATGGACCAACTTCAAGGCCTAGACTACTGTATTGACTCCAACCCTTCTTGGGGTATGTCCATTTTCACACTTACTTCAGACCCTTTTGTTGCTTCACTGATTGATTTCTCCATCTTTGATCAGTGTATTTAAGTTTTCTCATCTCTGTGAATTCACATTTCAAAACAGGGGAGGCCATAGCTCTAGGCTTCCAACACTACATCTTGGCGTTGGGGACTGCAGTGATGATCCCCACATTTCTTGTCCCTCTTATGGGCGGAACGGATGTAAGAAAATTCCCAAAACCCAATTGTTTCTGTTTTCAATTTGTGGGTTTATCCTTTTTTTTTTTTTGGTCTGTCTTAAAAAGGAGATGAAGAATAAGAAAAATTTAGTCGAAAATACTTGGTTATAATATTAATTATAAGGATTTTACAGAATGTAAATAGCACATGGTGGGATAAAAGTTTGATATATTGTCATAGTTTTTGTCATCTTGAACTCTGACTTACTCTTCTGTTTCTTTTAATTGAAAATCAAGAAATATGGGCTTGTTTTCTGATTCTCAGCTCATTCATTCATTTGGTGTTAGATTATGAACTACAAAGTTCTCATTTTGCTCCAGAGATAATGATTTATGGACTGATGGTCATTCAAGAAATGCGTATAGAGATGCGTATAGAGATGCGTATAAATTTGGGTCTGTTTGATTGACATGGTTTTCATAATTTGGTGCTTGTCTCAGCATGACAAAGTGAGGGTTGTTCAGACTCTGCTTTTTGTCGAAGGAATCAATACACTCCTACAAACACTTCTGGGGACCCGATTGCCCACGGTGATTGGAGGATCATGGGCATTCATGGTCCCCATTCTGTCCATTGTTCATGATCCGGCGTTGACAAGGATTGAAGACGGGCATCTGGTAAATACCATTGCACGAATGTCCTTTCTTTCTTTCAAAAATATGCTTCGTTGGACGAATACGAACTCCATTACAGAAAGTGCAGAGAACTTCTAGTCCACAGCTGTGGCTTTAGTTTGATAGTACAAAGGAGATTGACAATTGATTATAAACAGATGCAATTACATGGTGCACATGTGTGTTCTGTTCATCCTGTGTTGCAATATTTTATATTCTGAAACATGTTTAAAAGCCTTATCAGCAAAGTGACAGTTTCTGAAAAGTTTCCTCAATCGCTTGCCTTTATGAATTTGATTCTGTGTCAAATAAAGTTTATCATAATACGCAATTTTGAAACTTTATATCAGCAGTCATATTTGTTTTTTTGGCAGATTAGTTGCTATTACTTATTCCTAAAGCAGAAACCTGTGATCTTTGTGTCTACTTCAGAGATTTCTCAATACTATGAAAGCAATACAAGGTGCTCTAATAGTGGCATCGAGCGTGCAGATTATATTAGGTTACAGTCAATTGTGGGCTATTTGTTCCAGGTACGCGCCATGCAGCTAACCCCATATCAAACAATAACTTGTCTCATAATTGAGAAAGTAAACATCAATATTCTTTATTTTGGAGGTAACTTGGAAATTTTATTATGATTTCAGATTCTTCAGCCCGCTTGGAATGGTTCCAGTAATTTCTTTGGTGGGCTTCGGTCTATTCGATAGAGGCTTTCCATTGGTATGGTAAAAACTTCCAAATGAGAAAGCAATGCAATAATCGATTTTCATTTACATCACTGATACCAATTGCTCTATGTGGGTGAATTTTTACAGGTTGGTAGGTGCATGGAAATTGGCATTCCCATGCTGGTTCTCTTTGTTGCTTTCTCCCAGGTGTTCGGCTTTAATCTGTCGCATCCACTCATTTGTAAAACTTGTCAACTCATTAGATAAAAAGCTTCATTAATAACCATACTGAACATACAAAAATATTAATTTATGTCTAAAACGGGCGATCAAATTATGTTAGGCTACTACATAGATCTTAAATCCTGCCAAATAAGAGATGATACTGTTAGAAGTTACTAAGTTGGTTAAAAGTCCATTTTTTGTGAGTCTTTGATTTTAGGCAATGTGATTACGTATTGTTGCATGAACACTAGTGAAGTTTTAGAGAAACTGAGCTGTGCTACACTTTACCGCAGTTAACCACCTCCTAATATAAACCTTTTCGAAGATCTTGGCCAGATCGACTTCACTATATTATTCTTGATAACTAGAAAAATGCCCAACTACCCCGAACCTTTTGAAGATCGGGAGTCTTTTCCCATGCAGAGATAGTTAAGCTAGTTCTTAATTGAATCACAGATGTACTAGGAGAAAGCAAGGATTTTACTCTAATGTTGGGCTTGTTCTATTTTACAGTACTTGAAACATTTCCAAACAAGGAAACTGCCTATACTGGAACGATTTGCTCTTCTGATATCGATCACAATTACATGGGCATACGCACACCTCCTGACAGCCAGCGGTGCATACAGAGATAGGCCAGTTTTGACGCAAAATAACTGCCGGACTGATAGAGCTAATCTCATTTCTTCTGCACCCTGGTTGGTAACAATTTTGTGGTGTGTTTTATTTGTTCTCTTTCTTTTGAGGTCAAGCCTTGGTAGCAACAGTAGTTTGAAAACAGTTTCTTGGCTAAAAACAAGGTTAAAACTGTATATAAAAATGATCCTTTCCTGACTCCGCAAAGCGAGGAGACTCTGGCAACAATCTTACTTAAATATTTCAAGCTTTGCCTCTCGATCTGGCAACAATCTTCATGATAAGAGTAGCATTGTTAGTGAACTAAACAAACAATCTTTTTATCTTTGCCTCAAAATTTCGAATCAGAACTATAGAATAGTTTAATCAACCAGAAAGTTTAGTGGTCCTTTCTTTATCAGAACTGTGGCGTTGTTAGTGAACTAACCAACCAATCTTTTAAGTCTTTACCTTGAGATTTCGAATCTGAACTACGGAGTAGTTTAATCAACCAGAAAGTTTAGTGCTCTGCTCTTACGTAGATCTCCAATTACTATGCAGGATAAAGATCCCATACCCTCTACAGTGGGGTGCACCAACTTTTGATGCTGGTCATGCTTTTGGGATGATGGCTGCTGTATTAGTCTCCTTAATTGAGGTAAATCTTTTGCACAACACTAGATCAGTCATTTATATGCTATTGATTAAGCAATGAAATAAATTTGGTATTGACAGTCAACTGGAGCGTTTAAGGCTGCATCTCGTTTATCAAGCGCCACACCACCTCCTGCCCATGTTCTTAGCCGTGGCATTGGCTGGCAGGTTCGAGAACTGAACACTTTTGAACGATTTCTTTCTGTTGAATTTGAGCAGATGAAGATTGACACATGTTTTCTTCAGATTACAACTGATTGGATACGTTTCTTCTTCGTCTTCTTGCAGGGCATTGGAATTCTTTTGGATGGACTTTTTGGGACGGTTACTGGATCTACAGTGTCGGTGTAAGTACTAGCTAGCAGACTCTTCTATTCAGTTCTTCGCTCTTTAAGACCTCTTATGGGTGGAAACGGATGTTAATGGACACAACAGAGAAAATGTGGGTCTTCTTGGAAGCACTCGTGTAGGAAGCCGAAGAGTTATACAAATTTCAGCTGGTTTTATGATCTTCTTTTCCATATTAGGTGACTGACAACTATCTTACTCTTCAGTGCCTATTCTCGCCTGGTAGCTATTTGTCACTTGAAAAGATTTACTTATTAATGTTTTCAGGGAAATTTGGAGCTCTATTTGCATCAATTCCGATCACCATCTTTGCAGCTGTATACTGCGTATTTTTTGGTCTTGTTGGTAAGCATCTTGATATTTAATTCTGATATTTTTTCACTTCGTCAACATGTGACTGTTATAGCTGTTGTTCTCAGCTTCTGTTGGGCTTTCTTTCCTGCAATTCACAAACATGAACTCGATGAGGAACCTTTTCATCACCGGTGTTGCCATGTTTCTCGGTTTGTCTATTCCTGAGTACTTCAGAGAATACACTGCCGCTGCCCTTCATGGTCCTGCTCATACCACAGCTGGATGGGTAAGTTTGTAGTCAACAAACAATTTCTTTCTCATCTTTTTATCTTCTGAAATCCACAAAATCCTGGATTTTCTGGCGGGAAATAGTCCTTTCATGGGTTCGAATCAAACGAAAAGGAAGATGAAATAGTCTTTAAGTTAGTCTGCATAAAAGCACATTCCCTTTTTGCTGATGAATGCTCTATGCAGTTCAATGATTTCGTCAATACCATCTTCTTCTCTTCCCCAACTGTTGCACTGATCGTGGCGGTTATATTGGACAACACTCTCGACTACAAGGACAGTGCCAGAGACAGGGGGATGCCATGGTGGGCGAAATTCAGGACATTTAATGGAGATAGTCGCAACGAGGAGTTCTACACCCTTCCCTTCAATCTAGACCGTTTCTTCCCTCCATCATAGCGTATGATTCGCAACGAGGAAGTGTAAGAGAAAATTCATTATTCGTTTGAGAGAGAGTGCCGGAGTGAGTTGGGAGGAAATCATCATTCCACCAGATTATGATGATCCAAATCCTCCCAAAGAAGAGTTGGATGGAAAATACATGTATTCTGATTCAGTAGCGAATGGCATCTTCGCTTCTTCTTTTTTTTTTTTTTCTTTTTCACTCATCACCTACCTCTCTACAACATAAACTTCCTGTGTATCTAGCTATTCTTACGACCGGTATTTACACATGCATTCTAGACACCTGGGCTGTCGATAAATGTTTCGCCCATAACCTCTGGTGCGTGGCCTTTGACCTTCCTCGATCATTTTCCTTATCCTCTCCTCAAAGCTCTCCCAAGTTAAGGTGTCATTCTCTGACAAAATTGCTGCAAGTCTCTTCTTGCTAGGCCTCAAGGTGGGAGCATGGCCACCACCATAATATGTTCTGAGACCTGATACCAGGGATGATAGTTGACTCCCTGAGTCTGTAATGGCAAACACATCAGCTGTTGCGCAGGCAATGAAGTCTAGTGCTGCAAGCTGCACACACAATCAAGAAAGTAAAAATGCTGAGAAATCATGAACAGCTTCTTACTTTGTGGTTGTCTAATTTCATGATAGCAAAAACGACCCTCTCCCAATCCGTAGAAACTGGGGAGGTTTGAGAATCCAAATGAAAGAAGAGTTTACCCGTGAAGAGTAATTCCTAAACGGTGCAAGTTCACTGGCTGTGAGAAGATCCTCCTTTGTTACCAAGTTTGGATACAGACTGGTAAGGGCTTGCATTCTGGCCTTTCCCCCGTATATGTGGGAACCAGCAAGATAGATGAAAGTTCCATGCTTAAAACCTAGCCCAGCAAGAACAAGGGCTGCTTCTTCTGGTGTTAATGGACATCTTCCCAACATTCTCAATTCTGTTGCAGATACAGGCCTGTAGCCATCACGTCATTAGCAATCCATGCCGAGAAAATAAAAAATGAATAATGATTTTTTGTCCCATAGGGTGCAGAGTGGTCAATTCACGCAGTCGGGCTCTCCATTTTTCAGCACGAAATCTTGGAAGACAAATCAGTATTCATCAAAATAAGTCAACTGAAATGCTTACTTTGAGTTCTTTAAACGTTGGATCAGCAGGGGAAAATGGGATTCCCTGTAAGATTGGAGCTCCTTTCTCTCATCTTCTCCACCTCCAAATTCACACCGAGAGTACGCAACCATGTCAATTTCAAATCTCAAGTGCAAGGCTAGATACCTGGATGGCCCTTTTGCAGCATCCAGTGGCCTGGAATTGGAGGGAATATTTGACAGAAAGTTTCCAAGCAGTTGCCTATCCAACACATTCCGTGCTATGCTATATTTTCTTATCCTCCTGACCAATAAGGAACCAACTTGTTGAATTCTGGGCACAAACTTGAGGGCATGAAAGTTACATTTGCATCTCAATTTCTGCAATGAATTCAGAAATATATAAATGCAAATGCTCATTCACTACAAATATGCATCCTCAGTTCAATTATTATTCGACCAATTAATTTGTGATAACTATGTTGTCGGAGTTTGGCTAATTAGTTATTTAGGGTCGTGTTTCGAGTATTTCACAATCAGATAACTATGCTCTTAGAGTTTGGATAACCAATTTTCTGAAGTGGTGGTGTTACAAGGTTTTTAGTTTTGTCTGTCAAAAAGATGGGTTATTTTTTGTAGTATTTCAGTACAAAACCATGTTTAATGGATTATTCATTGTTGTGAGATCATAAACATAATTATTGAGGCCAAACAAGTGACATCAAATAAATCCTAACAGGTAATATCATAGTGATCCTAAAAGAAAGGATATTTGTCAACCTGAAGTTCAAAGGGCAATGGATCGAAGCCAAGTCGATTTCCAAATCCGAGGAGATGAACAACTCCATTCTTAAGCAGAATAGGAAGCACAGTTTTAATATAATCCCCAGTAATTGCTTCCTTGGGAATTTCTGCATCAGTAATCTGACAAGGAATTAAACACATTAAAACCTTCAAATAGAACTCTTAATAGATGGGTAATCAACTGGATAGCTACATACCAGACTACCAATTTCTTCGAAATCCAGTGATTTTAAATGAGAAGGGAGCTCCTTAACAAGATTTACTTCATCCTTCAACATGTTGAAGAAATACTTTTCTTGATAAATATCAGCAAACTGGCTGATCTCACAACAAATTTGGAAAAAAAAAAGAAAAAAAGCGCAAGTTTATAAATTTTGCATTTAGAGATGCCACAGCGATAATATTTCTGGGCTATGGTTCTCAAACCTGGGATCTTTCCATACATTGCTGTACAGAAACTTGGGGATAACTAGTGTTGCATTGAGTAGAGATGCCACGGCAACTGCATTGCAAACCTGATTAAACAAAATGGAACTTGATAAATTTTCCCTTTAAGGTTATGTTTGGGAGAGATTCAATAATGGAATGGAATTGAATGGATGAAAATTGGCTGAATGGAAATAAGTGAAATAGAATAGAAAATATTCTTCTCGTTTGAATTGAAGGAAATGGATACTAATGGAAACTACTCTCTCCTTGTTTGAGAGAACTATGGAAATAGATGAAACTAAAATTATTAAAAAGTCTATGACAAGTATACTCTCGTAATGAATATATAAAAAATTAGATATGTATATATATATATATACACACACATATTGAGATTAGTTTTGTTCATATACAACATTAAAAATTTGCCCTTATTTCAGTTCCATCCAATCTCTCCCAAATTGAGAGAAAAAGTAGAACTTTCAAAGAGATTGGACGAAAAGATCCTATCTTATTCCATTCCATTATTAGTGTTCCTCCCAAGCAATGAAACCCTCATTTTATCTAGTTCCATTCCACTCAATTCTATTCTACACCACTCTCCCAAACACACAATTAAGGCAATGGCAGGTAGAAATGGCAATGGGATTTTGATCGAACAGTTGGTGTGCATAACATGAAACAGCAACTAGATTCGGTATTAGATACTTACAGCAACTCGTTGTTGATTCAGACCACCATTTGCACTGACCAATATGTAACCAGTGCTATTCTTTGGTTTCCCTGCCAACAATTTCAACTAATTACAGAGCACTTCACAGAATAGCCAAACCAGCAATGTATTATGCTGCAATTTTAAGTATATAATTTACAAGCACTGGTATTGGTATGCATCAAATGAGGCCAAAAACCACCAGGCTAGTACCCCAAGTGGCATATGAGTTGAATTGTCCAGAAAATGTCTCGAATTCAAGTCTCTCTCATTGGCAGCCTCACGCAACCATTGAGACTTAATTGGCCGCCATTATGTCGTATCTGGGGCTTAAGGAGACTACTGAAGTCTAACAGAAATTGTTAATTCTTTAAATGGCACCTGGGTAACGTTAAAATGAAACCAGTCCCACTCAACCTAACCTTATGGGTTATGCTCTTTTTTCACCCTTTGTCTATAAAAATTCAAACTAAATTCATTTTTTTTTTTTTTTTTTACCAAGAATAATGGTATTAGTATCAAAATTGTCAACTGAATACAGTCAAATAGTCAAAATAACCGGTTTGCCGTTATGTTGATTTCAGCTGTCTTCATTCGACCCATATTTTCAATACCAATCTAATCATGTTTTTACCTCGCTTAAAAAACGAAGTCAAGAGAAAGTATGCCTACCTAAATTTCTCGAAGTCTTTCTATCTGCGCATGGTCTCCACGTCACTGTCTGATGAAACTGTTCCTCCCAAAACTTTGATAAATCTTGCTCGTGCTCTTTCTGCATACACATATAGGAAACGAGGAATAATCCCTCACCTTTGTATGTAAATGTGTTCATGGATTACACCAGACAATTAATTGATCAAACCTTTGAAAGAGCACTAGAAGCCAAATTTAGGAGTCGATCGTACATCTGAACTGGGATTTGTCCTCCACTAACATTAGCAGCCCTCTCATCCTTGGCACACAAACAAACCGTGAACGTAAGATTAGTTGGTACTCATGAATTTGCCCTTAAATTCAGATGAAAGCAATCCAACTCAAAGAAAAGATGCATTCAGTGCCCAGAAAAGAACATTATATTTCATTTGTAACTACAATCAAGTAATAGAAAGAACGGGTATAAATACAAAGGCCAAAGAAAGATAAATTCCTCTATCATATGATTCATCAAAATTTGATCATACTTTGTCTTATGTTGTCAAGTTCTAAGTAGCTATGAAGCAGAGAGAGAGAGAGAGAGACGACCTCGTAGAACAATGATACTAAGGCCAAATAGGTCTACCTAAATATAAAGTCAAATGGGCAAAGTTTTTCTTACGCCATTGCATCAACACCCACAATGATTATTGGTGCAAGGAAAGAATGGGCAATTTACCCATTCAACTTCGTATTCTACCCTACCCATTTAGCTAAAATATCAACATCCACGTAAGAAATGAAGTGATAACTACGCTAATTCATTTTTGTTTAGTTTGTACTATTCATGGGATCAAACATTTGAAGATTAAAATGTTTTGAGGACATGATATATATATATATATATATAGACTTGATCAAGTAATAACTAGAGCTATTTGACTAATCTAATTGACATAAACATTCGTCAAACTTTCACTACCTTGCTCCAGATTGAAGTATTGATGGGATCAAAAGCAGAGAAGACAAGAGAATCCAACAGTAGAAGAAGAGCCGTAAACCCGAAAGTAAGAGCCACAGATGGGATGTATTTCCGAGACCATAGATGCCTTTTCCCAACATTCAAACTCTTGCTTGCACTGAACTTGGGTGTCTCGTTCTTCAAACCATGGAGCAGAAGAGCTTTGTTCCCCATAAAACCATTCCCAGAGCAACAACCTTGAACAAAGCTTCAACTAGTCAAATTTACTCAAGAACATCAAAGCTGCTCCCATTACAGTGCAAATCATGAAGCACCCACCCTTAAAAGAAGGGGTTCAATTCCTTTCATCCAACAAACCCACCAAACCATTGAGAAAAATTAAGGGTGGGTTGCAAAAAACTTGCAGTTTGGATGAGGAGGGCGCATCAGAGTCTGGATTGGGAGTGAAGGTAAAGAAGTTCGTGACAGCGACATATATACAAATGCATGGCCTAGAGAGACGAGTGGAACTTAAGCAATATGTAACACACACATAAATAATGATACAGTTTTGAAAGTTGACATTTTTGTAGAACACAGGGGAAGACTCACGTCTGCAACAACTACTTCTCACCCAACAAAGAGAACAATATTGGCCTGGGCGCTTTTCTTATTTATTTCCCAGAACTAGAACTTGGCTTGGAGTTTGTTGAGACGTTGTTTGTTGAGGCAGGAACAGGAAGAAGGGTTAGGACGTGGGTCGATTTCCTTTTGCGACCATTTTTATGAATAAACTAACACTCGACCGTTGAGTCTCAATATATATGCCCTACATGAGTGGTCTGTTATGTGCATGCATGTAAAAGAAATAAAAAATTGGCTTAATACATTATTTAGTCCATAAACTAATAAAAAAAATAGCTATATCAACTAAATTGTATTCACTATTTATTCTTAAATAAAATAATTTTACTCATTTTTAGTCACTGAATTAACCGACGTTAACTAAGGCGTTAACTTTACCTTGTCACGTTACCACGTCAATTATCACATCACTATTTTTATAAAAATTAAAAAAAAAACAACAAACCCTAACCCTAACATCCTCGTAGTCGTGACCAACCCCTACACCCATCTCCACAATCCCTTTATTTCTACTTCTCCTTTCTATTTCCATTTCACTCCAATGCGATAGCAGCGTAGTGGACAAGATTTATCAGCCATAGCCGACGATTGATTGATTCACTCGCCAAGGAGGGAGTTTCATCACAATGGCCCGGCTCCGATCGGCCTCCGCCGTTGCTTTTCTTGCCTTTCTTATTTTTCGACCGTTGATGTGCCTAGGGATTCACTCTTTTTGGGTCGACGGTGGTGCGCCGATGGGGTCCGATGGGATTGAGAGTTTGCTCCAGTTCGCTGAAGCACCTCAGTATTGTAACGGCGTCGAGTGTTCGGCTAGTTACGGCGGTGACTCAGTCGTTCACGTCGCGATGACGCTCGACTCAGAGTATCTCCGGGGGTCAATGGCAGCAGTGCACTCCGTGCTCCAGCACGCCTCCTGCCCGGAAAACATCTTCTTCCATTTCGTCGCGGAGGAGTTCGATCCGGTTAGTCCTCGGGTCTTGACCCGACTGGTCCAGTCCATTTTCCCTTCTCTTAACTTCAAGGTTTACATTTTTCGGGAAGACACTGTGATTAATCTCATCTCTTCCTCGATCCGACAAGCCCTGGAGAACTCGCTGAATTACGCCCGGAACTACCTGGGCGATATACTTGATCCGAGCGTGACCCAGGTCATCTACTCAGACTCCGATGTTGTCCTCGTAGACGACGTACAGAAGCTTTGGAATGTTAGGGTTGGGTCACGACTATGGGGATATTAGGGTTAGGGTTTTTTTTTTTTAATTTTTATAAAAATAGTGATGTGGAATTATAATTGATGTGGCAATGATGTGACAGTGACGTGGTAACATGACAAGGCAAAGTTAACGCCTCAGTTAACGTCAATTAATGCAAGAACTAAAAATGAGTAAAATTATTTTATTCAGGGATGAATAGTGAACACAATTTAGTTGATATCCTTAAAGCCATTTTTTTGATTAGTCCAGGAACTAAATAATGTATTAAGCCTAAAAAATTTTAACTAAAAATATATTTTAAAAAATAATTTATTGACATAAATATATATATCTAGTTTCATAAAATAACAAACTTAATATAATTTGAATTGAATGAATAAAGTCTCACAACAATAGAATAATCTACTATAAATGTGTAGTTTTATATGAAAATTTACAAAATTAATCACATATTTTAAAAGATCTAATTTTCTAAGTCATGACACCACAATTAATTAAACAAAGAAACTTATTCATAGTTTCATATATCTATCCATCTATACGCGTCATTCTTACAATCAAACTAATATTTATTTGAGACTCGAATTAATTTATGAAGTTACGTGGTGCTTGTGCGTTCAAGATAAAAAAAAAATAAAAAATTAATCCGAGTTACTTAATTAAAAATAGGATAAATTATAAAGAATACTCTTAAAGTTTACTAAAATTGTAAAAAAAAAAAAAAAAAAAACCCTAACATTTGATCAGCCTTAAGAGCCCAAAACGGCGCCATTTTGCTAGAAGCGATGAAGACGTGCAACAGTCGTTGGTCGCATCATGTGGCAAGCTTTGGGCCGCCCATTTGCCTTGGTTGGCAAGCCTTTTGTTTTGCATATTTAAGGTCACATTTTGGGCATTTTAAGGCAAGAAACAAAAGAGAAATTGAGGGAGAAAAAGTAGGGCGCGTAGCTGGAAGAAATAAGAAGAAGAAAAAGAAAAAAAGGGAAATTAGAAGAAAAATCAAGGAGTTTTGAGGATTATTCTATGTTTAAAATAGTCAGCTAAGTAGATAAAATTAGTAAAAGTATTGTATGTTTAAATTATAAATTTTATACAATTAGATTTAATTAATTTGAGCCGTAATCTTATTATTTTTTATAAAACCTATTACTTCGCAACAGAAAGGCAAAAAATGCTAGAATCAGTCGTTTAAAGGCAAGCTCATAACCATCTCTTTATGTTTTTCAATCCCTAAGCAAGTCCTTGTCGTTTTATTTATTTTATTCCCTCCCTTACTATAACTCGGTTCCACGCATCAATAATATAAATCTGCGTAGCAACCATTCTATGACATGTTCATTGTTGGTGGGTCTATTGTCGATGGAATAAGTTAAGTAAATGATTCCTTGGTGTTGTTGATTACGTCCATCATAGGGCTTTATATCGCTCGGCTTCCTTTGGGAATGATGCCAGGTTTTTAGAGAATTGGCTATGGTAGAATTTATTGGATATATATTAAGAGTTTTAATGAGAAAAGTGCAATGTTCAGTAGTATGTATATCGAGACAATTTCCTATGTATGAGAAGATATGGGAACAAGAATAGTATATTGATGTCTATAATGCCAAGTGCATGAAGAGTCATGGGGAAAGCTTATGAAATGCTAAGTTTAAAGTATATAAGTTTAACGTTATCTATGTGTGTTTAAGGGTGTGGAGTACAAAGTTATTGACTGTCGACCGTTGAGTCATGACAGTTGATGGCTGGATGTATGAGCGCTATTTATCAACTGTTATGATAAACTATAGAAGGGCTAGGAAAGCTGGTACTGTTGTTCACCCACCTTGACTTTGCGCGTGTCATGATATTGTTGTGATGCATAGGGATTGGGTTGCATTCATTGGGGGGACATGCTTTGTGTGTGAAGGGAAGTGTGTGCATTGACATGACCCAGTTGGCCTAAGTGCCGACTTGAGTATATTAGATGAGCATATGCATTTAGAGCATTTCATCTGTGTGTGTTCCTATGTGGGTGTAGCATAGCCTGATACTTAACTTATGGGAGCCTTGTCATCACATTTATGCTGTATAAACTATTACATTTCTTATATGTTACATTGCATGGTGAGGAAGAATGACTATGAGGGAGCGTAAAATCGTTGGGATAAAACCCACGACAACAACATGTTATGAAGATATGTTATGTATGATGGCAAGGGATGTTTAATGATGTGGTAAGGAGCAAGTTAAGAATAATGTTATAGTAGCCTATATTGGACTGCTAACAAGTTTGTATGTGGGACTTGGGTGCCAATATGTACATCTTAGATGGGCCCCAAAGACTTTTTATTTACAGTTTACCTTATGTTTATGCATTTAAAGTTAAAGTACGTATTAAACATGGCATGTTATGTTGCTCCATGGGCATGAAATGCATGAGATGTAAGGAAAGTTTTATCTTTAACCTATTGTATTTCCTTCTTATGCTTACTGAGTCTTGTGACTCACCATTTGTTTTAACATTATTCCAAGTGCGAGAACCACCTGAGTTGGAGGGTACGTTCAGTGGGGTTGGGTCCAAATCGTTGAAACATGCATGTGCAGAGTTTTCCCGAAACTAGGGTCCAGGGTGTATTTTTGTCTAGTCAAGTTAATGTTCTTTTATTGTTGAGATCGATGTATGCTATGTAGTCCCGAAGCGTCTGATGTTGTGTATGGTTATGTAAGAACCTGACTTGAATGGTCGTATAGTGAGATATGTAAGGATGATTATGATGTAGTTTCCTTTCCTAGTTGTTGATGGGAATTTTTTTATATTATTCAAATAATGACTCTCTCACAGATCATCTATGCTAGCGAGGGCTCCGAGAGGCGAGCCATTAAAATATCAATACATTTTATCCTTCATCTCCACATTAAAACATCAAGATTCGAGTTGCTTCTTAATAAATTTCACCAGATTTGGGCGAAGCACATTGCATTGTCAACCTTGCTACCTCATCTTATTGAAAGCTTCAACCATTATTTTACCAAATTGTAACCTTGCCAAACTATAGTGTTTCACTAGAAAAAGTCAAAACTCACACAAAAAATCCTTATCAACTTCTCATCTACCTATCGTTTCTGCCATTGGCCTAAAGATTGTATATCACTGATGACATTCAACACTAGCCCCAATCTCTAACCCGATCATCGTTGCCCCCACACACCCTTTCACCATTGCTTATGCTCATCTTTTCGTCACCATTACCTAAAAGTTATCACCCTATATAAACTCTCCACCATCATCTCTGTTCATTATCATTGGTGTCAACAAACCCTTACTAGTCCACACCGATCATTTTCAAGGTAAGATCCAGACCCCTAACTAGATCCACAACTCAAATCTCAAACCTTAACCTATTTTAGTTTGCTCGTGCCCCAAATTCATGTTTTAGTAATATAGAAAAATGATAGAACACAAGACAAAATTCAAAAAAATGAAAGGAATGTGTTAGGCAAGGTATTTTTAGGAAACTATCTTTAGAATAGTAATTTCCCTACTAGGTGTAATGGTTTATGAAAATTCTAATCCCATAATACAATGCCTAACTTAAAAAATCAAAATTGCACTTTTTGATTTATTGTACCACCAAATACTCAAATCCAACAATTGAGAGTAATAGAGAGTAAATATAAAGATGATTGATAGCAAAAAAAATGAATAAGCGTTGATATTTCATACACTTTGTACCCCAAATGTCCAAAATTATTTTTTTTCTGTAAATAATGTCCAAAATTATTTATAAACAATGAAATAGTGCTTACCAATAAGCACATAAACTAAAGAACACAACTTATTGAAAGATCATATATTTTGAGAATAGACTTGTCCTTTGGAAAGATCACAACACTTCAAATTAAAGACATGACTTTAAAATTTAAAAACCATATTGAACTATTTGCATATTTGGAACATTATAATTCAAAAATTCGAATTGGGAGTCAACTCCTTGCATCCAAAGTCCTCCCGGTGGTCAAAGTCGACTCCCAAAAATCAAGAGTCGACTCTCAGTGCTCTACAGTCGACTATAGCTAAGCTTTAGTGAATGTGGTCGAGAGCCTATTATGCAGAATCGATCTAACCAAGAAACATTCTCAAATAGTTTATTTTTATTAAATGACAGTCGACTTCCGCTCCCTAAAAGTTGACTTTCATAACAACTACTTCAAAAAAACTACCAATGTTATTATTATTAGATAATATTAATATATAACAATCCCCTACTTATTATCTAATAATAATACCAATAAAAGAAGAATAAAAATAAAAATACACAAATCTAAAGTTGTTGGGTATTTGTATAACACATAACTAAAGGTGGCCAAGGTTTGAACCCTTAAAATAAATATGAATATAACATTCACATTCGTGTTATACATGAGTTCTTGATTTTGCAATGGCAGCACATTTTAATGGGCCTTGCGCTTCATCCTTGTTTATCAAGTGCTCTTGGATTTTACTAAAAAATCATTAGAAAACAACATCCTACTTGCTTACTTGCATAGGCATCATTATGACTGTCTACAACCACTTTATCACTCCAATTAAAGCTATGGGAAATGTTAAGAACATAGTCCAGCCTTCTCAATGTGGAAAAAAAAATGCATACGACCAAACATGAGACTTTAGAGGAAAAGTCCTTACACATATTCATTTCACCCCTACTATTCCTTGAACATGTTGTGCACTGAAAATGTATCCTCTACATTAATATTTTAAGGATAATTCTTGATTGAATTACATTTGAACTCTTATACACATAAATTTTTAGTAAGAATTGACATCAATATGGAAGAGTAGAATTCAAATAAAACTATCTCTTTAAATTTGTAATAGTCTTATGTTCTTCATGGATTTCAAAATTTTCTCACCTGACAAAAGTTTTGTAAGAGGATTCACAAACATTTGATCTGTAAGAAGATATTGAACAGATACTTTACTTTTTTTAACAAGACTCCTTACATGATTGTATCTCATTGCAATATATTTACTATTGCCAAACATTC
Source organism: Diospyros lotus (assembly GCF_014633365.1). Lineage (NCBI taxonomy): Eukaryota > Viridiplantae > Streptophyta > Magnoliopsida > Ericales > Ebenaceae > Diospyros > Diospyros lotus. The sequence continues at coordinate 17,605,680 of NC_068339.1, read as the reverse complement.
TCTTACTTTTAGTATTATGAATTGCAGCTTGATTATCACAATATAAAGTAATAGGTTCTTTAGAAACCACAATAAGTGGAATGCATCTCATAAATCTCTTAATCCACAAAATATATTTGTTAGCAAGAGACATAGCAATAAACTCAGATTCCATGGATGATAATGCAACACATGACTGTTTTTTAGAAGACAATGCAACTATAGCTCCTCCTATAATAAATAACTAACCACTAGTAGACTTAGAATTTCTTCTATTAGAAGCCCAATTGGCATAACTATAACATTCCAAAACATAAGATGTGCATTTATAATGTAGTTCAAAATTTAAAGTATGTTTCAAATATCTCATTAATTTATCAATAGTTTACCAATGTTTATTACTAGTGAATCTACTAAGCAAACTAATAGCACATGCAATATCAGGCTGTGTAATTCATGGCATACATCAAACTACCAATTATCTTAGCATACTCCTCTTAATTAACAAGTTCACCATCATTTGGTATCAAATTACTATGAGGATCAATAGGAGTTTTACTAGGCTTGTAGTCAAAATAATGAAACTTTCTAAGCATTTTCTCAATATAATGTGATTGAGTAACAATATACTTATTTTCTCTTCTAATCACTTTTATTCCTAGTATCACATCAACAGGACCTAAATCTTTGATATAAAAAATTTGCATAAGAAAATGTTCTCATTAACACAATCTATACTAGATCCAAAGATAAGTAAATTATCAACATACAAAATTATTAGAACTTTATAATCATTGGTGCATTTAAAGAAAACACAACTTTCTATCTTGCTACATTTAAAACTAATGGATTTAATCTCTTTTCTTAAACTTTTTATACCATTGTCTAGGTGTTTGTTTAAAACCATGTAGTGATTTGTTGAGTTTACATACCTTGTGTTCTTCTCCTTTTACCACATAGCCTTCAAGTTGTTGAATATAGATCTCTTTATCTAACTTACCATTAAGAAAGATTGTCTTGACGTCCATTTGATGAACTTCCATATTATAAGTAGAAGCAATTGCAAACATAATTCTAATAATAGTGATCATAGTAACAGGAGAAAAAGTTTTAAAATAATCAGTACCTTCTTTTTTATTATGACCTTTAACTACTAATCTTGCTTTATATTTATCTATACTACTATCAGGTTTAAGCTTTTTCTTTAAAGCCCATTTGCCACCAATAGTTTTAGTATTAGAAGGAAGATCTGTCAAAATCCAAGTATTATTATTATCATGAATTAACTTTATCTCATCATCCAAGGCCTTTTTCCAAAGATCAGCATTAGGTAGAGACATAGCTTCCTTATAGGTTTTAGGATCCTCTTCTATAGAATATGTAAATATTCCAGGACCTAGATCTTTTTCTATCCTATGTCTCTTACTTCTCCTTAACTCAATAGCCTCTTGGGCAGTTGTACCAATAGATGTATTAGGAGAAGGATCAACCACAAGTTTGGACAAAGAATTAGAAGATTCTAACTCATTTGATAGATCTTTCTCTAACTCTAAATTATCAGCATCTTTAATAGTTAAATGCTCAAAATAAATGGCATGCATAGCTTCAAACATACTATTAGTATGCAAATTGAGAAATCTAGATGCTTTACTATGCATAGAATAACCTAGACATGGCCAAAATTGAATCGGACCGGCGGTTCGAACCGGAACCGGACCGGCCGGAACCGGACCTGGAACCGGCCGAACCGGAACCGGAACCGGAACGGACTGAACCGGCGAAATTCGGTCCGGTTCCGGTTCAAGGTTCCGGGGAACCGGAACCGGAACAACCCCCCCGTGCCCCCCCCCCCAACGGTCCAAAATTGGACCGCTGGCTGCCAATTTTATTAATTTTTTTTTTAATTTTATAATTCCTATCTATATATACCCCTCCCTCCCCCACTCATTTTTCACACTCTCTCTCTCTCTCTCTCTCTCTCTCTCTCTCTCTCTCTCTCTCAAGTCTCAAGCTATTATTCTCTCAATTTTGTCTCTCATTTAATATTTCAATTTCAATTTCTTCAATCTTCTCATTTTGTTATTTATCAATTTATTCAATTATATTGTTAATTATTTATTACTTGTTACTATATTATTTTATCATTATTATATTTTTTTATTATCATACTTTTTTCAAAAAAATGGCAAGTGAAGGTAGAAATTTTGAAAATGTTGAGTTTGAAGCTCAAAATTTTCAAACACAAGAGAGTGAAACTCAACAAAAGTGAGGTGGAAAAATTTCTACTTCTGATATTTTTAATATTCATTTCAAGAAAATACCAAAAGGAGATGGTAAATTTGATGTATCTTGTAATTATTGTAATCAGGTATACAAATTCAAGCAAGGAGGTGGATATGGTACTTTCGCCCGACATTTGCAAACAAAGCACCGGCTCAAGGTTGGATTGAGCCGCGATCAAACACAAATATCCGGGTTTGCTACCTCTTCAAACTCTCCTCAATTATTTCATTATAATGAAGCTAATTGTAGGTCTGGTTTAGCTGAAATGGTAGCAATTGATCATTTATCTTTTAGTTTTGGTGAAAAATTAGGTTTTACTCGATTTTGTCAAAACTTTGTTAATCCTAGTTTTAAATCAATTCCTAGAAATACTTTGAAAAGGAATTTGTTAAAATTGTTTAAAAACTCAAAAATTGAATTGATAACATATTTTCAAAATAATAATATTAATGTTTCTATTTGTAGTGATATTTGGAGTGATCATTGGCAAACTCATTCATATATGGATATTACTTGTCATTGGGTTGATGAAAATTATATTTTACAAAAAAGAATTCTTGCGTATCGATGTTTTGATGAAAGTCATAATGCTAAAAATATTTGTAGATTAATTCAACAAATTTTACAAGAATATAGATTAGTTAATAGAATTTTTTCAATTTCTTTTGATAATGCATCGGCTAATACTGCTTCTATTAATGAATTGAAAAGAATTTGCCAACCAAATTTTGGTGGAAGATTTTTTCATGTTAGATGTGCATGCCATGTTTTAAATTTATGTGTTCAAGATGGCATTAAGTCACTTAATTCTTATTTAGATCCAATTAGAAATGTTATTTCTTATATTTGGGTACACCCTCGAACTGCAAAAGCATGGGCACATTTTTGCACCTCCAATGGTCAAACCCCAAAACGTTTTTCAAAAGATGTCCTTACTCGTTGGAACTCAACTTTTAAATTACTTAATCAATCTTTTGAATATAAAGATTTATTGTGTTCTTTTGCAGCAAATTATATTCCACAATATCCTATTTTTCCAACTATGTGGAATGTTTGTAGTTCAATTTTGAATATTTTACGAATTTTTAATGATGCTACTCATACACTTAGTAGTGTTTATAAACCAACTTCACATCAATTTTTAATAGAAGCAATGAATGTGGCCGGTGTATTAATGGAAGGAATTAATGTTGAAGAAATTTGTCATGCTGTTTTAGAAATGAGAGAAAAATGGTTACGTTATTATCAATTTATTCCTGAAATTTCTCTTGTTACTATGGTATTTGATCCTAGGTGTAAATTTGATGGTTTAATTGAGTGTTTGTCTAACTATTATTCGTTGTTAGGATTAGAAAATAATGAAGAAATTGATGTGAATATTATAATTTCTAAGGTTAGAACTTTATGCAATCAATTATATGAAGCATATGTTATTGCTCCTAGTAGTGAAGAATCATTTCCATCCATGGCTTCGCATTCCTCTTCCTCCCAACCAATGAAATGGGGTCATAAATTTTTAGATCAAAGGAGGAAAAAACCTAGATCGAGCTCACATTCGGAGCTCGAAACTTATCTAACCACAGTTTTTGAGTTTGGTGATGATACAGGTTTAAATTTTGAAATTTTGGAGTGGTGGAAAAGGCACAAGGAGACATTTCCAACTCTTGCAATTATTGCAAGTCAACTTCTTGCAGTTCCAGCTTCAACTGTAGCCGTTGAACAAACATTCAGTAGTGGAGGCAACATTTTGGACGAAAGAAGATCAAGATTGGCTCCAAAATCATTGGAAGCTCAAGTTTGCCTCGATGATTGGGAAAGAGCTAACATGCGACGTCAAGAAGAACTTATCCATTCATCATCATCTGACGAATGGGTTAATGATGGTTCAACAACGGCGACTTCCGACTCCAATGAAGATGCGTAGGATCCAACTCATCCAAGTCCATATTTTATTTTTTTTCACATTTGTAAAAATTAATTACTTGTATTACATTTTTGTTGTAATTATTTTTTAATGAAATTAAGTCTAATTCTATTTTTTATTTTTTATTTTTCACATTTGTAAAAATTAATTACTTGTATTACATACTTGTTTAGTTGTTTTAATTATTTTTAATGAAATTATTACTTATATTTCTTCAATTTTTAGTAGTGTTTTTTTATTAAAAATATGGTTGAGAATATTTATATTTACAATTACATTTAACAATTAAAAATCGAAACCAAACCGAACCGAACAACGGAACAAGGACCAAAATTGAATACAACAATATTTAAAAAAAAATTAAAAAAATTCGGTTTGAACCGGAACCGGAACCGTTGACCGAACCGGTCCAAACCGTTGACCGAACCGGCACGAACCGGAACCGGAACCGAACCGTCCCAAACCGCCCTTGGGCGGTTCGGTTCAGGTTCAAAGATTTCTTGAACCGGAACCGGCGGTTCATGAACCGGAACCGGCGGTTCATGAACCGGAACCGGCGGTTCATGAACCGTGGCCATGTCTAGAATAACCCAAGAAAATAGACTTAATAGCTTTGCCACCTAACTTAAGTCCTTTTTTGTGTAGCATCTAATACATAAGTAATGTAACCCCCAAACTTTGAAATAACTAATGTTTGGTTTCCTATTAGTTAAAGATTCATAAGGTGTTTTATCTTGACTTTTGTGTAAAACTCTACTATTAATGTAACATGCAATATATAATGCTTCACCCCATAAACTATTTGGCAATTTAGAATGTAAAAGCATAGCACTTACCATTTATAGTAAAGTTCTATTTTTTCTTTTTGCTACTCCATTTTGTGAAGGAGAGTTATAAGGAGCAGAAAATTCTCTCATAATCCCATATTGTTCACAAAAAGCAATAAACTCAGAAATTTAAAATTCACAACCTCTATCATACCTAATCCTTTTGATTTTCTTACCAGTTTTATTTTCTATTTCTTCTTTGAAAACCTTGAATTTTCCAAAAGTCTCATCTTTTGTTTTTAGTAAATACACATATGTATATTTTGAAAAATCATCAATAAACGTCACAAAATAACATTTGCCACCTCTAATCAAATAATATTTATATATTATCACATAAATCAGTATGAATAAGTTCCAAAAGAGTGGCTTTGAAAACAACATTAAAAGGTGATTTAGTGATTTTAGCATGTGCACAACATTCACAATTATTGGTGGTGTAAACATGAGAAGACTTAAGAATATAATCATGTGAAATCATGCAATGCATAACATTATTACCTATATGATCTAATCTATAATGCCAATAAATATTCACATCATCAACAATATAAGCATAAGTACTTGAATCTTTATTCATACTAAGTACATACATATTGTCCTTAACATATCCCTTCCTAACAATTGATCCTTTTTTTGAAATGATTAGACTATATTCTCTTTGTTGTTTTCAGACCATTTTTAATTTTTTAAAATAATAAAAATGCGTTTATTTTATCATTTTCAAAAATGTATTTTTGAAAACGAGAAAAAAATTGTAAAAGAAACCCAAAATAACAATTTGGTTGTTTTCGGTCAAAATAATCATCCAAAACATGGAAAACATAATTCATTTTCCATGTTTTGGCTCTAAAAAATAAAAGAGAAAAAAAGAAAAATAAATATTCTTAAATTTTAAAAATAAAATTATATATTTATTTAAAATTTAAAAAATATAGTATATCTATATTATAATTAAAAATATAGGATAACATATAATATATTGTTAAATATATTAAACATATTATGTATAATAATATTCAATATAAATTATCACTCATATGTCAACAATTTATTATTTTATTTTAATAATAAAATTTTATTAAATAGAGTTAATTTTATCATTTAATAATCAAATTCATTGAATAAAATATCATAAAATATTTTTTCTCAAAATTTTAAAGTAACGTGTTTTCTAATTTTCTATTTTAAGAAACAGTTTTTTAAAATGATAATAAGAATACGTTTTTAATTTTCTTAAAATAAATTATCAAAATAGAAAACTGAAAATGAATTTAAAATTAAAAATTGAAAACGCAAAAAGAACACAACTTTACTTTTTGGAGTCAAACACAATTTTAAATCCATGATCATCAATCTTCTTAATAGAAACAAGATTTTTCCTAAGTCCAGGAATATGATACACTTTCTTGAATGTAAGCATTTTTCCAAAAGATAGAGGAAGTTGCACGGTGCTAGTTCCCAAAATAGCACGAGTAGAGGAATTATCATATATACCGTCTTTTCTTCATTCATTACCTCATAAGTCTTGAAAACACTTTTGTAGGGAGTGACAAGACAAATTAATTTGGAATCTAGTCACCATTCTTCATTCTTATCCACCATTAGAATTTCAGTGATAACGGTTATCATCTCATCCTTCTTCACAGCATTGGCCTTTTCTTTCTTACCTTTACGAAATTTGCATCCTTGAGCCAAATGCTCCATCTTCCCACATACAAACAAGGTCTTCTCTTCTTCTTGTTAATACCTTTCTTGAATCCATACCTTTTTTTCTTGTTTGAAAAGCCTTTCTTTCCATTTTGAAATTTGTTAAACTTGGATTTAAAAGGTTTGGATGCAGAATTGTCAACATTATGTACATTATCTTTAATAACAAGCATATCTCTCGTTCTAACCTTATTCTCAATTTGAACGTGTTGAAGTAGTTGATCCAAATTCAGAGACTTTGTTTTATACTTTAACTTCTTTTGGTAATCTCCCCATAAAGGTGAAAGTTTACCAATTATGGTAGACACTTGAAAAGTCTTAGAAATTGGTTCACCAACGTCGGCATTGAGAAGCAATATCATTAAATTCATTGACTTGATCTATAACAAGCTTAGAATCATTCCTTTTAAAGTCGATAAAAATGATCTATTACCGGCATCCTCATTGATATTCCTTCGCTCGATTGCAGCCCATAACTTATTGGCAGTATAGCACTTGTGGAAGACATTAAAGAGTGTGTTGCTCATTGCATTCAGGATCATGGAGGAGCGGTGCACAAAATCATCTCCAATCCATTTGTGTTGTGTAATAGAAAGTGGTCCTTCATTATTTCCATCTTGCGAATGTGGATAGGGTAGAACATAAAGAAGTTTGGCAACTGTCAGTTGGTGCATAATCTTCATGCTCAACGCTTTAATTCATCTCATTGAATTTCTCAAGTCTTGTCATCTCTTGAACTTGTGGCTTTCACAAATAATACTCCATTGGAAAAATTACTATTCTAAACTTGTTTTAGTAATACAGAAAATTGATAGAATACAATTGAGTAAAGACAAAATTCAAAATATATGAGAAAAGAAATGTGTTAGGTAAGGTGTTTCCAGAAAACTATCTTTAAGATAATAATATTCCCACTAAGTGCAATGGTTTATGGAAATTCTAACTTCAGAATACAATTCCTAACTTAAAAAATCAAAATTGCACCTTTTGATTTCTCCTACCACCAAGTACTCAAACCCAACAATTAAAAGTAATAAAGAGTAAATATAGAAATGACTGATAGCAAAAGAATGAAAAAGTGTTGATATTTCACACACTTTGTACCCTAAATATCCAAAACTATTTATAGACAACCAAATGGTACTTACCAATAGGCACATAAACTAAAGAACACAACCTATTGAAAGATCATGTCTTTTAAGAATAGACTTGTGCTTTGAAAAGATCACAACACTTCAAATTAAAGACATGACTTTAAAATTTAAAAATCATATTGAACCATTTACATATTTGGAACGTTAAAATTCAAATGTACGGATTGGGAGTCGACTCCTTACATCCATAGTCAACTCCTGGTGGCCAAAGTCGACTATAACAAAACTTTAGTCAATTTTGCTGAGAGCCTATTATACAAAGTCGATCTAACCAAGAACCATTCTTAGACAGTCGACTTTCGCTCCCTAAAAGTCGACTTTCATAACAATCACTTCAAAAAACTATCAATGTTATTATTACTAAATAATATTAATATATATTCATATATAACAATTCCATCGATCTACACCTAAAACTACCCCTCACTCCAGCTTCTTGCCCAATTTGCCATAACCAGCCCCCCCACTAGAAAACCATTAAGACCAAGCTTTCCTTGCTAACACCCACAAAGGTTAGTCTCATTTGGGTGGGTAGTAATAGTATGGGATCCAAGCATTGGTATAAGTTTGGCCAATAAGGTTTGTCCTAGCAGCTCAAGTAAATCATTATCACTTGGACGCCTTATTTTATCCACAAGTACACCTCTCTTCTCCAATCTATCTCCTGAATCAGCCATGATTTTCCCCCAAAACTAGCCAAAGAGTTTGTAAAATTAGCCTCATAGAAAGAGTGCATAGACCATTTTACGTAATTATCATCCCTATACAGGGACTTTGGAGATCTTTGTGGCTCCCCATTTTGGATGTTTGTCTAGGCTTTGTGGGTTGTTAATGGTGGGCTTGGAAAGGTCCTTGTGTTTGCTCAATCTCAATGGTTGGGTCCTTGCGTTTTTTTTCTTTTTTGGTTATTTCATCCTTTTGATCCATTCAATCTTATGGTTGCAACCCCATAGGATTTGGTTTCTGTAATGCCTTTACCTAGACTGCTTTCAATATTTAATTATTTACTTAGCAAAAAATGTTATCAAAAAGAAGAAGAAGAAGAAGTATGGTAAAAATAATTATTTATAAAGTCAAATTGAAACGATAATAATATCATACCATATGAAATTTAAGACGTAACATAATAAATAGTATTTCAAGACTTGGACCAAATCAGTTAATTGGGCAGCTGTCGGGCAAAAATCAACCTTTTTTTTTATTTTTTTTCTTGCAAGAATGGGGCTAGCCAAACTAGATTAGTCCAATTACTTGAACCAATGGAGGTTTTTTATTTTTATTTTTGTCTTTCAATGCTTTATTTTATTTTTAAATGTTACAAAGTGTAATAATAATTTGAGAGGTATAAAAGGAGTTTATTGTACCATTTGAACACCATCTACCAATATTTTTAGCACATGAATATATAGTTTTGTTTATTTTTTTATTTTTAATTTAAATATTTGATATTGAGTTTTATTTTATTTTCATCTATCAATATTACTTTGAAATTTAATTGTTTGCATCAATATAATAAATACAAGAATTTCAAATCCAATTATTCTAATTTAATGGTCTCTTTTGGTTAATTGTGTCATTTTTTTATGAATTTAGTGAATAGTTAATTAATTAATTTTATAATTTATAAAATTAAATAATAAATATATTTATACATTAACCAATTAAAAATTCCCGTGTATCACACAACTCAATCACTAGGACAAATATAATAATCATATTATTTAAAAAGATAATTTTTTAAATGTAACACTAATCATTGACTCAAGGATATTCACAATGATTTAATAAGTGTCTTTTATTCTAATATAATGTGCATTATTATATTTTATTTTTAAATTTTTAATAATTAAATTAATTGATTTAATATATTAAAATATGATATATTAGTAAAATAATTTTAAAACTAAATATAATATAATAAATACATATTTTATAAAAAAAATACTTATTACATCATTGCTATTGTCTTAAAAGACCATATTTAACATTACTTTCTTTTTTAATTATTTAAATAAAAATATTATTTTAATATTTAAAGTGATGCTTATCTATTAATATATTATATTTTCGTTATTTAAGGGGGATGGAGATTTATGGTAGATTTTCATGGCGTTCAAGTTTTCAAAGTCAAGCTTCAAAGCCTACTACTTGCAAGTTGCAAGGCTTTATGTGAAAGAGAGAGAGAGAGAGAGAGAGAGAGAGGGGTGGGATTCACATTCACATGGAGATGCCTTGGTGCTGGGGCCTCCACTCATCCAGCCGACAATTATGAACAGATGAAGCACCTTTAGTCATCAAACAGCAAAGAAAACAAGAAGTCGTATTATTCTCCGCCTCTTCCTCCGTCGTCTCCCCGCCGGAAACTTTATGGCCGACGACAAGGTAGGATCCTTGCTTTTCCTTGCAAAATTCTACCATTGCTTTTGGTTCTCCATAAAATTCCGCTGAATTTGAATCTGCTCTTGTACAAACCCTGTCGGCTGAAAAAGTTAAGATTGTAAGTGGCCTTCTGGTCTCTACTTCAGTTTTGCTAAATCTGATATATTCTTTCCATTCTGGTCCCGATACCCTTACGGTCCTTTGCTGAAAAAGTACCATTCCATGTGTTTGTTTGGCTTCTTGTTCAGTTATATCGAAACTGGTGTCTACCCATCGGAGTTTCTTCTTGTTCAGCTTTGTCATACCTGAAATCTGAATGGCTATATATGGTTTCGGTTTGGTTCCGTGAAAATTTAGCTGAATTTCCCCCAATTATGCAATACCATTTGCTGAAGAAGTAATTTTTTCTCTTATTGTTTTTGTGTGGAATTGTTCGTTCTATTGTGTTTACTTCCCTCAATATTGATGTGTATGTTGCATTGTACTGTTTCCGTGTGGTTGTCGACACAGTGTAGCTGAATTTTCCCTCCCTTTCGGCTGAAATTTTCCTAGTCGGTTTTTAGTTTCTTCTTGCTCATTTTAAGTCAAATTCGATATTTCAGTGGCTATTTTATGATTTCTCTTTGGTTTTGGAGAAAATTGAGCTGAATTTGCTCTTTTACACTTTCACTGAAGAACAGTTCTATCTGGGCTTTTATTTCTTCTTGTTCAAGTCCATCAATTCTGATATCTAAGTGGCTATGTTTAGTTTCTGTTTGGTTCTAGTGAAAGTTTGGTTGAACTGGCCCTTGCGCCTTCGGCTGAAAAAGTAAAAATTCTGAGTGGGTTTTTAGTTTCTTCTTGCTCAGTTCCATGGAATGTGAGATAATGACTACATTTATCTTTGATTGACAAGAATATTTAGCCGAATGCCCATTGCTGAAAAGTACAAGTCTATTTCTATTTCTGGTTTATTCTTGTTCAGTTCTTTCAGATCTGATAACTCATAGGCTGTGTACGGCTTCTGATTGGTGCCCAATAAAGTTTCGCTGACTTGGCCCTTTTACGGAAAAATTAAAATTCTTTCAGAGTTTTTAATTTTTCCTTTTCAGTTCTGTGACTCCTGGTATATCAGCGACTCTGTATGGTTCCAATTGGTTCTCATGAAAGTTTACCTGCATCTTTGCGTTCACTATATATGTACTATTTTACTTAATAAATAATTGAGCATGAGTTCTACGCGGGTTTTTAGTTTCTTCTTGCTTTATTCCATATATCTCAATGACTATGTGTGTCAAGCCCCAGAATTGGGGATGGACAAATAGGGAAATCTGGCCCTCAATTAGAATAGAATGAGAGAAGAGAGAGAGAGAGAGAGAGAGAGGGAAATGAGAACCAAGAAATTCTGTATTATTCCTCGATACCTAGTTCCACACACCTGCAGGCTTTATATAGAGCGTGCCTCCTAACTGATATTATATAACAGAAAAGGTTGGTCTGTTGTACAGTTAGCTTCCAACCTCCTATCCCTTTAACCTCCCAACCTCCGAACCACTTCACCACCCCAGCTAACTAACACAAGTGGTTATCTTTCCTGGCAAAAATACTTGTTTACCCCTAGGGTTGTGACAGTATGCTTCACATTTGGTTCTGGATTACATTTTCCTGAATTGGCAATTATTATATCCTTTGACTTAAGTAACAAATATGTGGGATTTTGTAAGTCTGCTTACAAAAATGCCCCTCCTCCAACCCTTGAAAGCTAGGAGTGTCATGCACTAGAGGCACCCTTTTATATGCAGGTTTTTAGTTTCCACTTGTTTGTTTATCTGACTAACCTGGCAGAGGGCTGATTGGGTTTTGTTAATGAAGTTGTTTCTTTCACTTGTATTATTTATGAAGGTTTTAATGCTAGGGCTAGTTGTTGTAAAAATCTTTGGTAGCGTTTGCTCTCAACCTTGGCTGAACTACTTTACGTAATTCTTGTGTACTATAGTCTTGATCCCCTTTTTCTGTGATTTTTGTTTGCTCATTTCCATTTTAAAATTCTGAAGTTAAGCTTTGACAATTTCCTGATTTGGTTAGGTAAAATAATTCAGTATGACTACGTGAGGTTGTTGATCTCTGAATTCTCTAATTTGTACATGATCTTGATCTTGTTTTTTTATATATTTAGTCCCGACTTAAGACTAGTTGTTTGTTTGTCATAGCCAAAAAATATGTGATTTTCTTGTCTGAAATCTTGATCTGATATTTCTTGCAGGAGGTGTCTGCCTCAGTTGTTAATACGAATAATGCAGTCACAGGTCACATCATTTCCACAACCATTGGTGGCAAAAATGGAGAAGCCAAACAGGTAAGGCTACCTCCCTGAGTTTCCTTTTGACCATCAACAAACAAGACGTATTATTTACTTAATTTCATATATTCATATGTCCCTGCACACATTTTATAAATTCCTGTATTAACCCAAAAGGCATGAGAAACATAGCCTCTTAAACGTTTCGTCATTGTCTTTAGGCCAACTAGAATTCAATTAATATTTGTTTATGCCCAAAGTTTTTTTTTTTTTTCCCATGGTATATTTGTAAGATCTCACTTATTATATATATATATATATATATTTAGGTTCTCATAACAGCTCAAAGATTGATCATTCTAGGAGCTAGAGAAGTTTTGATATCTTACTATCAGGTTGTTCTCATCGAGGAATTATTTGCAATTCATGATTCTTATTTCAGACCATCAGCTACATGGCAGAGCGTGTTCTTGGGACAGGATCATTTGGAGTTGTTTTTCAGGTACAGATGATTTTTGCTACTCTTTCAGATGCAGCTGAATCATTTTATTTTTTATCTTGCTTGATTCATTGACCCAACTTTTCTTGAAGGCAAAATGCTTGGAAACTGGGGAAACTGTGGCAATAAAGAAAGTTTTGCAAGACAAGAGATACAAGAACCGCGAACTGCAATTGATGAGAATGATGAATCATCCTAACATTGTTTCTTTGAAGCATTGTTTCTTCTCTACTACGAGTAAAGACGAGCTTTTTCTCAACTTAGTCATGGATTATGTCCCTGAGTCCATGTATCATGTTCTGAAACGTTATAGCAATCAGAACCAGAGTATGCCTCTCATCTATGTGAAACTATACATTTACCAGGTACGGATGGTGCTTACTCTAATGTCCTCCTCCCTCCTCTCTTCCTCTTCCTCCCACTCCACTAACAATAGTTAGGGTGGTATTTTCCAGATTTTCAGGGGGCTGGCATATATGCACGATGTTCAAGGAGTTTGTCACAGGGATTTGAAACCTCAGAATGTTCTGGTATGTGTTCCTTTTGACCGTTAGAGGCAGTTTAGTGTTGGAAATCAGGCTTTGTTTTCTGACAATTTTTTAATAGAAAACGAAAGACTAAAAGTCGTGCTCTGGTTGGGAATAGTGTAAGAGTTTTTCTTGTCTTTATCAACAGAGGTAGAGGCAGAATAAGAAAAAGTTGGTTGGAGATTCGGTCATATAGTATGAGCTATAAGGGCCTCATAGAAGATATAACTATACATAGAAACCATTGATGACCAAAGTCATGTAGCCAACTCCACTAGAGAGATTGAGACTTGATAGGTTTATTTTCCTGTTTTCTTCACAAAAAAGTTTTTTTTGGTGTGTTTTTTTCAAATAGAAGATGCGAGTATTCAAACCATTCAAAATTAATATTCATTGTACTTATATTAATATCAATATTATTAAAAATATGAATTTTAAAATTTGGAAAATAAGAAATAATATTATAATATTAGTCATGTCAACAGTATTAGTTGTATAATTAGTGAAAATATTAGGAAATAGTAAAATTGACCAATAAGAATGGTAAAAATATTAATAAAAACATCAATATTATTAATTTTATTTAAATTATAGAAAGCATTAAAATTTTTAATCAATATCATTAATCTTATAATATTAGAATATTATGAATCTTGTATTGGCAATATTAATCTTATAATGGTACCATTCTTATTTATTCAATAATAGGACAATTACAAGCCTTAAACGCACTAGGTGAGGTCCACACGTATATTTTAGCTTTCCAATCATTTTTATCTAGAATTTTTTTTTTTTTTTTTGTATAAGGCTATTATATCTCATGTCATATATAACAGTTTTCTATTGAGTTTTTTTTCCTAAGTCTTCTACCATTTTTGTTGCAAACTTTTGTCATTCCATAATTTGTTGAAAAATTGGTACATATTTTCTATAACATGCCCGTAATTTGAGAGCTCTTATAGGCTGTTTGATGATGTCATTATTGGATGTCTACAGGTTGATCCTGTTTCTCACCATGTCAAGATTTGTGATTTTGGAAGTGCAAAAATGCTGGTATGTTTCACCCTTTATTTCAGCTTTCACAATTCCTTTTTTTGTCCATCAACAGCTGTTTAGTAGCTGAAAATTGAACTTGTAATTGGATGCATATTTTCTGAAACTTTTTCTTATTTCCCGTTAACTACTTTATGGATTAAAATTCTTTTAGTGGAATAGTCCCAAATTTGAGTGTCTTGCTGCAGCTATGCTATTTATTAGTTCAGAATTCTTGTTGGTATACCACCAGAGAAAGTCCAGATCCCATATCTCCTTAAGACTTCATAGTCTGTGTGTTCATTTTTGTTCTAAATGAATGCGTAAGGTTTGACACATGAGAAGCATCTGTTGGCGAGTCTAGTATTGGCTGCTATCATCAGACTTTTGGGTCTCTGTATGCCTGTAACCATGGTTTACCACCAGCTAGGATTATGCTGTGGTTACTTTAAATATTTTAGTCCAATGTCAGTAGTGGGTAAAAATTTTTCTGCTTACTTAGTTTCTTTGTTTTCTTGACATAAAAAAATTCAACCAACTGCTTTTATATACAACTGATGCACTCTACCTTTTCTGTCGGGTGCTGCAGTTCAGATCTTACACCACCCTGTTCTGTGTATTTGATTTCACAAATATTATATTTTTGTTTATTTGGCCTGTTCTCAGTATGATGCTCAGTGGTCAGTATAGCACAAGTGTTTGACCTATAACAGCATCATAAGATGCATCTCTATATGACCTGACTTTGCTGATCTTGTTATCTCATCTTTCCGTGGTTCTGTTTGTAATTAGGCTGACCTAGTTGAATCCATCTTAGCCTTCATAAATTATTATGAGGATAATGATTTGTCTTCCTCCCAGATGTGCCAAGGGCGTATGCTGAACCACCACCACCCCCAGGCCTCTACTTAAGAAGGGGATTTCACCCGTCGGGACACCTGGGAGGAAGAAATATCATTTTGTCTGTTTGTTTGTTAATGTTTGTAGATCACCTGTTTAATCATGTTCGTTATTTTTCTTATTTGTTTTGACTTTGTTTTATTTACAAACTATCACATACCTTGGGGCTAGAAATGATTAATCATATTCGTTATTTTTCTTATTTGTTTTGATTTCATTTTACTTTACAACCTCTCACATACATTTCTTATAAACCTTGGGGCAAGAAATTTTCTGTTGGAAGACATGGTTAACTGGTAGCTAATGTGCAGTCTTGATGGTCCTATCTACTATCCTCCTGTCTGTCTTAATCATGTTAGCAAATTCCATGGTTCCTCATAGTGAATCACCCACGGGATGGTTCTAGAAGGACCAAGTTCAAGTTTTGTTGCCTTATTTAACTATATTTATGCCAAAATCATGATTTATAAATGACTCTACAATTCATAACTAAAGCTGCTTCCTCTTGACAACTTTTGTATTGTGGTGAATAACCTAATTTCTTATGGGCTTCTAATCTTCACATTTCATGTTCTCATCATTCTTCTGATTGACACCAGGTGACGAGTGAGGCAAACATATCATATATATGCTCACGTTACTATCGGGCCCCAGAACTCATATTTGGGGCCACAGAATATACAACTTCAATTGATATTTGGTCTGCTGGATGTGTTCTTGCTGAGCTTCTTTTAGGCCAGGTCAGCAGTGTTTTCAATGTTGTACACTTCACACGATGCACTTGTACTTCATTCTTTGTTTACAAATGTTGAGCTTATCTTTTTTCGGATGCCAACTTTCCTAGCCATTGTTCCCCGGAGAAAATGCAGTGGGCCAGCTTGTGGAGATTATAAAGGTACAGTTGCTATAAGTAGTGTTAGAACTCGTGTAGCCCTTTTAATAATGTGATAGTTTCTTACATTCTTTCTTCCAGGTTCTTGGTACACCAACTCGGGAAGAAATTCGTTGTATGAATCCAAACTACAGTGATTTTAGGTTTCCACAAATAAAGGCTCATCCTTGGCACAAGGTCTGTCTTTCATTGTACTGTGAACTTAGGGTTTCTCAATTTTTCTTAGAAGCTTGGATCACTCTGATTTTGAGTTTGTGTTTTCAGGTTTTTCACAAACATATGCCTCCTGAAGCAATTGATCTTGCTTCACGTCTGCTACAGTACTCACCAAGTCTTCGGTGCACTGCAGTGAGTTTGGTTCTGCTTTCATTTCTGTGAATACTCTGTTGATGATGTTTAGTCACGCAAATGGTGAAAGTCAGAAAGACAAATTATAGCTTTTCTCTCTATTTCATCTATGAATATGTCAAACATTTTCCCCTGTTTTCCCCTGCTCTTGATATTGCAGCTAGAGGCATGTGCACATCCCTTTTTTGATGAGCTTCGAGAACCCTATGCCCGACTACCTAATGGTCGCCCATTACCTCTTCTTCTCAACTTTAAAGAGGAGGTACATCTTTGATGCTCGAACCTCTGTCTCTTCTCTCTCTCTCTCTGTCTCATGGTAGGGTGTAGTTTTCATGTTTGTTCTTTTACACCCACCTTGAGTGTATGATGGTACATGAATGTCTATAAATTTGTGAAATTCCTGTGTCTGGACACTTGCAACCTGGTTGCAGGTGTGTGACATGTTTCTCGTTGAATATATATGGACTCAACTAATATGTTAAAATTAAAGGATTTCACTATGAAACTGACTAAAGATTTCCATTCTATTAAAGATCACTGTACACTAAGGGGCCGTTTGGTTTGAGCTGTTTTACCTATTTTCCAGTGTTTCTTATACATGCATGTACAAATTCATATATTGTATACATATATATATATATATATACATACATTCATATAGTAATTTTTGAAAAATATTCCTTTATGCCAAATAATGAAAAATATTCTTTTGAAAATATTTTTGCATGCAAACAAAACACTGGAAAATAAGATGAAAAATAATTGTGTAAAATGTTTTCATATGTAAATTATTTTCAAATGCAAAACATGTTGCATCAAAACAAATCATCCATATAAGTTTTAAGAAGTTTAAACAAATATGAAATTTGGCCGTGTCATTAAGTCTTTACCATGAAATTTAAATGTATTCAATGCTTTAGCCTTGAGTGATTTTGAAACTTAATGTCTTATATTGAACAGAGAAAAACTAATGCAAAATTTTCATGTGTAGATAAGGAGAAAATATGAATGTAACTGTGGTACCAAGTCACCTTGATGATATAGTATTTGTTAAATTCTTAACCACCATCTCATCTAAAAACTTAATATGGTAGATAAAAGAGTTAAGTTTATATTTTTACTTTTAACAGTACCGACTTCAATCACAAGTTGCCATGGATTCAAATCATGAATGCAGGGTAGTGGGTAATGATAAATTCTATTTTAATTTATCAAAAATCGCCCAATAGTGGGATTAGGGCTGGGTGTAATACCCAGTTTTCTTGTAGAATTTTTCTCTAATTTATTAAATTAAATTTAAGAGAAAATACGAGAAATATACATAACTTGGAATAGAGGATTAATTGGAGAAAAAAATATCAGAAAAAGTTACAAAGCAGAGAGATATCAATTGACAGAAAGCTACAATTGACTGTCGGTTGATTGTGAGTTCTGAATCCTTGAAATTCAGAATTTTGGATCATATTCAGATTCCTTGGGTCTAAACGAGTCTGTAGGTGCTTAACTTGATAAATACTAGAGAAGTGCCCGCTTACGTGAATTTGAAGGTAAATACTGCAAGGCACACAATGAAATATATTTGTCACTAGGATGTGATGTGATAGGATTGATGGACAAGATAAGTCAATAAATGACTAGGATGGATTGACAAAGTGAGTCACTAGGTTGATGGAATGACCCCAAACAGTGATTGTTGTATCTTTTGGGTAGGTGAGGGACTAGTATGGTAAGGCTTGGTTTGTGGAGTAAAATAAGGAGATTAATGTGGGCATTGCATCCCACCGATACAACCAAGGGGCTGTCTTGGGCTGGCCCCTTACATCATTAGGGGATGGCATGGAAGCCATCCCCAATTGATCCCTTCCTTTTTTTTTTTTTTTTTTTCTTTTCTTTCATGCTTATATAGGCGTATTTCCCAAGAAAAGAAAGTTTCTTAAAAAAAAAAAAGGCACCCATTTGAGAGAGTGGAAAAAAGTGTAAGAGGAAAGAAAAAAGAAAGGAAAAGAGAAAAACTAGTAAAAGGAAGAAGAAGCTTGTCATTGAGGTGAC
This sequence comes from Diospyros lotus, assembly GCF_014633365.1. Classification (NCBI taxonomy): domain Eukaryota; kingdom Viridiplantae; phylum Streptophyta; class Magnoliopsida; order Ericales; family Ebenaceae; genus Diospyros; species Diospyros lotus. Next base: position 17,586,899 of record NC_068339.1, on the reverse strand, counting down.
CAAGGAAAAGGTGGGAGACTAGGAAGAGCAAGCAAGATTTTCTCTAAAGAGACCCCAAGATAGAGCTGGCCCAACGAAGTTGGGGGCCTTAGGCGAAAAGATTTGTCGAGGTCTTCTCAAGAGAATTAATTTTTTTTATAAAAAAATAAATAATATACCTTTTTACACAAACATTTCATCATTTTATTAAATAAAAAAAGAAAAAAAAAGTTAAAATTCAATTAACTACAAAATATAATAATCTCTTAACGACAATAAATTTTCAACTAAAATATAATGTCTCAAAGATAAAACAAAAAAAAAAAAACAAACAAACAACTTACTACAATAAACAAAGAAAAACAAAACTAATTTTCTTGAAATTCTAAGAAAATCAGTGCGAGTCAAAAACTATACATTTCTGATTCTCTTATAGAAGGAAACAAAACAAAACATTAAATTAATAGCATTAAAAAGATAAAATTCACCAATAATGAACAACTTTTTATTCTACAAATGTGTTGAATTATGTTCACTTTTATGTAAAATCAATTTTTCTTGCCTTTTGAGATGCAAAATTGTTGATTAAATCTCCATAATCAAGTTTATCTAATAAATCGTGTTTAATAGATAATGTTTTATGGGAAAAGGGAAAAATTGAGAAGGGAAAGTGGGTTTTATGGAATATTGGGATTATGGGATTTGGGAACAACAGGCAACGATAAAAAATTAAAAAATGGAGAAGGGAAGTTAAAAAGATTTATATTGTTTTGTATTTAATTTTTTTAATAAAATATTTATTATTAAAAAAATTATATATATATATATTACAAATTTTTAAAACTATGGGCCTTCCAATTTTGAGGACCTTATGCCACTACATATATGGCTTTCACCTTTGGGTCGGCCTTGCCCCAAGATAGGGGTTCTCTCATATACAAACTCTTATTTTGTGGCATTTTTTGTGTTGCATGAGAAATTAGTTTTGAAAATGTACTTTGTTTGGTTTCTCATTTGCACTCATAATCATGTATGGCTATGCACTACTTAGCCTCGAGGTGACTCTCGGAGACCTTCCTAGAGGCGCTTAGGGTGCTGGTTGAGAAAACTCTTAGAAGCATGTTGACATAGTCACAAGTGACATTCTAGATAGAAATTTGATATTTTCTTTCATGCGCACGATTTATATAAATGTTTTATTTTGGGAGGTGGCTTATGAAACATATAACATTCATTCCATACATTTTTGAAATTACCAATGAACCCTTATCTTAGATCAATGAAGCACGGTCAAAGAAGGTTGTGTTTACTAGCCTTGGTTTCCTCCCCTCCTTCCTCGATTCTTTTCTTGTTCTTTTTGTTCTTATTTTTCTTTCTGCTGCTCTCTCTCTCCCTCCCCCCCCCCCCCCCCAAATGGCTAAAGTAACTAAAGCAAGGACAAAGTCTAGCTTTTGCAGAGCTTGTGGGCAATTTGGTCCTTTACAACTCACTTCCTCTAATTTAAATTGAAATTTTTTGTTTATGTTAACTTTTCTGTCAACCAAATCCTTGAGCAAGCATGACATGACCGGCCATGCTTCTCTTTTCACCCTTCTCGTTGCCGATTGACCTCTTTGAAAGAGAGGTTGTACTCTTTGTTTTTAAGTGTAAACATAGGCCATCTCTCCCATTTTCTTTTATTCATATTCAGTCTTCGCCAAGTTGGATGTATGCCTTACCATACTTTGTCCTTATTCCTTAACCTACCCAAGATGTAACAGTCTCGGGTCATTTCGTCAACCTAGTCACTCACTTTGTCAATCCATATTTCTATTGTTGTACCTAGTCATTTATTGACTTGTCCATCAATTATGCCACATTACATTCTACAACAAATTTCTCATGCAACTTGGTACTTACCTTGAAATTTGAGTCTACGAGCACTAAACTGGAATTTATTGAGTTATACACGTACAGACTTGTTTCAACATCATTTCAAGGATTTGGAGCTCAAGATGACCGACAGCCAACTGTGGCTTTTGGCAGTCAATCTCATTGCTTTATAACTTTTTCTGATATGTTTGCTCGAATTAATTCTCTATTTCCAATTTATGTAGTACTTCTTGCTTCCAGTTACATTGAGTATGTTTTCTTAAATAAGACAGATTCTGTTGTAAAAAAGGGCATCGCAGTGCATGAGGCTCGTGAGGTTTGGGGAAGGTCATGATATAGAGATTCTATTATGTTCTTGTAAAATAAATCTTTCTCTGGAAAATGATAACAAGTGGTACAGATTTAGTTAAGTTGGTGCTTTAAGATATTACCCAGAAGAGCATTAAACTACTACTATGTGTTATAGTCAAAATTGTGACCCGATCCTAACTCTTTCTGTAAGTTGCACTTGCTATGCAAAACATGACTGTAGCTAAGCAGTTCATGCAGTACATCTCTGGGCAGTAAATGACTTAAAGTGCTGAGTTTTGAAAGGCCAATAACAAAATCACGGTAGAAGAGAGTCGAACTGTCAAAGTGTGTTCAAAATTTGAACTTACATTACTTTTAAGTTTTGAGTGTTTGCATAGAATTACTAAGGTATAAATGTTTCAAGTATCTGTCGTGATGGGATGTTGTCAAATAGAATAGTTATGGCACTCTATACCTGTTTTAACCGTAATGTAAACAACAGAGAGAATGAAATGCTTTCCCGTTCTAGTTTTCATTAGACAGGCTTAACTATTATTCTTACATATTGTTTTATGACAATCTAGTTTTATTTCTTCTCTTACATGTTTTATCATTTTTCTTCTATGGTTTCTCAATTTTGTTCCAGCATTCCTGATGCTGTGTGTGTGTGTGTGTTTTGGTTTATTCTGAATCTGATGTTGAAGTTTTCTTCAGAATGGCTTGTTATGGTTGTGTTAAAACTTCTAAAATAATGATGACATTCAATTATACTTTTCCTCAGAATAACTGTTCCTAAAAATTCAAGCAATTGTATTGTTGTTGTCACAGTTGTTGGGAGCTTCTCCAGAACTTATTAGCAGGTTGATACCGGAGCATGCCAGACGGCAAATGGATCTAAATCTCTTCCCTCCAGGCACATGACATGGCAAATTGGTTTCTGCTGATCGACGATGAGACACAGGGGCATCTGTACAGCCCTGCAATCGCCCCCGACAAGCAGGATTTCGTTTGGGCATCTGAATGGCTGCACCAGTTGAGATGATGCTTTTATTTGCCCCTTTCTCCTGTATATCAGCACCCCAAAGGAAGGAAGGAAACAACCAACAATTTCAAGCCACAGAAGAAGAAGAAGAAGAAGAAGAAGAGGAGGAGGAGGAAATCTGTACTGTGACTAGTGTCTATATGTGCTTTTTTTTTTTGGCTGTTTTGCTAGTAATTTTTGCAATCAAAAAGTTTTTGCACAGGTAAAAGAGGGATGGATGCCTTCTTGGTGGTTGATTTTATTTGCATCTTTTGTGTATTGAGTGGAATCCAGGACCTTTTTTTTTTCGCTCCAAGCTGTACCTGACTGACTGACCCGCCACCTAACTCTGCCAGCCAAATAGATTTCATTACTGGTGTTGACTTCCATTTAATCTCTTGAGGGCCCTTTGGCAAGTGGTTAAGTTTTCAGTTCTTTCCTTCTATTTTTATTGTTTTAAAACCGATAATAGAATCTAATGATTGATTATTTATTTTTTGTTTTTTATTATAATTTACAAACTTATTGCTGAAGGGAAAGAAGAAGAAAAGAAATTAAAAAAAAAAATTAGAAATTGCTAGCAACATTAGAAACAAATTTATGAACTCTAAGAAACATTATTGTTTAATTAATCATAAAATATTCAAAAAGTCAACGTTAGCGAAGATATAAATTTATTTGATTTTGTATTTGTGTTAGTGACACGAATTAATTTATTATTTTGATGTTACAAGAAACGTATTTGTGTTAGTGACACGAATTAATTTGTTATATTCTTAGTAACTAATTATCACCAATCAATTAAGGTTTATCATTCTCTTTATATCATATTTGATATTTTAATCACACGTGATGATTATTATAATTATTTTTTAATTATTATTATCTTAAAATGAGTTATTTGTATTATCATTATAATTATTTGAATTATAATTCTTTTAATCACTATTATTATCTTAAGAGATTTAAGACTCTTTTTAAAATTATAAACTTAATTTAAGATAAATATGAATTATCGCCTAACACAAATAAGATATTTGAGAAAAAAATATAAGAGTTTAAATGTAATTTATCCTAAAAAAATTAGTATGTGCTTATAAAAGCTTAGAGGTGAAATTGTCTTTGGAAATAATTTTGTTAATCAAACACTAAAAAAGGTTTAGTAGTTAGAAAAAAATGTTTATTTTTATCTTCCAAATAATTTATTTTTTAAATATTTTTTTCTAAATATTAAACCTTTTTTAATTGTTAGGCTTTGATTTACTTCCAACTTTTTATTAACTTAATATTTACAAATTATTAAGAACATAATTAATATTTAGGAAAAAAATATTAAAATAAATACTCCTTTATCCAAATCCAACTCGGAACAGAATTAGTTTACTCTATCCGCCAACTCTCTCTCTCTCTCTCTCTCTCGCTAGTCTCTACATATAGAGGGAGAAGTTGAGAGAGGTGAATACTTGAATGGTCGAAAGGCGAAACAGAAGATCCATATCTCCAGCACACCACTCGTATCTTGCTTGCCAAGTGTGGATCGCTGATTCCATAATCTCTGCTTCGATTTGAGCGATTCAATTCAAGCAGCAGGTAGGTGATCTAGATTTTTATTGTTGCTAATATGCTCGACATTGATTACTTCTCTAATTGCCTTCCGGTTGAGTTTGTATAATTGGGATCGCATGGAGGTCGATTACTCGGTTTCGGTTTGTGTTTTGCAGATATAATGACAGCTGTATGATCATGAATATATGTGTATATAGATATAAGAATGTATGTATCTGTACTGATTCTGGCGTTTTTGGCTATTTTATTTTTTTGAAGTTGCTGGTTGAGATTCAAGACGTTAATGGATAATGCAGCGAGTGATCGGCGTGGAATTAGCGAGCCAGTGAAGTCAGTTGATTTGGATACTCGAGGGGGTTGTGAGAATTCGCCCAATTTGGCATCCGAGACTGTGATTGTGATAAGTTCTGAGAGGAGAGAGGAAGGCGGAGAAGCGGTTTATACTAGCGGGGAAGATGGGAATACAAGTGTGAATGTGAATTCGAATGCGAAAGATGATGAGCTTTCTTGTGTAATTGATGTTGAGACTAGCGGCGGCGATGGTAATGCAAAATTGGGCGGGAATTTGGACGGGGAAAGGGTTTGTAGGATTTGTCAACTGAGTTCTAATCCGGCTTTGCCATCATCTCCAGCAACTAGTGCTGCCACCACTACAACGAGTTTGATTGAGCTCGGTTGCAGTTGTAAAGAGGAGCTTGGAATTGTGCACGCTTATTGTGCAGAAGCCTGGTTTTTGCTAAGAGGGAACAGGTAATTGCTCTCTTTCTTTTCACTAATGGGAATTTCTTACAAGTTGCTTGTGTTTTACTTATGTTGATTTGTTTTTTTTATTTGTTTTCTCTTCCATTAAATGAAATTGGAGTTAAAAGACGAATTTTGTAGTTCTTTGGTCAACGTTACTGAGATTTGATGAATTGCTCAGTCTAACGCTTCACTACAATTTTGTGATATTATATATAGCTTTAGTTTGAAATCTAGACAAAATAAAATCACTCTCGTGGATGGTAGTAGTAATATGATAGACTGCAAAAGATGCAATTTCATAACCATACTATTTTTATAACCATCCTTTTTAAATTAACTGACATTTTTCAGCCTTGCTCTTTGAAAAAGAAGTTTTGAGCTATTGTCGTTGCACACTATTTATTCATTGCTTCTATACAGTGTATGAAATGTGTTACCACATTAGTGATAACTTCTGAATATGCCGCTAAGCTTTATTATTGCTAATGTCGTGCCATATTTCAAATTTTTATATAGAGCAATAATCTTAAAGAGATGAAATTCTCATTTGGATTATACAGAACTTTGCTACCAATTAAAGTTGGTAAAATCTAGTTAAACTTTAAACTTTATACAACATGGGATTGTAATTACAATTGTGATGTTTCTTGCTAGTCTCCATGGTGAAAATGTAAAGTGGTCAAAAGTTGATGAATATGTTGATGTAAACCATTTCAAATGGTCTATAGTGTCTTTTGTCCCACATTGGTTGGATAGAAACCTTTCTTCTTCTTTTTATATACCTTGAGTTTGGGCAAAATCAAGGATCCACCCCCCCCTTGCAATCGCACACACTTTGCAACCTTTTGTTGGCTTTCTTTTTTCTTTACAAACTTTATCTTAAACTAGTCTTACCCGAGAATATGATCTTTGAATCAATCTCCATGTTTGGAGAAAGAACAGGTCTCCACTGACTAGTTCTTCTCTTATCTTTTTTCTCGCCTATAAAATCAGCCTCTTACTGCACTTGTGACACATGAAAAACCATTAGTCATTTCAATCATTCCTCCTGCCACTACTTTGCTGGGTTCATCTCTGGTTTCTTGCTGCTCCTTTTGTCCCCAAAACCTGTCAGTGCACACAAATTTTGGAAGATCTTATTGTATCTTGGGGGATAGCCACCTTAGCCTTTACACTATTTATTGAGGGGTGAAAATTATCCTTAACCCCAGTGACGTTTACTGTCACACCTCAAGCTTCTGGGTTCATCTGTAGTTTCTTGTTGCTCCTTTTGTCCCCAGAACCCGTGAGTGCACACGAGTTTTGGAAGAGCTTGTTGTATCCTAGGGAATAACCACCTTAGCCTTTGCACCATTTATCGAGGGGTGAAAATTATTCTGAAGTCTGGTGATGTTTACTATTACGCCTCAAGCTTTGTACATTTGCTGTCCACCCTTGCCGACTTTTTCCAACATCTGTGAAGTAATTAGTAACATTGATTCTAAGTTCTAACATCGTGCATTTTTATTATTTCGATTCAATAGAGTGGAATATATCCTCAGTTTTCACAAGAATGTGACAATGAGAAAAATCATAATGATCGGGCTCCTGATTTTGAGTTTTTTCAAGACCAAAATAACCTTGTTAGAAGTACCCTGCTTTACAAGTCTTTTATTGTAACTCTGTAGTATGACATTGTGTTACTCTGGCATGGTATTTGATTATTGTTGCAATCCCTAAGCATTAACCTTTAGTTCTCATGGCAATGCAATATTTATGTTTTGATCCTGACAATAACTTTCATAGAGAATGCAGCAATGTGTTCTAGGAGTTGCTTTTTCTTAATCCCTTCCTGACATGGGGTGGTTGTGTTCATTTGAGTTTTGTAATTGGACTGCTGCAATGATAGAGATGACAATCTATTATCGATGCCTGCTCACCAGACCTGCCTTAATTGGGGCGTTTTTTAACCATTTTTTTAACATGAAGTGGGTATGGATATTAAAACGTTAATCGTAATTTTTTATCATTTATATATGATAACCCTTCTAATAAGTTGCAGTTCTTTCTTCTCTTTCTCCTTTCATCTCACACATCTTCTTCACCGAAAACTCTCCTTCTGCATCCTCTCCTCTCCCCTAGCTCTCTTCCTACATTGGCAACATCACTAGCAAATACTCTCTTCTTCTCTGTTGCTAGCAAGTGTTTGGAAAACCCAGATCCTTTTCTTGTCTACTCTTCTTATTCTTCTTCTCTACCATCTCACTCTGAGTATTCAATTTTATGATACTTTCATGCAGAAGTTTATGAGTGTAAATTTTGAAATCATAATCTTAATGCCTGTTAGCGTATATTAGCGTACTTAGTATTTTATAATTAGGGTATTTTAGTCTTTTGATCTTTTGGTTAGTGTTGTATATATATTCTCTTTGTGTTCTAATTTAACTCTAGCTTGAGTGGCTCTTTGTTCTTCTTCGTCTCTTTGTTCTTCTTCTTTGAATTTGGTTTACACAAATCACTTGGGTTTAGACTTCTCACAATGCCAACACAAGTTAAGGAGAGGAGCACCAACAACTTGAGAAAGTAAACAAATTAAGAATCGGATCAATTTCAGTGGTTTCATGCTTGATTCTGTGAAAATAGTATATTCATCTGCAATTCCTTTGATGGCTAAGAAGATACATTTTGTGTACGTACTGGCATTCCATGTACTTACTTTCTTCCATTTTGTCCAGGCAATGTGAAATTTGTGGCAACACTGCAAAAAATATTTCTGGTTTTACGAACACCAGATCTTTTGAAGGGACGAGGACAGAAACGAGGCGTTTTGCTGGTGGTGCTGACATGGCCGAGGAGGATTTAGCATGGTGGCAGAGACAGCCATTTACTAACTTCTTGATGGCATGCTTGGTAGTAGGCCTTGTGCTTCCGTGGATGGTTCGTGTAGATATGTTTTGAATTTGAAGTGAATACTATAGAAAGCAAGCACTCTTAAACAAAATCAACTTGTGCAGGGATTTTTATGTACAGACCAAAGTTACGTTACATTATCTGTGGCTGAAATTATTTGATTCTGATACAACAATTGCTGCGGCTCCTCGCGTCTCTAATTGTCTTTAGCAACAAATTAAAGTTGATATGCCTACTTATAAATTTGAGCTAAAAGTATCATTAGTGGCAAATGGTTTTCCTGTCACTAATATCATTAGTGACTGTTTTATTTACTTTTATAGATTACTAACTATAGTGGCTAGCTATTAATACGTCCATAATTAGATTTTTATTGGCAAATATCTGTCCCTCCCTGTTGATATTTTTTGAGGCCCTATAAATTTTGCCCTCCATTCTTAATATAATATAAAATCTAATCAATAAATAATATTTTATTTATTTAAAGGAAATTAAATTTGATATTAATATAGCAAAAAATGCAAGTCTTAATTGGCTAATTGGAGTTAGCCGGTTTGTATTTTTATTTTTCTTAAATAATAATGTTTAATTCAGTTTTAGAAACTTAATGCAAATGATATATATTTGAAATTATTTAAGTATAAATTTTTCATTGCATTCAATAATAAATTTTTAAGTTGCATAAATTTAAGCATGTGTGCCAAATATTATTAATCCTTATATACAATTAAAATGTCAAATTATATATATATATTTTTTTTTTTTTCTCTATCACAATGTATCATTGCCTAAATAAGTGCTAAGTAAGTTATCTACCAAAAAATAATAATAATAAGTACTAACTACTCTAGTTCTTCGTATGATCAGAAGATATTTACGCATTTAAATTATAAAAATTACATCATTACCTCTGATGTTTGAACTAACTGCTGGAAGTATTATTGACATTTCGAAAATAGCATTAATCTCTCTTAATTTTACAAAACTTGTTGCACTAAATCCTTCACTGTTAATTAATTCTAAATTCCAGTTAAACTTTTGAATATCAATAAAATACCCTTATTTATTTGTCATTTCTTCCCCTTCTTCCCCGTTCATCTCTTAATTTTCAAAACACTTTGGAGAAAATGAAATCTTACTTTCGATCTAATTCCACTATTGGTCATCAAATTGATTGTTTGAAAAGAAAATTTTCTCTGTGGCAACTGTTAAATAGCTATCCTTCTTTTCTTTGTTGAATTAAGTTCTTTAATTCCAAAGGCAACCCCATTGCTAGGGTTGGACCCCCCCCCCCCCCCCCCCCCCAACAAAGATGATGGCCTGCATCCATCGTTTATCTAGAAATGATTACAAATAGAGATTGAAAAACCCTAGTAATGAAATCACCCGTGACAGTTTATCCAAACTAATTTGATCATAATGGCATACTTTTTTATTTTTTGAATCCACTTTCAATTCTCAAAAAATATATCAATTTTCAAAAAATATGTATCTTGCTGACATATATAAATATATATGTTTTTTGTGTATGTATTTTTTCATTTTTAATGCATTTCTAAATATATGATATTTTTGTAATTAAGAAATATTTTTAAATATATATACACTTTGTCATTTTTTTTATTTTCATTTTAGTTTAGAGAGAGAAAGAGTGAGAGAGAGGAGAGGAAAGAGAAAGAGAGATGTAAGGAGAAAGGGTATAAAAAGTCATTTGAATTTATTTTTTAATAGTTTCTATGTTAAAAATGTGAAGATATTGTTTGCTATTAAGTTAAATTTTAGAGATAGTAAGCACAATTTTTCAAACTTATTTGAAATAAAAAGGCCAATCAATAGTTGTGCTAGTAGCATATTTCAATTTTTCTGTGTTCTTTATATGGTCTATCATGAGTTCAACATTCTTTTATAATGTAAATTCTTGAAAAAAAATTAATATTTTAAATTTTTATAATGTTTTTTTAGTAGTCCTTTTTCAACTTCATATATTGTTTCAATTCTATACTATCATCTAATTTAGTCCAATTTGTGTATAGATGTAATTAAAATATTAAAACTAACTATTATTAAATAATATAGAAGTCCTTTCACAATTGTACACATATGATAGATGTTAATGGGTCAAGTCATTCTAGTCATTTTGATGTTCTGCATTTAGGGTTAGGCCTAATATATTTTGGGATATGTCTACTATGGTCCAATGACTCAACTACTCTCTTTTACCACAGAGAGTCCAATTTTTAGTGAATTTTTTATTTTTTAGAGTTTTTGTTTTTCTTATTTGTTTGACAAGTCTATTTTGTTAGTTTGCTAACACGAATCTTTGTCCACATGACGCCTACAACAAGAGTGTTTTTACTTTCTTAGTAAGACTAAGACTCAATATATGTGAAGATGATTCATTCTAATGGTCTCTTTAAATAGGTTAGTCTCTATCCTTAACGTGACTCTTATTTTTTATGTTTCTTTTGACATGCATTTCTTGAATTACCTTAAAATGTGACGCATATTTGCATGCAAGTAAAATTAGCTTATAAGTATACAACTCATCTCTTTTATTTTAGACTAGATGGCCTATACATATAACACCCTTTCTCTTGGCCCCTTAGGGTGGTTGTGGGCTCTTTGAAGGTTAAAAGAGCATTTGGGCGTAGAGAAAGTCCCAATGGTGCACTATTTCTTGAGTTAGCTTGAGGTAATTTAGTCTTTACTAGTGCTCCAAGCTTTCCTTTTATACAACAAATGGGGTCAATCAATGATTCAAAAATATAAAAAATTAAGAACAAATGGGGTCAATCAATGATTCAAAAATATAAAAAATTAAGTATGATTGTTAACTAATAGAAAAAATATATATTTTTTGTCATCGTAAAAAAGTAATTGCAATGGTTATGAAATCGTCACGGAATATATATTTATAGTAGTTATTCTAGTAGTCGTTAAAAATTGTCACAAAATAACCCATGACAACCAAATCTACAACAATTTTTAAAATTGTCATGATATCATTTTGCGGCAATCAAAATGGCCAAGAAAAGCCATAATATGCTGCATTTTTTGTAGTGAACCTAGACCAATGGTGACATTTTTTTCATCTGAGAATTGATCTTTTAATGCTACTCTTTTGCTAGTTCCTATAGCCATAATATGAGAATTGCTTTGAGTTGACTTGGCAAGACTATTCGATGTTTAAGTTAGAGAAGATTTAGGGAGAAAATAATGTAGTCCAATCCAATGATCGCAACAAAATAAAAGAGAAAACAAAGATAAATGTATGAGAGAGATGCCATCATGAGTAGGTGATAGGCTGATACTTATAAATTTGTGGCGTAGAATTTTTTTAAAAATTTATTAACTCTTTATTCTTTACGCATCATTATTTACCATATTAGATATGATGAGTGTTGAATTTTTCATCAAATAATGATAAATTATAATTGTAGATAATGTCAACTAAGATTGGAATTGTTACCTCATTTATCAGGAACACCTCATGATCAAGCTTATTTATTAGTTTGGTCGCAATCATCTCTTATCCAACATATAATGGGGAAAGTTCACTTTAAATCAAGTTTAAAGTTGTCAATATGGGTGTAATTGTATACATCGAATAATGAAATGACATGACTATAACCACATAACTGTTGACTTTTTTTCTTTTTATCATCTTTGGTTAATTAAAAGTCTATTCTTTCTTCTCATGCATTACAAATTTGTTCACAATGTGAGGCTCACTGAATCATGAATCGGTGGAACTAACTACGTTTATCAAAGGTTACTTAAAAAACAAATAGCCCAAACAAACAATTCCGTTGTAGTCTAGTTGGTCAGGATACTCGGCTCTCACCCGAGAGACCCGGGTTCGATTCCCGGCAACGGAACTTTCCTTATTTTTTCTTAACATCAATCAAGTTGTTTTTAATTTACATCATTATGGTATCTATAGCTATTTTTATATATATATTATATATATATCATATTTAAATGTCAAACGAACACATTACCTTCACTTTATGATAAATTAAATAAAGTACTCCATAAAATACCCATATTATTTTATTTTAGTATTATAGTTAGACATGGCCACAGTTCATGAACCGTCGGTTCCGATTCATGAACCGCCGGTTCCAATTCAAGAAATCTTTGAACCTGAACCGAACCGCCCAAGGGCGGTTTGGGACGGTTCGGTTCCAGTTCCGGTTCGTGCCGGTTCGGTCAACGGTTTGGACCGGTTCGGTCAACGGTTCCGGTTCAAACCGAATTTTTTTAATTTTTTTTAAATATTGTTGTATTCAATTTTGGTCCTTGTTCCTTTGTTCGGTTCGGTTTGGTTTCGATTTTTAATTATTAAATGTAATTGTAAATATAAATATTCTCAATCATATTTTTAATAAAAAAACACTACTAAAAATTGAAGAAATATAAGTAATAATTTCATTAAAAATAATTAAAACAACTAAACAAGTATGTAATACAAGTAATTAATTTTTACAAATGTGAAAAATAAAAAATAAAAAATAGAATTAGACTTAATTTTATTAAAAAATAATTACAACAAAAATGTAATACAAGAAATTAATTTTTACAAATGTGAAAAAAAATAAAATATGGACTTGGATGAGTTGGATCCTACGCATCTTCATTGGAGTCGGAAGTCGCCGTTGTTGAACCATCAATAACCCATTCGTCAGATGATGATGAATGGATAAGTTCTTCTTGACGTCGCATGTTAGCTCTTTCCCAATCATCGAGGCAAACTTGAGCTTCCAATGATTCTGGAGCCAATCTTGATCTTCTTTCGTCCAAAATGTTGCCTCCACTACTGAATGTTTGTTCAACGGCTACAGTTGAAGCTGGAACTGCAAGAAGTTGACTTGCAATAATTGCAAGAGTTGGAAATGTCTCCTTGTGCCTTTTCCACCACTCCAAAATTTCAAAATTTAAACATGTATCATCACCAAACTCAAAAACTGTGGTTAGAAAAGTTTCGAGCTCCGAATGTGAGCTCGATCTAGGTTTTTTCCTCCTTTGATCTAAAAATTTATGACCCCATTTCATTGGTTGGGAGGAAGAGGAATGCGAAGCCATGGATGGAAATGATTCTTTACTACTAGGAGCAATAACATATGCTTCATATAATTGATTGCATAAAGTTCTAACCTTAAAAATTATAATATTCACATCAATTTCTTCATTATTTTCTAATCCTAACAACGAATAATAGTTAGACAAACACTCAATTAAACCATCAAATTTACACCTAGGATCAAATACCATAGTAACAAGATAAATTTCAAGAATAAATTGATAATAACGTAACCATTTTTCTCTCATTTCTAAAACAGCATGACAAATTTCTTCAACATTAATTCCTTCCATTAATACACCGACCACATTCATTGCTTCTATTAAAAATTGATGTGAAGTTGGTTTATAAACACTACTAAGTGTATGAGTAGCATCATTAAAAATTCGTAAAATATTCAAAATTGAACTACAAACATTCCACATAGTTGGAAAAATAGGATATTGTGGAATATAATTTGCTGCAAAAGAACACAATAAATCTTTATATTCAAAAGATTGATTAAGTAATTTAAAAGTTGAGTTCCAACGAGTAGGGACATCTTTTGAAAAACGTTTTGGGGTTTGACCATTGGAGGTGCAAAAATGTGCCCATGCTTTTGCAGTTCGAGGGTGTACCCAAATATAAGAAATAACATTTCTAATTGGATCTAAATAAGAATTAAGTGACTTAATACCATCTTGAACACATAAATTTAAAACATGGCATGCACATCTAACATGAAAAAATCTTCCACCAAAATTTAGTTGGCAAATTCTTTTCAATTCATTAATAGAAGCAGTATTAGCCGATGCATTATCAAAAGAAATTGAAAAAATTCTATTAACTAATCTATATTCTTGTAAAATTTGTTGAATTAATCTACAAATATTTTCAGCATTATGACTTTCATCAAAACATCGATACTCAAGAATTCTTTTTTGTAAAACATAATTTTCATCAACCCAATGACAAGTAATACCCATATATGAATGAGTTTGCCAATGATCACTCCAAATATCACTACAAATAGAAACATTAATATTATTGTTTTGAAAATATGTTATCAATTCAATTTTTGAGTTTTTAAACAATTTTAACAAATTCCTTTTCAAAGTATTTCTAGGAATTGATTTAAAACTAGGATTAACAAAGTTTTGACAAAATCGAGTAAAACCTAATTTTTCACCAAAACTAAAAGATAAATGATCAATTGCTACCATTTCAGCTAAACCAGACCTACAATTAGCTTCATTATAATGAAATAATTGAGGAGAGTTTGAAGAGGTAGCAAACCCGGATATTTGTGTTTGATCGCAGCTCAATCCAACCTTGAGCGGGTGCTTTGTTTGCAAATGTCGGGCGAAAGTACCATATCTACCTCCTTGCTTGAATTTGTATACCTGATTACAATAATTACAAGATATATCAAATTTACCATCTCCTTTTGGTGTTTTCTTGAAATGAATATTAAAAATATCAGAAGTAGAAATTTTTCCACCTCCCTTTTGTTGAGTTTCACTCTCTTGTATTTGAAAATTTTGAGCTTCAAACTCAACATTTTCAACATTTTCAAAATTTCTACCTTCACTTGCCATTTTTTTGAAAAAAGTATGATAATAAAAAAATATAATAATGATAAAATAATATAGTAATAAGTAATAAATAATTAACAATATAATTGAATAAATTGATAAATAACAAAATGAGAAGATTGAAGAAATTGAAATTGAAATATTAAATGAGAGACAAAATTGAGAGAATAATAGCTTGAGACTTGAGAGAGAGAGAGAGAGAAAGTGTGAAAAATGAGTGGGGGAGGGAGGGGTATATATAGATAGGAATTATAAAATTAAAAAAAAAATTAATAAAATTGGCTTGGGGGGTGGGGGCCAACGGTCCAATTTTGGACCGTTGGGGGAGGGGGGCACCGGGGGGGGGGGGGGTGTGGACCGTTGGGGGAGGGGGGAGGGGGGGCACGGGGGGGACAGGGGGGTGTGGACCGTTGGGGGAGGGGGGGCAAGGGGGGGTTTTCCGATTCCGCGGAACCGGAACCGGCGGTTCCGGTTCCCCGAAACTTTGAACCGGAACCGAACCGAATTTCCCCGGTTCAGTCCGGTTCTGGTTCGGCCGGTTCCGGGTCCGGTTCCGGCCGGTCCGGTTCCGGTTCGAACCGCCGATCCGGTTCAATTTTGGCCATGTCTAATTATAGTGAGAGGAAGTTGAGATGATAATGTCAAATTTGTCCTTGCATGAAGGAATGTGCTTTTTTATCTTAGCATGACCATGTCATGTAATTTAAAATAAACTAGTAATTTTAACCTTCAACTTGACAACAGAAAAATGTTAAAGAAGACCCAGTGGGTTCCAAAATCAGTTAAGAGTTTAGTAAGCTTTAGTTATTTTTTAATAAATTATAATATTTAATATTTATTAGACCAATCAGGAGTTAACACGTCAATCAGTTTTTTAAAAACTCAGTAAGTCATTGTAGCAAGGTTCTTCAATAAAATGCGCTTATCTGAAGGAAAAACCCATAAATAGTTATAATGTTTTCAAACCCATAAAAAGCAATCTACAAAATGTCAAACCCAAATCAGAGAAAGTTAATGTAAGATTTACACCTATTTTATCCTTAATTTGAAAACTTAGTCTCGCAGTTCTCTGTCCAATGAATTAATACACCAAACTCGAGTGGAGGCAGTAAAGCACAGACAAAAAGATGTGAAGAGGGGGCTGGCATTAGTGAAAAATATATTGTAAAGCGTAAACTAGATTTGCTACACATCTATGTTATGATATACCAGGATATTACACCAACCTCTCCCCTTCTCTACATCAGACAGCACCTAATCAAACAAACCCACCAAAAATGAAGTGAAAAAGAACACGAACATTTATTTTCTTTTCCTTGTACAAACAAACCCTAGTTTCAAACATAGGGTAGCAACTAGCAACCATGCCCGCTCTTGTCTTGGGGTGGGGGTTCTGAGGAAAAAGGGCTGAGCAATTTTGTTCCTCGAAGATAGATAGATAGATAGCTACCCCGGTTGAGCAGTCATAACAATTAGTTAGGATGTGGTCGACTTTCAAGCATTTTAAGCGACGGGAGCTAAAAAAGGCATGCTTGGAACAATCACAGCCTCTAAGCAACAGTATAAACCTTCACCACTTTGGACGTGTCGCAGACAATAAGGTTCTGTGAGTCAGCTGGAGTGGTGCAGAGCCAATTGATCTGAACAGGTACAAGTTGACAATCAAAAGCTTAAACAGAGATAAATATTAAAATGAATAATGAAGCAACATTCGAGATGAAAAAAGAAAGCAGCCATACTTACTTTTCTGCTCAAATTGATGTTCAAATGCATCAGATCACTGCAGCTGCTAGTTTGGCCTGCGCCAAAATATCTGGACCAGTCCCAAACCTTCACTGATTTATCATTTCCACCAGAAATTATATACTTTCCTTTCTCCCCAAACATTGAGAATGCCCTAATTGAGTTATATGAAAGTTAGTTAGTCACTGATTATACTGCAGTACACAGCATAATTAAGATTACTTACACGCAGGACGCTGCAGCAGTGTGCCCTCCTACAGTGTAATCCAAACACAATTTCTTGCTCCCATTCTGATTTTGGGGGTCAGTATCTCCAGATGAGCTATTACCTTTTCCTTTTGATTGAGTGCCTTTCCGTGCTTTTGTGGAGTGTTTTGAATTAACAGTGGCAAGTTCTGATTCAATATCCATCACATCGACAACACCGTCACCCCTAGCAATGACGTATACCTTGCCTAATCTATCTGCAATATCAACTTCAGGAACAGCTATTGCATGGACAAAAGCAGGGTTCAAATATTGTCCTCCACTACCTCCACCATTCGTATCAGGCACACCTGTATGAAAGCAAAGGTAGCAAGAGAGATATTCCACCTAACGATTAAAACCAAATCAAGACCTTATTTTCGCCCCAAGAAAATTAAACAAGCATCAATCCAAGTATATGGAAAATTTGGAATGGGATGCAATACTTCCTCCCTAGTGAAGTTGTACCATTATTATTTTGACACCAAATATGACATGTATATATAGCCAGTCACTATCTTCTGGAGAAAATTGTGGAGACAAAAAACAAACACAATTTCATTTATGCCATGGTGTGCTATAATTAATTTCCAAATCTGACTAAGTAATGAATTTTTCTCACAAATGACAGCAAATGAAAAATAACTCAAGCCTTGCCAATGAAAGATGACATGCATCTCTGCGTGTCCATCCTCCTTCCATGTGTTCGCAAATGCCTGAGCATGAACCTATTTTATCATTCCACCAACCGACAAGTTAACAATAGGGACTCAGAAATGGCATGATAATATATTCATTTAACAAGCTTCTCCTGGGAAGTTAACATGAAGCCATTTATGCAAGATCTTAAAAGGTTGACAAAACAGAAAAATCATAGAGAAACACACTCATCTCCTGGACTGCATGCCTTTCATATACAACTTTCAAAGACCAGCCCCAAAAGGTTGCAGGCTCGTGTTAGTGACCAAACATTTTGCTAACTTGACTCTCTTTCTGGCTTCCTACCCAAGAAATTGTACAGCAAAGTCTAAGCAAGAGTTTTTTTTTTTTTTCTTAATTTAAAATGTTTAATCTGAGGATGAGCCTTAGTAGCAATAGTAAGGTTTCTCCCTTTTGACTAGAAGGTCACGAGTTTAAGTTGTTCAAACTACCTCTTTGCAAAGCAAGGGCACAGTAGCATATAAAGATGACCCTTCATAGACTCTGGCAAAGTGAGGAACTTTGCGCAACTAGGGGACATCATTTTAAAATGTTTAATCATTTGTGTGACAAGCTATAATTTATGTAACCAACCCCACCTAGTGGGATTAATGCTTGATATGTTGTCGCAATCTCTTTTGTACAGAATTCCAACTCTATGAATGAAGGATTTCTTAAAAAATCTAGATTGAACAGGGGTAAAATGTTCCATACCATATTTGTTATAAGACCCTATCCCCATTCCTTTCCTATTAATTTTACAGGCCCCAAATGTTTAAATGCCCCAATGATGAGAGCTCACACGTAGGACAACACTTAATTCACTTTTAGAGTGCAAACCTTGGAAAAGAACATATCCTCACCAAATAACTTTTATAATCAATACATTCAATTAATAAGAATCCGTTAGATAAAGAAGAACCTTTTTTTATAGGCCTATTAGCACGAAAAATCCAAATCTTTTCGCGTTTTTGCTATTTTATCCAAAAGTTTCAATTTTGGCAATAAGGTCCCGATTTGATCAATTGATTGCAATTTTATCCACGACCCAGATCTAATTCGTCGGCATCCAAGACCCACTGAAGTGGCATGCCATCTGGCATTTTAAAACATTTTGAGTGGGCCCCACATGCACATGTGTAAATTTGGCCTATTAGCACGAAAAATCCAAACATTTTCGCGTTTTTGCAATTTTATCCAAAAGTTTCAATTTTGGCAATAAGGTCTCAATTTGATCAATTGGTTGCAATTTTATCCACGACTTGGATCTGATTCGAGACGCATCCACAGCTCGCTAATATGGAATGCCACCTGGCATTTTAAAACATTTTGAGTGGACCCCACATGCACGTATAAAAAAATAAAAAATAAAATGATATTAAATATATATATTTAACATATATATGTTTTATATATATATATATATATATATGCACAGAAAGAAGGAAGCAAGTGGAGGACGAAGACGATGACAATGATGAAGGAGGGTGGTAATGGCAACGGCTACAAGGGCGACAACAACGATTGATCTAGAAGCTGGAGGCGACGATTGATCTGGGCTTTCTCCTGCTCACAACGACGACGACCGATCTGGAGGCTAGACCGACCACTGATCTAGGCTTTCTCCTGCTCAAGCCCACCTCACAGAAAGCAATTGACGGCTCTCTGCTCTTGCCAGTCGATGACGTCCTTTGTCGGCTACCTCGCCCTCGCCATCGGTCGCTTAAGCCGGCCCCACCGACGTCAACGATCGGCCATCAAGCTTCCAGATTCGGTCTTCTTCCAAATCAACCTTCATCGCCACCTCCAGCTTCTAGATTGGTTGTTGCCTCCAGCCTAGCATCGTCGCCTGTCGTCGTCGCCATCCCCTTCCTCCGCCTGCTTTCCTTTGTAAATATATCTATAACACACACACACACATATATAACATTATTTTAGTTTTTTATTTTTTTTACACGTGCATGCAAGATCCACTCAAAATATTTTTAAATGTCAGGTGGCATGCCACGTCAGCGGGTCTTGGACGCCGCCGAATCGGATCTGGGTCGTGGATAAAATTGCAACCAATTGATCAAATCGAGACCTTGTTGCCAAAATTGAAACTTTTGGATAAAATTGCAAAAAATGCGAAAAAGTTTGGATTTTTCGTGCTAATATCCTTTTTTTTACACATGTACATGTGGAGCCCACTCAAAATGTTTTAAAATGCCAGGTGACATACCATCTCAGCGAGTCTTGGACGCCGACAAATCAGATCCAGGTCGTGGATAAAATTGCAACCAATTGATCAAATCGGGACCTTATTGCCAAAATTGGAACTTTTGGATAAAATCGCAAAAATATGAAAAGGTTTGGATTTTTTGTGCTAATCGCCCTTTTTTATATTAGATTAACAAGAATGTGGACAGAATAATTGACATTGTAAGTTACTACTTGTCCCAAAAAACTTTAATGGGTTACAAAAAGGGTCTAACAATATATATCCAACTTTCCAAGACTCTCCTCATAGGCAACTAGCATGTGGATGCAGGTGCAGTGACACACAAAATAAGGATGCACAACAAACATAAATGGGGGGCAAACACGCACAACAAGACTTGAACTCAGATCTCCTAAAATCATAGCTCAGATATCCTGAAAAAAGATAAGATGATACATAAATCAAGTAAATTAAGAAAAGGAGAAAGAAGAAAACAAAAATATACATGGTTTAGCAATAAGACCAAACATCTTCAAGGGAATTATAATAGCAATACTTCATATTAGATCAGTTCAATGAAACAGAAATACAACTGCATATATAGAACTCTAAAGATAGAGATAAGCTTGTCTATTATTTCCAAATCCATCATTTATCTTTATCCTTATCTCTTATTTGATTTAAACTCTTAACTGACAAAAAACGGGCAATGTGTTAAAATATTCTGCCGTGTTCTGTTTTCTTTTTCAGATTATTTTCTAATTTTTATGTCAGTTATGTCAGTTGTTAGTATAGATCTGCTATTCTCTAGGAAGCAGTTCCTAGTTCTAAGATGGCAGTTATTTCTTCTAAGATAGCAGTTATTCCTCTACTTTCCTGTAAGATTTATATGCAGTTCAGAGGGGAATAAAGGGATATATGCAGCATTTTTCAGAAAAGTTTTTGAGTACTTTCTTACTCAAGGAGATCGTTGGGTTCTTTCTTGATGAGCCCAAATTTTCTAGACAAGATAGGTCAGAAAGTGAGAAATAGCAGAAGCGTTCAGCAACTTCTTTTTCTGATTGTTCTGTTTCAGCACCTATAACCAGATCCAGGGCTTGGGAACGTATCACTCTCTCTCAAACTAAGTGTAATTTTGGATAATTCATGCAAATAGTGAAAGGGAACACACAAGCAGAGAAATGGATACAACACGTACCAAAATCAAGAACTTTGTATGGACGCCCTTTGGAGAAATCCCACATCACAAGCTTTGAATCAAGACCACCAGTAATGACTGCAAGACAACCCCGAACACAAACTGGTGCTCAATAAATGTGCATCAGTAAAACTCACTATTTTAAAAACTATGAATTTGAAATAAAGGTTGCATCCAAGGAAATATACAGATCAGTCCTGAACACACTACACCAACAGGTATAGAATGGTCATATGAAATCAAAAATAAATCCTTATATGTTTTGCATCTATTGCAATGAAATCTTGTAGATGGAAAATTTTAAGCATGAGAGAGAGAGAGAGGGAGCATACAGTATATCTTTATGTCCACCTCATTGGAAGCCTTATTATCTACTTATAAATATTGCAATACCATCTCAATATTCTTGATCAGTTAAAATTAAGTACTAAAAAATTACAGCTACCAGATCCCTACCAGTTGCCTAGTGTTATTTGCAATAGGTCATCTATTACACTCCCTATAAAGAGTATACCACTAAATAATAGATAATAGATAATAGATAATAGTCTATTACCTCTGTTGCTCCAGTTAATCAAGAGTGCTGAAGGCAAGAATTGAGGGCAAGCCATGGCTTGCCTAAGGGCTTCAACTTTAATGCACGAAACTATCATCATTCCACCATGAAATGGCTTCACCATATCAACTAAGCATATATACACTCTGATTTACTCACTGGATAGCCCAAGTTTTCTAAATTTCACCAATTGTCCTTAATGTATCAACAGTCAACTTAATTTAGGTTTATAACTTGCTGGGCTGAACAAATTTGTTGACTGTTGAAATGACACACTTTGCTCTGAAGAAATTGGAGATCTCCTGGGAAAAGTTTAAACAAATAAACCCCAAGATCTTACTGATGCCAAGGAAAGCAAGACTAGCATTTGATGCTGAATTGGCCATTTATGTCACATAATGATGCAAGCTCTACTGGTAATATTGATTCACTGTAGCATACAAGGAATTCTTTGGTCTAACACAAAGTGATCAGCATGGCTTACTAAAAGCCAACTTAGCCTAGCTCATTTAACAACGTAAGCAGCAAGATCACCCAGAACCTATCAAATAAGCACACTGCACACTTCCATAATTTGCAGGTTGAAAAAGCTTTGACTTGAAGTGTAATAATGAGATAGACAAGAGAAGAAGAAAGTACATGTGCAGCTATCCATTAAAAATTAGTCAAATTCAAAGTAGAGGATCCCATATGACAACAACAACAACAAATGCCCCATAAGAAGACAGATGTCCTCAAGATGAGACTAAGGATGGCACAAGGCCAAAAGGCAACCCAGGCAGAAATGTCTTTCATCAATCCAAAAGATTTTTTGGATGATGGCAATACCAGATCCCAGTCAGAAATAGAGTACTGGCTTTCAAATTCATTAGGAGTCCTGAACGGCCACAAAAACAAGAACAGAAGGTCTAAAGAGTGAACACTCACTGACTGCAAGTAAAAGAAAGATCTTCATATTTCTTGCGTGGCAACCATTTTTCTAAGAGCTTGTACAACACAATAAAAGTCTCACTCTCATATCATGACACTGTGATGCACTTTCGAGTACAACTGAATTAGATTTGTGAACTTAAGTTAGAATTCACAGAATCCCTTCTAATTCCTTTCATTGGTTTTTTTTAAGGTATAGTGTACCACTTCTTTTTTGCTAAATAAGATTCCAATGGCATAGATATCAATTTTTTTTTTTTATAAAAAAGTACATATTTATTTCCCAAACTCAAAGCTTTTGCATATGACATCCTAACACAGAAACAAAATAATATCCAAGAAAAAAGCTTTTAAAATGTAATATATGGTTCTGATTTCAAGTTTCTTATTTCTTTGCTACATCAGTTAAAAGTAAAAAAAAAAAAAAAAGGAAAGAAAATCCTCAAGCCTAGTGTACCTTTGCTTTTCCTGTCAATGTCATTACCATTAGCCCAAACCTAAAATCCCACATCCATTATGTATTAAACAGTGAGCACCAATGTGCATAGGATTAACATTATTCTAAGAAGTTCATTTAGGATTAAAAGGAAAATTGATCTGGGTCAATTCACCTGTAGGTCCAGAAGGCAATGAAGAAAGTGCAAGACAGTATGAAAGTGCCTATGTATATTATAAGAGAGAGAGAGAGAGAGAGAGAGAGAGTAAATAAACAAGCAAGAAATACCTTCCCAAGACCTCCAAGGAAGAAACTGTACACTGCTACAGATCTAAAGCATACAGTCAAGGTATACAACACCGCTAGGACTTGAAAAAGGCTTAAGATATGGCCAGGGAGATGATGAATTTTGTCAACCACCAAAAGAGAAGATTCAGTGAAAGAAAAGAACAGACAATCAATATATGAGAGTAACCAGACACTGCTCATCTGCTGACAAATAAATCATGGATTTCTTGGAACACAATGGAGGCCAATAAGAAACATAATGGTAAAATCAGTGATAAAGGATACACTTGCATGGCCTGCTTTTAATGTTTTGTAGAGGCATTGCTGCTGAATGTCAATGATCTGCCACGAACAATAATCAGAATTTTGAATTACCAGAACAGCTTTGCCAACATTAAACCCATTTTCCAGTTTAACAAGCATCCAAAATGGGTGATACTGAGTGTGGCATAAAAAAACCTTAAAACCAGAAGCAACACAAATCCTATTACTAAGAGTTAGTAAATGAGTATTGGTAGGAAAATTAATCTATGGCATTGGACAAATGATGACATGAAGCTTATCACTGGATCAGACTAGCCAACCTTTAACCCTCTTGTTGTGAGGCACTACTATCTAGTATTCAGAATTTGCCTTAATTTGGTCCTGCTCTCACAACCTGCACTGACACAGTGCTTTACCCCTAGATGTCCAGTCAACTATTAAGTAAATAAATATTTTTTTTCTTCAAAAGATTTTCTTTCTTCACTTAATTCTTCTTGATCAAATTTTAACTTTACTCCATTTTCATACTCTATCTTAACGTTTTTTGTGACAATTTTAAATTGCTCCTATTTCTTTTGATCATGTCATCTTGGCAAACCTTTCTCTTTTTCTCCCATTAGTGCAAGTTCCAAGCATGTAGCAAAGACATGAGCGTCTTATATAAGTTGTTTATATTTCTTTCGAAGTCATCTAACTCTTCCTTCCCTCCCCCCTTGCTTTCTTCCATTTTCATACTTTATCCTATATCTTTTGTGACAATTGTATATTGCTCCCTTTTGCTTTGATCATGCCATCTTGGTAACCCCTTCTCTTTCCTCCCATTAGTGCAAGTTCCAAGCATGTAGCAAAGGCATGAGAGTCTTATATAAGGTGCTTTTATTTCTTTTCCCTCCCTCCCATCCCACTCCTCTTCTTCCGTCTTCCTCTATTCCATGGATTTTTCATCTCCTGCCAGACTTCCCTTTTTTATGATCCTTTCTTCTTTTCTCCTTCTCTCTTTTCTTCTCTCTCTACTGCTTCCTTCTCTTCTCTGTTTTCTTCTCCTCCTCCTCCTCCTTACTGTTCCCTATAAAATTCGGTATCAGAGCCCACCTTCAATCAATTGTAACCATTTGCTCCAGTCATCTTGCTGAAAACTATAACTAAACTCACGTTTGCAACATCCAGATCCTTGTTACCTTCACTCCAAGATTCAAGCAGCTTTCATGCACCATCTAAAGAAGATGATTGACTGACAAACCCAAAAGAAGTCTTCCAAATCCTGCCCAACTAGGAGCACAACACTTAAGCATTAAACAAATAAGCACTCTGCAGCCAATCCAGTAGAAAACCAGTAGCAGCAGCTAAAAGCTCACATCCCAAGCCAGTTATGGCAGCTGAAAAACTAGCCTAGCCCAGTTGAAGTGTGCAAAATAATAATAATAATAATAATAATAATAATAATAATAATAATAATCAATCCAGGAAGCAAACAGACAGACCATCCAACAGGTTGCTCTCAATTCACAAACAACTTGATCCAGAGTTTTGAAAATTCTATGACTCTTCAGGATCTTCACTCAACAAGTGGTGCAGACGCCACGTTCAGACGGCCACTTACATGTTGTCATGTCCCTAGGAGGATTAGAAGGGCAATATTGTGATAGGGATATAATAAAGGGGTAATATTGTAATAGGCTTATATTAGTTTATTAGGAGATATTTGGTTGTTTGTTAGGAGCACATGGGTGCTGTTAGAAATTAGTTAAGGAGCTATCTATGCCTATAAAAAGGCCCATTGTAAAAGGAGATGATTATGTTGAATGATAATTGAAATTCTGATTTTCTCTCTACTATTTCTCCCCCCTTTCCTCTTAATATCTCTCCCTCTTTCTACTGATTTTCCCCTTCCTTTGATTCTGATTTCTTCCCCAATTCCTCTTTTAACCTATCACGAACCCTAGGTTTGTGACAAATGGTATCAGAGACAACGATTCTCGGCTATGATTCCGTCAAATCCTATTCAACGATCTAAGTTTGGCGAATTCCAGTAGCTCTGGAATGATTGGACGGTGATTGGGCTGTAGTTGTCCCTGGCTTGGGGTCCGATTCAATTAGAAGGCTACTGAAATTAATTTCAGTGATTAAAACTAGAGTGCGGAGGTGGTTGATCCATTGCGTTAGGCGATTCTGATCGGCAATTCAATTGCAGATCAAAGGCACTCCTGTTTGAGTTTTCAAGACGAAGACAGCCATTGAATCTCGGAATTGATTTCGACACACAAGGACGTGAGTGTCGGCTCGGATCTGAAGGAGAAGTAGGAGGAGTGACTTCGGCTAAGACTTTGATGGTCAAGTTGAAGGAAGTGATTGGAAGCATTGTGGATTCTTAGAGGCAAAGCCAACAGTGACGCTCGATTGTGAAATTCAAGCGTGTTGCCGACTTCTGGAGGCGACTTCGAAGGATGGTATCAGGCTAGTGAATTTTCATATCCGATCATGATAAAGGAGGTGAGATACGGCCACGATTCTCAGCAACCCAAGCAAATTCAAGGAGCTATCTACTAGTGGTCCTCGGCCCAAAAGGTTATGACTGGAGTGGGTGACAGAGGTCGACGCTAATGGCCAGGAGGTCGTGACTGGTGCAGGAGTTCAAAGCAATCGCGGTCTGATCAGGCAAGGAAGTGGGTGTTGCAGCTGAGTTAATTGTAGTAGGTTTGGTGATTGTGCAGCGGGTTCCTCACGGTGGTGCAGTGGGTGTCACGGCCATTTTCAATGGTCGGTGATTGGGCAGAACCAAAGGAAGGATCCGAGGTGAGTCCAACTGATGCGGACACTGATCAAGACCCGGCCCAAGCTAAGGTCGAGCCGACCATGCCGGAATAGTAGCACCAGAACAATATTTTAATACTTCATATGTTTTAGGATTCTACTTGATTTAGGATTCTACTTCATGTTTCTACTTAATTTAGGATTCTATTCATGTTTGATTAGGATTTATTTCTATTAGAATTCTAGTTGAATTTTGTTTACAAATATTAGATGGATTTGGATTAGCCAAATACTATAAATATGCCTAGGATCTAGAGTTTGTAATCAAGTTTTTTTCAATCAAATTTCAGCAACCTATTTGGGTTTTCTTAGCAAAACAATCTTATTTTTGTGTTTTCTTGAAAGCCAAACTTCGGCCATTGAAGTTTGTTCTTTCAAGGATTTATTTGGTGTGTTTTTTTTACACACGCACTACACGTTGCGTCAGGTAGTATCAGAGCGGTTCATCAACCAATCAAATGGCCAATCTTGAAGGTAACGGTAGCAACCAGCCTCGTGACAATGATCAGGGGTTGTTCGTAGTTTGGAGAGCAATCGAAGAACAGTAGGAAGTAACTCGTACTATCCAATAGCGATTGGAGCAAATCAACAACCAATTAGGCGCCTTACTAAGAGTTGATGATGACAGAAACCTGAATAATGGGGTGAATCAAGCCGGAGTGGGAAGACCACCCATTAATCATGTCCTTGTTAATCCTAGAAGACCAATGAATGAAGATAGCGATGAAGAGGATGATCTTGATCGCGCAATAGCTAACCCTGGTGGTAGAGGGGTTAGGAGGAATGCGCATCAACACAACTATTGGGGCAACGATGAGTATAAACTAAAAGTTGATATTCCTATCTTTAGTCGAGATCTTGATATTAAGGGGTTCCTAGATTGGATCATTGAGGTTGACCGTTTTTTTGAATACATGGAAATCCCAAATGAACGACAAGTAAAGTTAATGGCTTACAGATTGAAGGGCGATGCATCTGTTTGGTGGGAGTGATTGAGAGAGACGAGATTGAGGGAAGTCCGACAACCAGTTCAGACATGGAGACGAATGAAGCAGCTGTTAAGAGGTAGGTTTTTATACTCTGACTATGAACAATACATGTTTGAAGCTTATCAAAGATGTGCATGGGGAGTATACCTGTGTCATGAAGAAGTTAACGCTATCTCAAAAGAATGAAGATACTACTCAACGACATAAGTTTTTTCGCACGAGATGTACGGTGAAAGAAAAAAATTTTGAGTTGATTATTGATAGTGGAAGTCAGGAGAACATTATAAGAAGAGACGTGGTGGCAAAGATGCAGTTAACTCCTGAAAAACATCCAAGCCCTTACATGATTGGATGGATCAAAGAAATTTGTGGCATACATGTGGATGAACGTTGCATGGTGCCTTTCTCTATTGGTAAGTACTCCGACGAAGTCTATTGTGATATTGTTGATATGGATACTTGCCATATTTTATTTGGGAGGCCTTGGCAATTTGATATGGATGCTAAGCACTCGGGTAGGAAGAACACATATCAGCTTGAGAAAGAAGATGTGCGCTATACTTTGTTACCCATAGTGGAAAAGAACCAAACCAAAGCTTTTAAAGTGGAGGGGCGAAATTTTCTTACCATTACACATAAGCACACTAAGTTTGTGAGGGAGTGTAAGGATACTCAAGAGGTTCACCTATTGGTTGTCAAGGGAAAGAGCGTGAGTGAGCCATTGAAGATTAATCAAATTCCAGTGGAGGTGCAAGGATTGTTGGAGGAATTTCACGATGTGGTTCCTGAGGAGTTGCCTAATGAGCTACCTCCTATAAGGGATATTCAACACCATATTGACTTGATTCTTGGTGCTAGCTTGCCTAACCTACCACACTACAAGATGAGTCATAGGGAGAATGAGATTTTGCGTGAGCAGGTAGAGGAATTGTTGAGAAAATGGCACATTCAGACTAGCATGAGTCCATGTGCAGTGCTAGCATTATTGACACCAAAGAAATATAGGAGTTGGAGGATGTGTGTTGACAGTAGAGCCATCAACAAGATTACTATTGAGTATAAGTTTCCAATTCCTAGGCTCAACGACATGCTTGATCAACTTGATGGGGCTGTGATTTTTACCAAAACTAATCTCAGAAGTGGTTATCATCAAATCAGAATTCGATCTGGAGATGAGTGGAAGACAGCTTTCAAGACGAGAGATGGGTTGTTTGAGAGGTTAGTCATGCCCTTTGGACTAACCAATGCACCAAACACTTTCATGAGACTAATGAATCAAGTATTATGCCCTTTCATTGGTAAATTCGTTGTGGTATATTTTGATGATATTTTGATATACAGTAAGTCTATTGATGAGCATGTGGGGCATATTCGGGATGTATTGAGTGTGTTGAGGAAAAACAAACTTTATGCTAATTTGAAGAAGTGTGCTTTTATGAGTGAGAGCTTGTTGTTCTTGGACTTTGTTATAAGCAAAGAGGGCATAAAGGTAGATGAGGAAAAGGTGCGAGCTATTAGAGAGTGGTCAACCCCTAAAAATGTCAGTGATGTGCAGAGTTTCCATGGTTTAGCAACTTTCTATAGGCGGTTTATCAAACACTTTAGTAGTATTGTGGCTCCAATTACTGAGTGTTTAAAGAAAGGAAAGTTCCATTGGGATGAAGAACAAGAGCAAAGTTGTGCCTTGATAAAAGAGAGGTTATGTACCGCTCTTGTCTTAGCTTTGCCAAGCTTTGACAAGTTGTTTGAAGTTGAGTGTGATGCGAGTGGAGTGGGTATAGGTGTTGTGTTATCCCAAGAGAAGAGACCAATTGCATTTTTCAGTGAGAAGTTGTGTGAAGCCAGAAGAAAGTGGTCTACTTATGATAAGGAGTTTTATGCAGTGGTGAGGGCTTTTAAGACATGGGAACATTACTTGATTGCCAAAGAATTTGTTCTTTATACAGATCACCAAGCTCTGAAGTACTTGAGTAGCCAAAGGCAATTGAGGAGTGATATGCATGCTAGATGGTCTGCTTTTATTGATAAATTTCCATATAAAATTGTGCATTAGTCAGGACATCATAATCGAGTGGAGGATGCTTTGAGTAAGCGTGTGGATTTGATTAAGACCCTTAGTGTTGAGATTGTTGGGTTTGAGTGCTTGAAAGAATTATATGTGACAGACGATGATTTCAAACACGTGTGGGAACAATGCATGTCTCAGCAACCGTCAGGAGATTTCTATGTGCATGATGGGTTTCTCATGAAGGGAAATCAGTTGTGCATCCCTTGCACATAGTCGTGAGAAAATTATTCGGGATTGGCATGGTGGTGGTTTAGTAGGGCATCTTGGTAGAGACAAGACTATTGAAGTTGTTATGGGAAGATATTATTGGCCAAGGGCAAGGAGAGATGTTTCTATTATTGTGGCGAAGTGTTATATATGTCAAACAGCTAAGGGGCAATCTTCTAACGCCAGTCTCTACATGCCATTGCCTGTTCCCAATGCTATTTGGGAAGATTTGTCTATGGACTCCGTGTTAGGTCTAACGCGAACCCAACGAGGTATAGATTCTGTATTTGTAGTGGTTGACAAGTTTTCCAAGATGGCGCACTTTCTTCCATGCAAGAAGATGGCAGATGCAGTAGCTACAGCCAAACTGTTTTTCAAGAAGATTGTTCAACTACATGGAGTCCCTAAAACTATTACTTCAGATCATAATACAAGGTTCTTGAGTTACTTCTGGATTACCTTGTGGAGGATGTTCAATTCATCTTTGAATTTCAGCAGCACAGCACATCTCCAGACTGATGGACAGACAGAGGTAGTGAATCGTACATTGGGAAATCTAATTCGCAATGTTTGCAAAGACAAGCCAAGACAATGGGACCTAGTCATCGCTCAAGCGGAATTTTCCTACAACAATGTCGTGCATAGCTCAACAAGAAGATCAACATTCTCCATCGTATACATGAAAGTTTCTAATCATGCATTGGATTTGGTAAAATTGCCAAATGTACCAAGTTTCAGTGTTGCAGCTAGTGACTTAGCCGAGCACGTTCAAGCAATTCAGGAAGATGTCAAGCAAAAGTTGCACAAGGCGAATAAGAAGTACAAGACAGCAACTGACAAGCACAGAAAGCACAAGGTATTTGCGGTTGGAGATGAAGTCATGATATTCTTGAAAAATGAACGGATTCCAGTAGGGAAGCAGAACAAGCTCAAGCCAAAGAAATATGGTCCTTACAAGATTACAAAGAAGATCAATGATAATACTTATGTTGTGGATTTGCCTAATCATATGAGTATTTCTAAAACATTCAATGTTGCTGATCTTTCTTTGTATTTGCCAGATGTTGAGTTATCATACCCGGATCATAATTCGAGGACAAATTCTTCTCAAGTGGAGGTAAATGATGCGGACACTGATCAAGACCCGGCCCAAGCCAAGGCCGAGCCGACCACGCCAGAATAGTAGCACCAGAACAGTATTTTAATACTTCATATGTTTTAGGATTCTACTTGATTTAGAATTCTACTTCATATTTCTACTTGATTTAGGATTCTATTTCATGTTTGATTAGGATTTATTTCCATTAGGATTCTAGTTGGATTTTGTTTACAAATATTAGATGGATTTGGATTAGCCAAATACTATAAATATGCCTAGGATCTAGAGTTTGTAATCAAGTTTTTCTCAATCAAATTTCAGCAACCTATTTGGGTTTTCTTAGCAAAACAGTCTTGTTTTTGCGTTTTCTTGAAAGCCAAACTTTAGCCATTGAAGTTTGTTCTTTCAAAAGTTTATTTGGTGTGTTTCTTTTACACACGCACTACACGCTACGTCACCAGCAGTCTGAGCGAACGGATTGAACACCTCTAATCTAAAATATCACCCAATTGGGATTGGAAGGAGTTCCATTGACTCTTGGCTGCAAATCTCGATAATTCTTGCTCGTAACTAACGTGCGAAGCGAGTCAAGCAATTTTTGGCTTGAATCCGACAAAGTGTATCGACTGCATCAGAGTCGATCAGCATAGAAGATGGATTCCGCTGGGCGATTCTGAATTGGAAGATGATTGGGTGGCGACCGGTGCATGGAAGGCACTGTCGAACTTGAAATTGGAAGGTGATAGAGATTGGGTTAGACGTGGAAATGGGAGTCGCAACCAGTAGGGACGGTGATTGGGTTGGCGACTTCCCTTGGCAGTTGACGTGAGGCGATTGTCGCCTGTGAAGCTGGGCTCTCCTGTTCGAATCTTGAGAGAGGAAGCAAGTGGTAGCTTCAAAGCTGGAATTTTGACTATCGGAATAGATAGCAGGCAAGTAAGGACAATTGGTAGCTTTAGGCAACTCTAGAACCTGCAATTTGCCACCTGTTGGATCAGCTTCAGAGGTGACTGTTAGAGGTACATACTGAAGAGAAGTGAGGGATTTAGGAGTATAAAGCTCCTGTTTATGGCCTTCGAGTGGTCGTGAGAAGTTTGCTAGGGGCAGCAGTGCAAGCACGAGGACATTGGAGTCTCAGTTGCAGCAAAAGGGTGTTGCATTTTCAGGGGGACAACCTGATCGTGAGGCCATTTGGAGCAGTACATACATGGTGCAGATGAGCTCTAAATTGCAGTAAAAGAATGCTTCATTTTCAGCTGGAATGGAGCTTCAATGGCAGCCAAAGAAGGCTGCATTTTTAGTTGGCAGCAACAAGGACAAAGGAACAAGCAGTGGGATTCATGAAGAGTGCGAGGAATTTGGTCGTATGTTCCACAAGAAGCTACAGGAGTTTGCAATAATACTAATCAAGAAGTATCATTACAACTTTCCCATTGCATACTTCAATGATTATCGCGGGAGTTTTAACAAGGAGGAATTCCTTAAAGTGGAGCAGCCGAAGGAGGACAGCCTTGCTGAAAGTAAATCCTTGGTGTACTCTAGCTACCGACAAGTAAAAGTATTTCCATTGGAGGAGGCCCCTACTGAAGATATGAAAGGGTTTAAACATACTACTCCCTTGGTCTTGGCGATGGAGAAGGCTGAGGAGTACATGGAAGAAAAGATTGGGGAGGAGAAAGTGGAGGATGATACTCAATCAATTGGCAGTCTCTCAAGCACTGCCACTAGGGCTGAGACTCTTGATGCCATTGATCTCCTGAAATAGCAAAATAAGGAGTCTAAAGAGAAGGAACAAAGGATTGCACCGGGCACCTTGCTTGGAACATCCCACATGTATGTCATTGGCACGGGCACACAAGACAAAGCAAAGTTAACATTGTAGCCCGAAGAGTTGGAGGATGGAATTGTAGGATTGACGGTGCATCTGGAGCAATGGAGGACGTAGAAGGATAAAGTGAAACAAGATGAAAGGAAGAAAGGGAAGGACTTCTTTGTTGAAAGGACCGAGACCCTTGATGTTTTGCTCATTCATGTTTCCATTGGTGTGGCAGCAAGCCATAATGTTGTTGTTGTTGAGGAGAAAGAAAAAAAAAGGCAAAAGAAAAGGGAAAAACAAGATAAGAAGAAGGAAAAGCGAAGAAGAAACCACTAGGTGAAGATGAGTATTGGATAAAGAATAAACGGATAGGTGGTAATAAGTTTCTTGGGGACAAGAAACATTTCAAGGGGGGGAAATTGTCATGTCCCTAGGAGGAATAGAAGGGTAATATTGTGATAGGGATATAATAAAGGGGTAATATTGTAATAGGCTTATATTAGTTTGTTAGGAGATATTTGGTTGTTTGTTAGGAGCACATGGGTACTGTTAGAAATTAGTTAAGGAGCTACCTATACCTATAAAAAGGCCCATTGTAAGAGGAGATGATTATGTTGAATGATAATTGAAATTCTGATTTTCTCTCTACTATTTCTCCCCCCTTTCCTCTTAATATCTCTCCCTCTTTCTACTGATTTCCCCCTTCATTTAATTTTGATTTCTTCCCCAATTCCTCTTTTAACCTATCACAAGCCCTAGGTTCGTGACACATGTGTATGTGGCCAGCAAAAGAAGTAGATCATCAAACCTCTCACTTTATGGTTGAGTGATCAGGTATTGCAAATCTGCCAAATTTGAGGTTGAGTTTTCTTCAACAAGGGGAGGTTGATGTAGACAAGCTAAATGGGACAAATCAGATAAATTTTAGTTTTATAAGATTAGGATTTTCAGTTTTATCTTGCTTGTGTCATTAGTCTTTTTTTTTTTTCTTTTAAGTTTGATTTTTAACAGATTTCGCGATAGACTTTAGGTAGTATTAGATTTGCATCTTAGATTGTCTTGAAAGAGTTCTAGTTGTTTTAAGATTTTTAGTGTATAAATATGGCTGAAGAGTGTAATCCAAAAATATGGTTCTGATGAAGAATAAAAGTTAAATTTTGAGAGAACTTTTAGCTCACTCTCTCTCTCTATCTCCCCTTCCCCCTTGTCTGCTTCCTTCTTCCTCTCTTCCCATATTTTTCTTCTCTTGCCAGACTTCCCCCCTTCTTCTTTGCTCCTTTCTTCTCCTGTCCTTATCTCTTTTCTTCTTCTCCTCCTCCTCCTGGGCATTTAATTGGTTGGAAGATAAGGAATAATTTAGGGCAGGGTTGCAAATGTTGAGGCCTCCATATGGTTTATAAGTGTAAACAATATGCTCTCCTTGCAACCTTTCCTTTATGTAATCAAATCTAATTCTTAAGAGAATAATACCTGAAAAAGTGAAAAGACAAAGAAACTAAGGTTTGAAAAAGAATTACGACAAAGCTACATTTCCTTATGAATCGTCATGAAATGATGTGAAAAAGTGAAAGGACAAAAGAAACTAAGGTTTGAAAAAGAATTAAGACAAAGCTACATTTCCTTATGAATCATCATGAAATGATGTGTAGAGCTCAATAAATTACATCTTATTGATGGACTTGTCAAGGAAGAAAAAAGCATACATGTCTCTGATGTTGAAGGAAGACAGATGACTAAGTGATTATACCTTTACATCACCACCATCATCTGCAGCAGCAAGAAAACATGATCTTGAGTTGCATGTAATCTGAAAGAGACAGAATAATAATAGCAACATATTTCTTTCTGGTTAGAAGTAATACGTTGATGCCCCTTAATATGAATTGCAATGTATAAAGATTGGGTGTGGGGAGATGAGCCAAAATATTCTTATGGTAAATTAAATCTGGAAGAACAAACACATTTTCAGCTAATGGGTGGTATCACAGATTAGAAACTAATAACCACTCAAGCATTGCATGTTTTAATAAAACTTTTTTCAGCTTTATCTTATACAGAAATTATTACCTACCAGTGTTCAATAGATAGGAAGCATAAAATAAACAAGGAAGCTAGAGACACCAATAGCAAGTCACAGAGATATCGCAGGACAATTGTTAATTTTGGAAGCTAATAAAACAATTTCTAACTGAATAGACAAGAAATCTTTTACCATATAGAATTTTTGAGTTTGGCTATATAAACAGAGGATAACAATAAGCCTCTGACAAGATTTGTAAAGTACACATGCATTATTTCAACTTTTATAAAACTGAAGGGAAAGACAGCTAGCCTTGATCAACAATCAAAATGCAGAACATCAACTAAACAAAGTTATTAAAGTATTTCAGAATCAAGAATTGAATAGACATGCACCTGATTTATCTCCTCCTTATTATAATTGTAACTCTCTAGTTTTTTCCATGAGCCAGCCTTCAAGACAGAAATTCAAATAATGAGAAGCCAAGACCACATTGTAATATTGCAGAGCACATGAAATCTCTTTTGATGGAACGAAGCCAACATTTCAAAAGAAGGAATTGCCTGTAATAATATATGAAATGTATTTTGTGCCACACAAGTACATCTTGCCTAAAGACATAAGCATGAATAGCAAGAAGGCAATATTTAACTAAAGGAAAGGGAGGAAGTTGAGGAAAAAAAAAAACTTGGTAGAAGAATATGAAATACTGACGCAAAGCTTTCATTTTATTAATTTTAATAATTTTCGTAATTTCAATTATTTAATTATTTTAGGGATTATTTTACTATTTTGTAGGAAGATTTAACCAATTCCTTGTTCTAGAATATTTAGGATTCCTATTTTGTCTTTGACTTAGCCTTACTTTTCCTTTCTTCATTGAGATTCCTTTCTCTTAGAATAGGGATTGCAAAACCCTCTATAAATAGCAGGGCCTTAAGTCTATCTTATTCATTCAATAACATAACTTTATTCCATACAATTGAGAGTTTTCTTTGGTTCTTGAGCCTTTGTGCTTGTGTGAGGATTAGCAATTGCTTTTCCTTTGTTTATCACGCTATTCGCTACGTCAAACACTCATATTAACAAGTACATAGGTTCCAGTTGTAGGACATAAAGAACTAGTGAGAGAGGTTTCATGATAAAATCCAGAATGAAAAGATAATCATCTGTGTCTATGTATGGTTTTAGAGATGTGCCAGAAAAATGTGGACTATTGAAATTCACTGGAAAATTTTGGCAGGACTGGCAGCTCTTCTTCAACATGTATCAGCTGGAAAAAAAAAAACGAAAAATAGAAGAATAATTAGGAAAAATAACATGACAAGGACCATCCAAAACTATCATTATTCTAACTATCAAGTTGTCTCATCAACTGCACCTTATTCTTTTTCTGAGGTGAAATTAAAAACTGGACACATATTTTAGCTGCTATACTTGGCGGCAAACTATCATCTTGTTTGTAAGAGTGGGGCTTTGACTCCTTATTTTAGTCTTGACATTAGAGTTCCACTTTGATAATTGCTTCCCAATATGTACAACTTAAACCTAATGGCCTATAATTTAAAAGTATTGATGAGCTATTTTTATATCTAAAGGATGACAATCAAAAGCATCTGGTAAAAGATGAAGGAAGACAAAAAGAGGAACTCTCAGACTTTCTATTCACCATACTGAACAAATTTAAGGGTACCTGACTCGGATTAATGAATATATCCCTTCAAGGTTAACCAAATCAAATAAAACAAATTAAACCCCAGATTTGACAGTATGGAACCAAGCACAAGAAATAATCAACATTGTCACAATGAGTAAACTACCAATCATTAATCATATTACCTTAACCAACTGAAATTTCCACAAATCAAAAATAAAGGGTAATCTAGAATAGCATCTAGGTTCTGAATTACCTAATGCTATTCCACATGGTCAACTTCCAATATTTGCACAGGCTTGCCTTATGACTAAATTAGTGACAGGTGAAGCCTCTACAAGTGCAGCAATTTGCTCCCAAAATGTCTTTGCCAAGAAAAAAAAAAAAAAACTCCCAAGAGATTGTCATTTCACTGACATGATCAATGAGAATTACGAAATTGAAAATAATATTATTATAAATTTTTTTAGTAGAAATGCCACCAAAAAGTTGTGGGAATCATATGTAATAAAACCACAATGGTGGGTTTCTTTCTTATCAGTGAATGAAAACAAACAAATCACGTCATTCTAACTATGTATTTTGTAAACAGTTATGCATGTGTAACATTACCCCAATCAAACTATTAAAAATAAAGCTATGCAAAATCTCTGGTAGTTGGCAGGCTTTCTTTCTTTAAGCTAAGTATAGCGTTGAGACTGTAGAAAACAACAATGTCATGCTTATAGTATACAAAGATGCATATGTGTCTAAGAAAAGGCAATCAAAAATATAGATGGAAGACAATCATTGCAAGATAAAGAATTTAGTAGTTGTATTCCATTTGCCAACAATCCAAACTTCAAGCCAAGTGGTAGAAAGAGACTTGAGCAATAGCAGTGATTCACATAAATGGTTTTACCAAGTGTAAATCAAGCCCCGTGACTTCAGTTCCTGATGAAACATATATAATGTCTTCATTGTCTGCATCATGTAACAATCGTGCCATAATTCAAACTCGAGCCATGCCCTTTTTTCCCATGATTGAAGTAAACAAAATATATTATAAAGAGATACTGCTCAATAAATAATGAAGAAAAATCTCTCAAATGTAAAAAGTTGAGCTCAAATATCAATTCAATATTGGCATTATCATGCTAAGCATACAATAGAATAGAGAACCTGGTTCCCAATCTCTGGCTAAAAAGTTGAGCTCAAATATCAATTCAATATTGGCATTATCATGCTAAGCATACAATAGAATAGAGAACCTAGTTCCCAATCTCTAGCTAAAAAGTTGAGCTCAAATATCAATTCAATGTTGGCATCATCAACATTTGGGAACACAAGAACATAATGCTCTACCATGTTTAGGAAGAAAAAGGAACACACACAAGCCTATCGCTGCTGCTGGATAAAAAGCACTAAACAGTATGATTTGCAGCTGGTGGAAAATAGGGGATCAAGGTGCTCAAGTGGGAAAAGAAAGCAAAGAGGAAGAGAGTCATGCAAATCCTTCAAGAAGACCAGTCTGAGAGAAGAGAATTTGCAGAAGATATCTGAAACTGGTCTAAGTGCATCTACAGCCAATTGAAAAGGAAATTCACAGCATTGGAGCAGTGACTTCAGTTGGCAAAATAAAGTAAAGGACCTTGCTTAAGAAGATTGTACCTGAGTGGTTGCAATTAGTTAGAAGGCTAGTTACAGATTTTTGTTCCAATTGTTAACTTAGTTGGGAAATTATGTGTTGTATAAAAGCAGCCATTCCGTATGAAATAAACACAACAGATAGTTTCCCCCTCCCTCCCTCCATTCAAGTTGTTTACTCCCAAACCTTAGAATAGCTGATCACTGGCTATTAGCATTTAGCAGTGAGTTGACAGTAATTGGAAAGGGATCTCAAGGTTATGTCCCAGAAAGAGTATCTTCTATTAGATAATCATATTATTTGTAAGTTACAAAAAATAATCATACCACCTTGATCCTTAAAGAACAATTCAGAAAACTATGTTATCCAAAATGAACTAAACAATAAACTGGGAAAGTAAAGTATCATGCATGCGCCCAAGAGATTACAGGGCAAACATAGCAGAAATCTCAAATTTAGTAACAGTACTATCAATGGACCATAAAGAAATCAATTCAGAGGTAGAGAGAGAAATTACCTGGCTTGAAACATAATGATGATATAGGATTACTCCCCACATTCATGGAAAACAATACATCTTTACACCGAAGATCGAACCAGCAAACGCATCCATCCTGATTTCCATCAAATAATCAAAAATACTATAATCAAACTTCCACAACCATTGAATTTCTAATACACTAACGCTGACGGCTTTCTTTTATTTGCTTATTTTTCCTTTTTCTATTTTTATGCTCTATCATTTTTTCTGAAAGGGGTTGTGTGTCGAAGAATAATATCATTCTAATGGCAGAAAACAATTTCTGTACCTCGCCGGAAGTGGCTACAAGTCCAGGGCGGTGGCGGGAGGCGATGCAGCAGGTGGCGGTGGCCTTGTGGCCTCTCAATCGTCTTGGCTCCGCCATGGTGCCGCCTTCTGCCCTCTTCGGGTCACCCTGTGCTGCTACTGCTGGCGGCCGGCCGGTTCGACTAATAGTTAGGAGTTAGGACCGAGTGATTATTTACTCATTTACATTATATTTAATAAATATTTAAAATATATTTTATGTTTATATAAATATATTTTTTTAAAAATATTTGATTTTTGAATCTATTTTAATTTTAAATGAGTCATTAGGGGCTTATTAGAAACAAATATTTAAATAAATTTTATCACTACAACTCAAAATATAAATTTATTATTATTATTTTAATTTTAAATAAATACAACTTATTTATTAACTCAATTTCATCCCAATAATGGTTTTGTTTGGGCTCTAATTTGAAGTTACATTGATTTATTTTGATATATCCAAAAAATTACATTAATTTATTTTGTCTTTTTTATAAATTTAATTTGATATTAAATTTCAATTGCCTATTTATCACTTTGCTCTTTATTTTCTTTGTGTTATAAAAATAATATTAAAAAATTAATTGAGTGTGCTAGTTTGAGTAAAACAACAAATAAATGTTTTGTAATTATTTTAGGATGTGATATTATTATATTATGTTGTGTAAAATAATAAATAATTAATATTGGGCAATCAAAATTGATATATTATTTGAGACAATTTTAGAGACAGGGCATAGGCCCATGGGGGTGGTGGGGGCCCACACCCCTCTTCACGGGCACCAGATCATCTCTCAAGTAAATTATCTCCCTTTCAATATCAATACACCTAATCTCATTGATATTATAAATATATATATATATATATTATTTTTGAGTTAATGAGTATTTTGAACTCTTAAAATTGTCTTAATTGTCAAACTAATTGTTAGTTAATGAACTCTTAGTCAAATGAACTATGAGTATGAAATTAGTTGATTTTAAGTATTAAATTGAACCAAATTTTTACTTCTAGAAAAATATGAATTATTTAGTATTAAACTAATTTTACCATGTTAAGAATTACTTATATAAAAAATTGCATTTATTGAAATACTTTAATTGCTTTAAAAATAATTTATATTTTATTTTTATTTCTTTCAACAACAAAACCTATGAATACTTGCTCCTTTCCTCACAACTAATTAGTAAGCAATATATCTCCGTTAAGACAATATTATATCTGTCTCACCAATTTATTTATAGTTTTTACTTATCAATCTAACAATTAATGTGGCAAATATTTTAACTATTAATGTTGCAGCAAAAAATAAAAAAAACAAAGTTATCAAAAAAAAATCTTGGGTTGAGTCGCAAACAAGGCAATCTTTTTTAAGATGTTTTGCAGTTCTGCGCAAAATTATGCAAGCAGTATAACAGCTCCGTCATCCCCAAGATAAAACAACCCAAAATCACCTCTGTCTCAAGCCTCCCGTGCATTGAAGAAGGCTGGAATACAAACAGTTCTTGATTGTTCGAAAAACTAGAAACAACCAAAAACAATTCAATTGTAAAGAATAATTTTTCCTTGAATACTTGGTTTTTTTTTTTCTATATGAAACTTCTGTTTTTTCCTCATTTAAATAGCTACATAAAAGAAAAAGAAAAAAAGAAGAAAACGTGGAGAAGAGGAAATCATGGAGAGCTTTTTGGGAAAAATATCATATAGTATAATTTAAAGAAAATTGTGAATTAAGTCTCCCCTTTATTTTAGAAACAATGGTATGCATGGGTGGCCACAATCTCTAAGAGATAAATATTAATTTTTTTTAAAACATTTTCATTGAGTAATACAATGTAAAATCGTGCATAAGCAAGGGTGTCTATCAACTTGAACCCTTACATAGTGTAGATGATTTAGATTTTGCTAGAGTAACTCCTAAATTTAAACTCTTATCTCTCACAACATCCAACACACGACCCTATCAGGGTAAAGTTCAAAGCTCGTGCTTTACGGCCATGCATGTGTATCCCAGTGTAGTGAATGCTCTAGAGAATTTGCTTACTATCTCATAGGAAATGACCACACTTCCACATTCACTTAGGTGAATCTATCAAGAGTACTTTTGTAGTGGGGTACTCCACTTCACATAGAGCAATAGAAATAACTTAGCCTTATACCGTTTCAGGATTTCATGCGTTAAAGTAAAATATTTGGAATAAAACTTTTATTTATAACAACATGATTCATCTCATATCACGTTATGACTTGTTATTACCTATTGAACCTATTTCTTGGGATCTCCAGTCTAGAGGTTGGGTTTCCATCATAAGTGACTCATCAATCTATGGGCTTAAGTCTCATTCCTTTCGAGATTTTGAAAACCTTTTCTTGAGCTAATCATTTCATCATAGGGTTAGCCAAATTTTCATTAGTTCGTACACGATCCACTCTTGCAACTCAAATAGAGAAAAATTCTCTAATAGTACTGTGTTTGCGACATATTTGTTGCTTTTTTTTCCCGTTATAATAATGGTTTTGAACTTTTGCAATAGTCGCGGTACTATCGCAATGGATCAAGACAGCTAGAATCGACCTCTCCCATAAAGGAATATCAAACAAGAAACTTCTTAACCATCATTGTAATACCCCAAGGAGCCCAGAGAATGGTAGTATATATCGAGGATAAGTAAGGAATGAAACAACACCAGCTGGATACATTTTGGGCTGAATGTAGGCAAAAAACTCCCGGGTTAAGCGTTCTTGAACTAGGGAAGCTTAAAGATAGATGACCCCTGGGAAGTTTGCGTAGGCCATTAGGGTAAGTTGTTCCAGTTCTTCATATCGCTCGATATGGGATATTACAGGTGGTATCAGAGCCAACCCTTGGAGAAAATAGTCCAATAAAGGTAGGGAGTGGCGTCGGGGCACGAAGGCCTATATAAGGAGCGGCTCCTGGCAGGCTTCTAGGATGGCAGCCCCCAAGGGGAGAAAATCTAGGACCAGTTGTAAGGTCGCATGACGAGGACGTCATGTGCTCAAGGGAGGGCGAATGTAATACCCCAATGAGCCCAGAGAATAGTAGTATATATCGAGGATAAGTAAGGAAATAAACAACACCAGCTGGATACCTTTTGGGCTGAATGTAGGCAAAAAACTCACTGGTTAAGCGTGCTTGAGCTGAGGAAGCTTAAGAATGAGTGACCCTTAAGAAGTTCGAATAGGCCCATCAGGATAAGTTGTTCTGGTCCTTCCTATCACTCAATGCAGAATGTTACAAGTGGTATCAGAACTGACCCTTGGAGAAGGCAATCCAATAAAGGTTGGGAATGGTGCCGGGGCACAAGGGTCTGTACAAGGAGCGGCTCTTGGCAAGCTTCTAGGATGGCAGCCCTCGAGGGGAGAAGATTTGGGACTAGTTATAAGGTCGTATGACGAAGATGTCATGTGCTCAAGGGGGAGAATGTAATACCCCAATGAGCCTAGAGAAGGGTAGTATATATCAAGGATAAATAAGGAAGAAAACAACACTAATTGGATACCTTTTGAGGTGAATGTAGATAAAGAACTCTTGGATTAACAGTGCTTGAGCTGGGGAAACTTAAGGATGGGTGACCCCTGGGAAGTTCACGTAGGCCCATCAGGGTAAGTTGTTCTGATCCTTCCTATCGCTCAATGCGAGATGTTACAATCATCATTTTTCACTAGTTATGGTTAGTGCTATCATTTTAGACTCCATTATAGATTAAGCCAAAACAGTATGTTTCTTAGACTTCCATGATACAACTCCACGAGCTATATAAAATATGTATTTGCTAATTGCCTTGGAGTCATTTGAAAGAGTGTTCCAATCAGCATCGTTATATCCTTCTAAGACAACAGGAAACCTTTGATAATGTAATCCAAGGTTCATGTTCCTTTTAAGGTACCTCACTACCCTATCAATAGCATGCTAATGCTCAATGCTAGGCCTTTTGGTAAACTTGCATAATAATTGTTGGGTTTTAAGCGGGTTGAAAACAATTCTTAATTAAGAAATGCAGCAGTGGTATCAAAGCCTGTGTTAAAAACATGTTCATGTTGAAAGATTATGGAATCTAAATATTACACAAGGTTAAAAACCATTACCCTTGTAACACAGATTCGATTACAACTATCATTCCCGTCATCACCCAATTGCAAGTCGTTCACATGTTCGGCCTCAAATGTTGATCCATGCAAAATGATTCCAAAGAAAACCCCTAATCACTATAGAGGAAAAGGGATAAGAATTGAGAAAATTAAATCTACTAGGATTTACCTTTTCCCTTTGATATTTGAATTCGGTTAAAGACTTGAAAACTCCAAAATTTTGTTTCAATCAAACAAAACTTCTCTTTTTTCTTTATGAGTATGTTATAGCCTTTTTAGCAAGCAAGCAAGACTAAAATTTTTAGAGTGTGTATATGCTTATACACGGCACACCAAAGGAAAAATAAAGCCTCATCTTTAATCCAAAAAATGACTAAAATAAAGCTAGCGCGTAATCTAAAAAAATAAAGCAAAAATGAATAAGCTTGCATAAGAGAGAGAAAGAGTGTTAATGGAGAGATATTGTAAGAGATTAATGGAGGAGTTATAAAAATTTGAAACCTCCTCTTTAATCCACTATGATGGCTGGCCAAACCCTTTTAGATTATGATATTTATTATATTTTAACAATTAAATAAATAAATATAGAGTTTGGGTTGAGCTTAATCGGGCTTTAGGCCCAACTAAAAGAGTTAGGCCCAATAAGCCCCAAAACGATTTTTTTAATCAAACCAAAAGATCATTTTAGCCTATTAAGATAATCAAGCTTAATCTTATTAAACTTAATTATATTAATTCAAAAATTCAAGTCCAAAACTATTTTGGGCTACCACTATCTCTCCAGGCCTAATAACACTTAGGCCCATTAAAACATCCAATGTTTAACTTTATCAAAATTATATTTTAAGGCTTATTAAACACTTTAATAGCTCTCTAGAATAACATATAATCATCTCCATTAAGTCACACTTAGTGTCCCATTTTAAATCTATGAAATCGTCTCTATTACACGTGACCCATTAGATTCCTAACTATGTTGGCCACAATTATGAACTTAATTATAAACATAATCATAATTAAATTCATAATTGATGATCATGAGACGACTCTAGCAAGCCTTCATGACCCCCAAATAATTAGGAAGTCATACAATTGGGATGACACCTATCAATGAATGATTTATCAATATAATACAATCCTTTTATCATCATATCCCTTTCAACTAGGGTATGGATAAGTCAACCCCTATTGGTTGTTTATAGTTTTTCTCGATCTCAGAGGATTGGTTAACTTAAATGAATTGGAATTTGAAAATCTCTATTTTTAATTCCATTTCAACCTTGTAAGGGATTCCAAGTTACCAACCTTTTGAGTGGCCTAAGATACTCCCTTACTATTAAGAGTGGTGAATCTTATCTTGATCCACTCACTATCTTCATATGCTATATGAGGTACCTGTACACTACTGCATTAGCAACTTATGATGGGCAACTTGCTAATAGTGCTAAAACACAACACTCCACATACAAGATGCTGTGAAGATCTCAAGTCAAATGAACAATTTACACAATCGTCATAAGAGATATCTCACTGACTATTATCCATGTGAGTTCTTATGGCGGGTCACTCAAATGTCTTGTTTATAACAAGCCATATCTTGTTTCTAACAAGCATCCACGCATTTGTCCAAACATCTCTATGCTTCGGATGTGAGAACACTTGCTCACTAACATAATTTAGG
Source organism: Diospyros lotus (assembly GCF_014633365.1). Taxonomy (NCBI): domain Eukaryota; kingdom Viridiplantae; phylum Streptophyta; class Magnoliopsida; order Ericales; family Ebenaceae; genus Diospyros; species Diospyros lotus. Next base: position 17,542,405 of record NC_068339.1, on the reverse strand, counting down.
GAGCATGACATGTGTTAGTCTCAACAGTACAAGAAATGCCCTTATTTTACATGTACCACCAGGAAAAATTTAGGATTAGAACCATTATATACAATTATGAACTCTCTTACATAGTTCTATCCAAGGACTATTTATCATTCAGGTGAACTTGGTTTTAATAATTAAAAAATATGAAAATAATAAAGCTACCTTATTGATATTGCACTAAATATAATAAAAATGTACATTATACTCTTAGAACCCAAACAACATTTGGATCTAGGGCATACATACACTAATAATGATCCCATGACATAAGCTATGTCAGGCCTAGTGCAATCAATAACATATCATAAACTACCAATAATGCTCGCATACTCAAATTGTCTAACACCATCACCAGTGTTCTTAAACAACTTTACACTAGGATCATATGGTGTACATGGAAATTTACAATCAAAATATTTATATTTCTTTAAGATCTTCTCAATGTAATGAGATTGATCCAAAGAAATTCCCTTTTCAAACCTAGTGATCTTGATTCCAAGGATCACATTCGCTTCTCTGAGATCTTTTATGTCAAAGTTAGCACATAACATAGATTTCACATTATTCACGACATGAATATTAGAACCAAAAATAAGCAAGCATCCACATAAAGACATATGATAGTGCAAAGGTCATTTCCTACTTTATAATAAATGCATTTGTCACTTTCATTCACTTTGAAACTATGTGAGATGACAAAATTATCAAACTTTTCATGCCATTGTTTGGGTGCCTATTTTAATTCATAAAGAGATTTATTTAATTTGCAAACTTTGTTTTCTTGACCAAGAATAACAAAACCTTCAGGTTGGTCCATATAAATTTCTTTTTCTAAATCACCATTTAAAAAAATAGTTTTAACATTCAATAGGCGCACAACAAGAACATGAATAAAAGCAAGAGAAAATAGCACACAAATAGATATAATTCTAGTAACAGGTGAAAGGTTGTCAAATAAATCTACATTTTCTTTCTGTCTAAACTCTTTGGCAACAAGACGTGCTTTATATTTATCAATAGTACCATTAGGTTTCAATTTCCTTTTTAGTATCCATTTGCAACCTATTGTTTTGCAACTTGGAGGTAAATCTACTAAATGCCAAGCTCCATTAGACTCTATTTCATCATTAATTACTTCTTGCCAAAAGTCGGCATCTAATGAGGTTAAGACTTTCTTGAGGGTTTGAGGATCATCTTCTAAGGTAAAAGCATAGAAATCAAAACCATAATCTTTAGCAATTCGAGCACGTTTACTTCTCCTAGGTTCAGATTCTAACTCCTTATTAGATCCATTAACACTACCCATAGGCACATTATTATATGTCGAAGCCCCACTATTCTTCAATATAAAAGGAAATCTATACTTATAAAAATAAGCATCAATTGACCCAATAACAACATGAGCATTCAAGTTAAAAAATCGATAAGCTTTACTATTCTCAGCATAACCAACAAAAACACATTCATATGCTCTACTAGCAAGCTTATTCCTTTTACGATCAGGAATTCGAACGTAAGCTAAACAACCCCAGGTTTTAAAATAAGACAAATTGTTTTTCTTATTTTTGAAAACTTCATAAGGAGAATTTTTACTTTTTGATTTGGGAACTCTATTCAACACATAACAAACAGTCAACAAAATTTCTCTCCATCAATAAGAAGTAACCCCAGAATTAAGTAAAATAGCAACTACAGATTCAGCAAAAGTTCTATTTTTCCTTTCAGCTTTAGCATTCATTTTAGGTGACTAAGGTGTAGTTTTCTCATAAATAATCCCGTGAGTTTTATAAAAATCAATAAACATATCAGAGTCATATTCAATGAATCTATCACTACATAATCTCTTTATCTTTCTGTTAAATTGATTTTCAATTTCAGTCAAAAATAATTTGAACATGTCAAACACTTTACTTTTATTTTTCATACAATGGACAAAAATATAATTAGAACAATCATCAATAAAAGTAATAAAATAATATTTTCCATTTCTAGTCAAAACACCATCAAATTCACATATATCAGAATGAATCAAGTGAAGTGGCTCAATTTCTTTAACTATTTATTTGTGAGGGGTTTCGGTAATTTTACTTTTGACTACAAAATTCACATTTTTCAAAGTCATTCAAATACAATTTAGGAATAAGTCCTAAGCTACTCATGTTCTTAATGATGCGTTTGTTAACATGACAAAGTCTAGCATGCCAAGTATTAAAAGAACACAATATGTAAGCAAGAGGTGCAATTTTATTAGCATCAACATTTAACTTAAACATTCCATCAGTAGCATAACCTTTCCCAACAAAAACATTATTTTTAGTCATGATATATAAATCAGCCCCAATAGTTTGAGTAAACCCAATCTTATTGAGAAGATAGCCCGAAACTAAATTCGTTCTCATCTCTAAAGTATGCAAAACATCTTTAAGTATAACAGTCTTTCTAGAAGTAAACTTCAATTCCACCTCACCAATTCCAACAACAATAGTGGAGTGGGAATCACCCAACAACACTTTATTGTCCTCGGTTTCAAAATAGGACTTAAACATAGCGGACATGGTGAGAAGCACCAGTGTGTACCCACCACCCTTCGGATCCTCCAACAATGTTGATTTTAGAAATCATAGCAATAAGTTGCTCTTTGATAAGGCTAGGTTCGCATGTGGAACAGGACGGCGCCTATTTCGAAAATTCCAAGCCAATTATGGCCAGGCCTATTACAGTTATAACATATTAACTGTCCATAATCATTCCTTGAAGGGGGTTGTTGTCCATTGTGATTTCGTGGACCATTCTTGTTTTGATTTTTGCAATTTTGGTTGTTGTTGTTGTGATTGCGATTCTGATTCTTCTATTGTTTTTCCCTTTGGATTTCAGAATAGCAGATGTGGATTTCTTGTTATTATTAATGTTGTTTAACACAAGTACTTCATCTTTCTGATCCTATTTGCGGGCTTCCTCCTCAATACGAAGATGAGTGATCAAACTTTCTAGAGAAAACTCTTTAGTTTTGTGCCTAAGAACATTCTTAAAATCTTTCCAACTAGGGGGTAATTTGTCAATCCAAACAGCAACTTGAAATTGTTCATCTAGAGGGCGCCATACCTTCAGAAATAATGTCATATGCTATTTTCTGTAGCTCGTGTGACTGAACCTCCACAGATTTGTCATTAGTCATTTGGTACTTCAAATAGTGGCTAAGTGCATACTTCTTCGTTCTAGCCTCTTCAATGTCGTATTTCTTCTGAAGTGCATCCCAAATTTCCTTTGCAATGTTTTTAGAACAATAGTAGTCATACAAATCATCAGATAGACCATTAAGAACAAAATTTTTGCAGAGAAAGTCTTTATTGACCCAAGACTCATATTCTTTAGTTTGTGTATTAATAGGTTCCTCAGGCAATTTTGTTTTTTCAGAATTAAGGATAGATGCTACCTTTTTCATGGGTAGGAAAAACAACATTTTCTGTCTTCATCTTTTAAAATGAAGCCCTTCAAAGCAAAAAGGATTGTTCAAATCAGTAGTGGCATGATCAGATTCAGTATTCATGGCAAAAGGACTTGTCTTAAAACTTGTTGCAACAAAAAATAAAAAGAATGAAGTTACCAAAAAAAAATCTTGGGCTGAGTCGCGAATAAGGTTGCTTTCTTTAAGATGTTTCACGACTCTGCCCAAGATTATGCAAGCAGTACAACAGCCCTGTTGTCCTTAAGATAAAACAACCCAAAATTATGTCTCGAACCTCCTTTACACTAATGCTAGAATACAAACACCATTTGATTGCTTGAAAAACCAGAAACAAGAAGAATTTTTCAATTGTAAAGAATAATTTTTTCCTTTGAATGGTGTTTTTTTTTTTTTTTCTATATGAAACTACTGCCATTTCCTCATTTAAATAGCAAATTTCCTCATTTAAATAGCAACAAAAATAGTAATAGAAAAAAAGAAGAAACAAGGAAAAAATATGGAGAGAGAATGAGATCATGGAGAGATTTTTGAGAAAAAAAATCAGGTAGTATAATTTAAAGAAAATTGTGAATTGAGTCTCCTCTTTATTTTAGGAACAATAAATGGTGGATTTATGTGTGAGTTGAAATTTTGAAGGTAAAAATTTTAATTTTTTAGTAATAGCCCACCCAATTTCAAATCTAGTTCAGCCCAATTATTTTTAGCCCACCCCACCTTGGATTGCTAGATCCACTCCTGGAACAATGGTATGCACAGGTGACCACAATCTCTAAGAGATAAACACTATTTTTTTTATGAAAAAATTCACACATGTTTCAACAATTAATAATGTAATAAATATTTGTATGGGGATGTCACGGATCACACCCCAATAATATAATAAATAATTGTGATTGAGATTAGAGTGTCTTTAAATAACACTTGGGCAATGTCAATGTGCATGGTGGACTAACAAGAAAGGGCAAAAAATATGTGGTAGACTAATCGACCATGCATCATACATCAAACGAAAACTTGCGATATATTTTGATGGGAAGCTGATGCCCAGTTGGTGGACTTTCACAATCATTCCTCTTTCATTGAAATTGGCCTCCTCAGATATTTTCAAGCATCAAACGCTGATGAAAGTCCTATCTAATTTCATTTATTTCACAACATCCAAAGGTTTATCCAAATACTAAGATTATGCCATTTGAAATTTAATGAAAGTGCAATTGAGACTTCAATGCTAAAATTAATTTGAGATTTAAGAATAAGATTCACCGCAGCTATTACTTACTATTCGACTACAAGTGTGTAATGTTTATGCCCGTCCGTCATCTACCCCGGCGGATGCAACAGTGTGAGCCCAGCATTTGAGGCTGTCTTTCATGTCGGTATCATTGCCCAAATCAGGAACTTTCCACTTCATCAATGGCTTCTTTCTGTTTCTCCTATCCAAATCCACCCATGCTTCGGAAAGGTAAGGCCTTGGAATCGAAGATTTCTCCACACTGCCAACCTCTTTCTTGACCAGTCTCTGCAACCCAGGAATGATCTCAACCAAGCTGGAGTCGGTATCTTCTTCAGAGAACACAAAGCCCAGATCCATGAACCCTTTTAGTTCTTCAAACTCAAGGTCCGACAAGCTCTTTGTCAGCTTTGTTCTTCGCCTCAAGCTTGTGCTCTTCGTGGTCTGCTTCACAGAAGATGTCGGGTGTGTTATAACCACCTCTTTTCTCGATAAAAAGTCAGAGTTGAGGGTTGGGATGGAGCTGGCCAGCTGCTCGCTCTTGGACCTTGCATGGATTGTTGGGATCCTTGAAATTCTTGGTTCTGGATTTCCTTGGATTTGGATCATGTGATCATCTGGGTTCGTTTCAGAATTTGATCTCTGTGATTGTAACTTGAAGATGTCGAGATTGAACCAGCATGAGTCGAACAGGTTCATGACCTCTTCCGGGTCCATAATGGAGAAAAATCGGGCGATGTGGATGATTAGAGAAGCTTCGGGGCCCCTCGGAGTCTACAACTACAGGGTGTGTAGAAATGAATTGCTGTTAGATTCTTCTATTTGATAGAGATAACATTATTAGTCTATTCTCATCTCTTAAATTTAATTAGTAAGGATAGATATTATATAGGTGACTTCTAGAGAAAAAAAAACGTATAGGGTTGGTAAAAATTGAATTTCATGCTTTTAAGTCACCAAGTGCTTATTATCTAAGCTATCACTAGTTTACGAATAAGATAGTATAAATTTAGGGGCGGACCCAACTCACGAGTAAATAAATTTTGGAGCCCATCTATTTTTTTTTTAAGAAAATGAAGTAATTTTTGGGCCAAAAAATAATATTTTTTTTTTGCCCAAGTCTAACCCAACCAGCCTAAGCCCAAACCCAAATTCAAAGCTATAAAGTATTTGTATGGTACGTTTTTTATATTTTTTATTTTCTCTTTTTAAATTAATGAATTATGTTAAATATATATATGAAGCTCATTAAACTCTCATTTTTATATTTTTATTTTTTTTATTGATAAAACTCATGATAGAAAAAAAAATTTAAAGCCTTACAAGGTAATAAATCCCAGATCAGCTCCTAAATAAATTGATAAATAAAAATTATTTTGTGTTTAATTTACTCATTTTCTCAAAAATTGCAACTTGAGTTTTTTTTGATAATTTTATTCTAATACTTTACTTTATTTATATTTATTTTTATTGAATTATTAATATAATATATATATTTAATTAATTCTCAATTTTAAAATTAATTTTTAAATTTAATATATATGTATATATTGCAGAATATAAAAATCTGTATATGTGTTTTTTTCCTTTACTTTAAAAAGATTATTATATAATTGTATTTTAAAAAGTAAGAATAAATGAAAATTTAATTTTATTTAATTAAAATTTATATTTTAAATTAGATCATTCTAAATAAAATAATTTATTTATAAATAAATTCTATATAAAATACATTACAAATGAATTTCTAATTTGAGGTTGATTCAATCCAAACGTGGCTTTCCATCTTCTCATTCGCATATTGAATTGGAAAGGTGACACAATGGTGGCATGAGATGTAAGTATCCCGTCCAGATATCGTAAGCACCCGGTCTATCTGAACGGAAGCGCCTACGGAAGAAAAAAAAATAATAAAATATAAGACAAAAACTATTCTGACATGCATACACTAGAATGAAAACAACGGAAGCGAAGCTAAACATCTGCATGCACTACGGGTATCCCGCTAACACAGCGATTAAAAGATAAATAAACACAAACTCCTGTGCCAACATACACGAGACTCGAGAAGAGACCTGACACAGTACGAATAATAAAGTAAATCGTGCTAAGACATCAGAGTTAACAGGGATTGACGGGACTGTCTGTACACCATACCGACTCTGCCGCTAAAGCTGACTCACTTGCTATGGCACGCTGCGACTACCGGAATGATGGAAAGCAAGGTGAGTCGAGAGACTCAGCAAGCGTAAGGAAAGAAAGGCTGCAGGCTACACAAAACTAGAAATCTCTCCCTAGAATAAACTCTAAGGTACACACAAGCCATGAGACGCTACAACACAATAACTCAAAAGCATAACAAAATAAAAGTACATACCGGTCCTTGGGACCCACATAAGACACTTGACACACAAGTCCCATACCAACCTGTCGCTGCCCTGGATGGTAACAAATATCTCCAGCATCCTGTGCGCACTATCCCGGGTCGGTACTCCCGCCACCCGTATCCCTGTCGGTACTCCCGACAGCCGAGCCATAGGCTCTCTCGGAACGGTACTCCCGTCCGAGAACTAAATACTATCAGTAGCCATACAATGGACATAAAATGCATTGGCGTAGTGAGCATCAACGTGATACAAGGCGCCCATACATCCAGGCATCAGGCCATGCTCCGCCCACATAGTAAACCACAAGCCATGCATATGCCGTGTTGGGTGCAACCTAACCAAGCTAGAATGTCTGTGTCCAAGCATACTCAATAAATGAATAATAATTCAATAATTAATGTTAGGTGTCAAATTGGAGTAAGGGAGAGGATAAAATATAGGAAATCATAGGGTCTTTCACGGGAATTAAAGATCACGATGAGAGGGTTGGGAACTTGCCTTTTCACGACCATTTCCTGCCCTTCTTACACTCTCGCTGCAAAGTAAAACGTTTAATAGCAATTAATAAAACCCGTGACTCACATTAATTAAATCTAACCGTGTAATATAATTAATTTAGTCATCTAAATCCCACATAGGCATACCGTAAACAAAATCTCAATAAATCTCATATTTATTTTAAATTAAATCATGCCAAAAACATCCTTAATTCATATAATTAATACGCAAAATCAAACCGAATTAAGGGAAGACAAGGGATGCACCAAATGGAAATAGATCGCAAGGGTAGAGGAGAACTTGCCTCGTTTAAGCTGATTACAGTATTTCCACGCTTAAATACCATCAAATTAATACACGCTGTAAATTAGATTAAACTCCCAAAATTAATAAAATTAGACCCAAAATTAAATTCCAACCGTACAAATTAATTAACACACAATTCTTTACTTACCTTATTAATTAAAATCCATTTAAACCAAGTTTAATCTTGGTTTTCCCTCAAATTCCTCCATTTTTTTCCCTTGCTGCGCGCTGTTTCTTCTCCTATTTTTGCTCTCTGGAATTGCTCGAAATGAACCCTCGAATTCGCTGAAAATCAGCAATTAAAAGCAAGGAAATGGAGCTCCAGACGCTGCCGCGTGGCAGCTCAGCGCAGCACAGCCTCAGCCTCAAAACGACGCCGTTTTGGGCGCATGAGGCTGATAAAAATCCAAAAGAATTCCTCCAGCGCGCGCAGCCAAGAATCGATCCCACGTCCGTGCCTAGCTTCTCGCGCATGTAAGCCAGCTGCGCTGGCTGCGCCTTTGTCAATATGTATACGCACCCAATTAATGTTAAAGGAACCTCACTGCATTTCCGAAAATTACAGTTAAAACCCCATAACTTCTGGAAATTAATATATACACCCCAAGTTTCCAAAAAAATCTACTAAATTAATTTATTTTCCTATTTCCATAAATACTCTCAAATAATTTAATTAAATACCTAAATTTCCTATTTCCTTAAAGTTACATAAATAAACATTTTTCTTAAATCTCCAAATATCCAAATAAATTAATATTTCCTTTTAACCCACAAATATTCAATAATCACCATAAATACAATAATTATTAATTATTTTCAAATTTCGGGATATTACATGACATGTCAACGATAATATGTTGGATTTTAAATTTAAAATTTTAAATTCGTTATAATTCACACATTTCGCTAATGAACTCCTAATTGATAACCGTCATGCGCACACATTTTGAGAGTAAATTCTTAACTTAAAGATAAGAAAAATGGTACTGGTACATCATCAATGACTAATTAATTATAAGATGTCATTGTATGGATTGATTAATTAAGATCAGCTTTGTTGTGCATTATTATTATTATAAATAAACAGAATACTGTCTTATTTGCTTGGGTAACTAGTTTACTGAATATTCGTGCTGTCTGTCTGTATATCATCGGGACTACTACTACTACTGCACCAAATCATTGATCATTGTCATTCTCTGAAGCAAATTAAGGATATGATCATAATTTAAGTTAATGGCACTCCATCCATTGAAATAAACTATAATTATATATTATGGGATATATCTTACTTCACATTATATATGAATATGATCCCCATTTTCTAGCTTCTATATACGCATAGGCGCCTTATAGTTTTATCATGTGAATCCAGATTCCATGGACGAACAGAAGCAAATAAAGGAGCTTCCAACATCTTGACATATGTATAGCTAATGCTTTTATATAAATATATCGAGAGAGAGAGAGAGAGAGAGGAGGAAACCAATAAAACAGAATGCAGCACTAACAGAAAAGAACAAGGATTATAGAGTGATTTAAGGAGGCGTGTAAGGGCTAAAATCCAAGGTTGCTTTTTGCTCTTTTGGGGCTGCGGCTAGGAGCGGAAGAACAACTAAGAAGCCGCAACATATATGCATAATATAGGCAATAAATATAAGTTTAGACTATGGATTTGCAAAGTGACTATGGGTCTTTTCAATGACATCAATTATGTACACTATTGCTGGGTGGTTGCCCTTTTGCATCAGAATAATTTTAAAGGTGCAATTAAAGATGTGAGAGCATTCCGGATGACGTAACGTCTAAGTGCGTGTAAAATAAAATATACTAAAATAAACTTTTGAAAAAATAAATTTTAATGATTGAATCTTGGCTTTTAAAAATACACAAAAATAAAATTATTTTGCTAAAAAAAATCAAATAAGTTGTCGAAATTTGTATTGAGAAAAACTGATTACAAACTCTAAGTTTTAAGTATATTTATAGTGTTTGATTAATTCAAATCTATTTAATAGATATAAATAAAATTTAATTAAAATCTTAATTAAAATAAATCCTAATCAAACTTGAAATAAAATGTTAAATCAAGTAGAATTTTAAAATAGATGAAATATTAAAATATTGTTTGCTATTGTTTCGACACTACTATTTTGATTTGGTCGAGTCGATTTTGGAGTAAGTCTTGATTGGTAACCGCATTGGAGAATTCTTTATCTACCTCAAATAATTTTATGGGCAAATCTATGGTTTTGTGTAGTGATTAATTATTATCCCAAATAAAAATCTATCGACCTATATATATGTATATATATATGGACCCGAATGTGTGTGTGTGTGTGTGTGTGTGTGTGTGTGAGAGAGAGAGAGAGAGAGAGAGGGAGGGGGGGATGAGTGGTGAAGAGAGTGATTATGCAATTGGGAAAGAAGATTCCAAAATCTGCTAAGTGGTTGTATATTCCCAACAATGTAGGCTGGCCTGGCCTGGCCTGCAGAGGACCTAACCCCACTATCAGTGCATCACGGGAAAGGGACCGGGAGAGAGAGAGAGAGAGAGGAGAGGGGGGGGGGGGGGGGGGGGGGGGGGGGCGGCGGGGGAGATCAGAGACTGCCAGCGGTGCCTGCGCAGCGCCATATTCCTTTCGTAGCTTTTGCCTCGCCTACACTTTTAGCTACGTATTGGTCCTACTTGCTTCTTTCTTTTAGCCCTTCTGAATCAATGCTCCGTCATCTATTGCAAACTCTGTACATGGCCCAACCCCAATCGTGATCAACTCTTCTGTATATATGCAAATATATAAACATAATCCTATATATTGGCGACTATATATATATATATATAGGATTAATCTTTTAGTTTTAACATGTACTTTTAATCTAATTCAACTGATTGACCACTCTCTTGGATTCATGTGCACGCTATTTCATTCGAAATAGCACATTAATGTCGCCTTCACTGCTGGAGGCGTGCACTGAAATGCAGTTTTAAGTGACGACAACTGCGTCGGGGGAAAACAACCACTTTTGCTAATTTGAATAAGAGGACATCAAACGAATTAACAAAACCAGACAACCTCTAAACTAATTAAGCCAAGGACACACCATCCACATCAGGGCTGGCTTTACTGCTAACCAAATGAGGATACTATATTACCAACTAATGGAGGCCCAATTAATTAATGGCGAAAAATTGCTATTTGCCCATAAACTCTAGACTCCATATGATTTATTGGACATTTCTAATCAAGGATACTAAATTACCATACCCTTTAAAAAAAAAAAAGAACATATAATAGAGGCTTGTAATGCCATATTAAAATAAAAGAAACTTTCTTAAAAACACAATTAATCACATTAATTCCATGATCCCAAATAAGACAAGGGCATGCTATGCTAGCTAGCTTCCTTACATTCCATGATCCCAAGGCACATCACTAATTTTTCCTTTCCCTCGCTATAAAAATCAAGCCTGAATATCGAATCCAACTCACAGTTGATAAGCGTTTTGAGAGAGAGAGAGAGAGAGAGATGGCATCCAAGCTGCCAAAGAGAATGAGATTGCGCAGAAAGCTTCACATCTTGAGAACCCTTACCAACTCCAAATCTGTAATACTTGTTGCTCTTGTTTTCAATCGTTTTCTGCATGTGCATTCCCTTACCTTTTGTTTCCTGACTTGTTTTCCTTACATACTAACTATTAACTTCCTAATTTATCTTCATGATTTGCCATGAAAGGCGAAGAAAAGGTCCATCATCATGGATGCTTTTCTTCTCATTTACAAGCTCAAACTCCATCTCCAGACAATCAAAAGAGAACCCCTCTCCTTGCTGAACCTTACCCAGGTCTCTCTCTCTCTCTCTCTCTCTCTATATATATATATATATATTGCGCATGGTTTTATGATATGTCGTATACAATAACATTATGATGAGTACAGGAGGAGGTGAAAGTAGAGAAGATGGGGGCAGAATTTCTGGTGAAAGTGATGTGCAAGAAAGGGCAAGAAGTGCTGGTGGCCATTCTAGAGAGCTTTGAGAGAATGGGTTTGGAAGTTCTGCAAGCTAGGGTTTCGACCCACCCTTTTCTCAGCCTGGAAGCCATTGTTGAACCTCGAGACCAGGGGTTTGATCATCTTGATGTCAAACATATCATAGGATCTGTTCATCAGGCCATTATTAGTTCCTCCAGTTAACAACGTCCAGTAATGCTATATTAAATTGGTGCAAAATGCATGCATGTATGGAACTCAAAATTAAACTAAGCACTTGATGCAAACTTAGCCCAACCAATCTTTTCATTACTATATAAATATATGCAAGAAATATCACCCATCTAACATCGATCCACATGAAAAAAGCAGGCCTTGGAAAATATTTTTTAATCATAATTAAGCATAAAAATATTAGCATAATGAGGAGACAAATGTTGATCTTAGAGTGGTGTCCAACTGTGATCAAAATGATAGAGACATGAGTACATAGATGGCTAAAGATTGAATCACCATGGGCCTACAAACTGATTAATTAATTTCACACACTCTTGCCATGGACTATATATATATATCCAACTGATTAATTAATTTGATTGGTCTTGCATACTACATTTTACACTTCTTGTTGCCCATTCAGATATTTCTTAAATTTTAAGTAGGCTGGTTAAAGGCATTACAAAAGTGGGTTTTGCAAATCATATCATTTAAAATAAGCACACAATACAATATAATACTGTGTATGAACTTAATTTCAAGAAAATAAGCAGTAAGTAAAAATTTATCAAATATGCAGAATAATTCACTTACATTACATGTTAGCTCATTTCTTGAAGGACAGGACAAAACTATTAGTCAAAATGATATTTAATAGTGAAAAACAAGCAGATTTGCTTTTTTACAATTCAATCCCTATCAGCTGCCTGCGTAATTGCCGGGTGGGTGCAACCCAAATGAAGTCCAGATTGGGGCCCAAACAAGCCAACCCAATTTGGAGGCCTAATTCCCACAATGGCAGGAGATTCATTGCAACTGTTTCTGTTTGTTTGCCATTCACAACACAAGAATTCACCTAATAACGCACTGACTTGCTGAATTTCGTTTTAATTTGCATTCTTATAAAAAGAAAAAAAGAATAACTTTCAAAGAAAAGTATTAAGAATACAAATATATTTTGATTCAAAATTGAATAGCTTATAAGTGCAACCAATTGAGTTATGTATAGTTTACAAAATGTATTAGAGACCACATATTTAAAAAAATTAAAAAAATTAAGTACAACCACATAATTAATACTAAATTCACTCAATACTTAAATTAAGTACAGCCATATAATTAGTACTAAACCCAATTAATATGTAAGATCTGCAATTGATGAACAGAACAAACCCACAGCAGAACCAAGAACCAAAAAAGAAAAAATAGAATAGCGTACAAGAACACAATGCGCGTCCGTACAATCGCGACATGTATTTATGTGTTTGGAACCGTAAGTTGATCCTACTCAAGGTAGGAGTTTCGTCCCTAGTCAATCTATTAAAATGAAAAATAAAGAATTACAAGAATACAAAAAGAATTAGAACTAACTTTCAGTATCGTGAAGAAGAATACAGAGTACATGTTGCTCCAAGAACCCGAGCAATTTCCCAGCACTCAAACCTCTCCTTGAACTCTCTCTCACACCCCAGTGATTTTCCTAGAAAAGATGATACGAATTAGAGTTATGTTCTTGCCTATTGATTCACACGGTGTGTGTCAAAATGCTTTCAGATCAATCGCACTGCCAACATATATATATATATATATATATACATAAAAAGGAAATGAACAGGAGGCGTTAGATCTGGGGTTTATAAAGGGAATTGACGACCTGAAATAAACCAGCCAATAAACAGCAAATAGAAAGCCACGTGTCACCCATCTGAAGTAAGCAGATGATATCCCACTAATTGTCAATTAATTTGAATCAAATAAACCCTAACACAATACTTAGATAATGGAACACACATATAAGACAAACCTAACTTAATAATGCAAAAAAAAAAAAAAAAAGCTTCCACAAGTTGGGCTTCATTTAGTCTTCTTTGATTGATACTAATTAATTTGGATTTAATTGGGTCTTTTTTTGTGTTTTTAAAATATTTGGGTTGCATCAATTCTCCCCCTCTTGAAAACAACTCGTCCTCGAGTTGGTTTAGGTATTGATTTTGGACCATGATACTTGTACAAGTCTTGAACGTTGAAAGTCTTAGAAATTGTACAACTTTTTGATAGATCAATAACATAAGCATTATCATTAATCTTTTGGATGATGCAAAAAGGACTAGTCTTCTTCTTCTTAAGCTTATTGTATTTCTCGGTAGGAAGTCATTCTCTACACAAATGAACCATGACATAATTGCCTTCACCGAAAGATTTGAATCTTTTGTGCTTGTCAACAATGATCTTGCATGTACTTCACAGCGGACTCTTCTAACTTCTTAACTTTTTTATAGACATTGGTCATCTTATCTATCAAATGATTAGCAATGATACTCATTCCAAGTAGTTTTGGTAAGGGAATCAAATCTAGAGTATGCAATGGAGGATGAATATAAAAAACTTCAAATGGAGATTTGCCATTGGAACGATTTGGCACGTTGATAGGTAAATTCAACTTGTGGTAGGACATTATCCCACTATCTTGGGTTTTCTTTGATAAAACATCACAAAATATTGCTCAACGTGCGATTGGTAATCTCAGTTTGCCCATTTATTTGTGGATGATAGGTGCTACTGAACTATAAAGTCATATAAAGTCTTTTCCAACAAAGTACGCCAAAAATGACTGAGAAATTTGTTATCGAAATCATAAACTATTATTTTTGGCAATCCATGTAAACAAACAATCTCCCCAAAAGAATAGTTGAGCAATGTGGGTAGCATCTGAAGTTTTCTTATAGAGAATAAAATGAGCCATTTTAGAAAAACGATATACCACAACAAAGATAGAGTCCAAACTTCTTTGTGTTCCTGGTAATCCTATAATGAAATCCATGGACAAATCTTCCCAAAGGGCATCAAGAATAGGAAGTGGCATGTACAACCCAGTATTCTAAATTTGTCCCTTTGCAGTTTGGCATGGATAACAACGCTTAACAAACTTCTCGACGTCACGCTTGAGATACGACCAAAAGTATCAAGCTTCAACCAATGAAATGGTCTTGTCTCACCCCATGTGCCCTTCTAGTCCCCTAGCGTGTGACTCTTGAATAATGTGTTTTCTGAGAGATCGTCGAGGAATACATAAACGATTTTCAAAGAATAGAAAACCATCGTGTATTTGATGTTTATCTGCAACCCTATTAATGCATGTTGTCACTTTTCTTTGAAATCTTCATCATCTGCATATAGTTATTGAAATAATCAAAACCAATTATTTCATTTTTAACTGCTATCAAAAACAAAACTCGACGACTCATTGCATTCGCGACTTTGTTCAACTAACCTGACTTGCATCGAAGTGAGAAAGTAAATCTCTGGATATAGGAAATCCACCGAGCATGCATCCGATTGACCTTGCAAGAATTGTTAAGCTACTTGAGAGCTTGATGATCTGTGCTGAGGATAAATTCCTTTTGTATTAGGTATGATTCCCACTATTGCAAAGTGCGAACAACCACATACAATTCCTACTCATATGTTGACCACTTCTTCCTTGTGCCGCTGAGTTTTTTGCTAAAAAAGGCTATCGGCTTCATTTCTTGAGACAGAATTACTCCAACTCCTACCCCAAAAGCCTCACAATCGACTTCAAAAAGTTTTCCAAAGTCAGGAAGTACCAGGACATGTGCATTTGTAAGTTTCTCCTTCAAAACTGCAAAACTTTATTTTACTGCCTCCTCCCAAATGAATTGTTTCTGTTTCAAATAGTCAATAAGTAGTGCAGCCATGGTACTGAAGTTCTTCACAAACCGCCTGTAGAAAGTTGCAAGGTCATGAAAACTCTGAATGTGGGTAATTGTCTTTGATGTGGGTCATTCTCGAATAACTTTCACCTTCTCTTGATCAACTTTGATTCTTTCAGAACTCACAACAAAGTCCAAGAAAATTAGGTTGTCTGTAATAAAGCTACATTTCTTGAGGTTGGCATACAACTTATTTACCTGTAACGCTTCAAAAACTTCCTTCAAATGTCGAAGATGTTCTTCCTTGCTATGGCTATAGATTAGGATATCATCAAAGTATACAACAATAGACTTCCCAATGAAAGGTTGGAATACCTTATTCATTAACCTCATAAAAGTACTTGGAGCGTTGGATAGACCAAAAGGCATGACTAGCCATTTATACAACATTTCACAAGTTTTGAACGTTGTCTTCCATTCATCACTGGGACGGATACGAATTTGATGGTACCCACTCTGTAAATCAATTTTGGAAAATAATTTTGATCTTCCCAATTTATCAAGCATGTCATCCAATCGAGGAATAGGAAATCGACATCGTACCGTAATCTTGTTGATAGCCCGGCTATCTACACACATCCTTCAACTTTCATCTTTCTTTAGAGTTAGAAGTACAGGTACAACTACTAGACTCATGCGGTAGTGTGACAAGTTAGGTAAGCTTGCTCTAGGGATAAGATTGATATGGTGTTGAATATACCTAAGTGGAGGGATTCTGGTAGGTAACTTATCAAGAATAATATCACTGAATTCCACTAGTAAATGCCGAACAAGATTTGGTACATTTTGAGACATAAAAGCTTATTTCGGCAAAAAAAGAGGTTGGTTCTAACCTTCGAACAGGCTAAATTGTTTGGTTGTTTCATCGGGGCAAGAATAATTTCACATTGTCTTTGTATAATGTGTATGTATTATTTTTGCCATTGTGCAAGGTATTTAAATCGAATTGCTATGGACAACCTAATAACATTTGACAAGCATTCATATCAACAATATTGTACAATACCTCGTCTCTGTACTTGCCAATTGAGAAAGGAATACGACACTGCTCCATCACTTTTATTTTGCCCACATCCTTGATCCACTTAATATGATATAGAGATGGGTGTGGCTGAGTTGGTAACTATAATTTATCCACCATGGTCTTAGACACTATGTTCTCGCTACTTTTGCTATCAATGATAAGATCACAGACCCATTGACTAAACATCGTGTCTTGAAGATGTTGCGGCCTTGAAACTCTACTTCTTTCTTTGGGGTATACATTAGTCACCTAATTACTAATGATACACCTTCATCTTCGTAAGTGAGCTCTTCAAGTTCCGCTTCTTCCGCAAACTCATCATCTTTCGGATAAACTTCTTCTTTAACGTCATCATCACAAGTAACCAAATTGATTGGTTTTCTTTGATGACATTGGTTAGAGTAATGACCTATTTACCAGCAATGGTAACATTTGTTTTCCCTTGGGATGGTATAAGGGTCGTTGGAATTGGACTTGCTCATTGTTTCCCTTTGTGGATGTGCAATCAGTTGGCTATGAGAGGGGTTTGTCCTTGGTGTTTCATTATGTGGCCTTTTCACAATCTTTCCTTTGCCCAAATCTAGTTTTTGTGATGGTGCAGAAGATTGTGATAGCATTAGGTTACGGGTTCCCCTTTTGTTGAGTTGTGCTTCAATTTTCAAAGCAACTTGACTGGCACTAGACAGAGTACTATGCGACTACTTAAACACCTCATCTTGAATATTGGCATGCAGTCCATCAATGAATTTTGAAATCTTCTGATTTTTAGATTCATGGATGTCAACACATGCTGCAAGTTTGTGAAATTTAGTAACATACTCATGCACTATTTAGTAGGCTTGCCGACAATGTTGATAGCGACTAAAAAGTGCCTACTCATAATCCAGGGGAAAAAGGTGCTCGACCGTCAATTGTTTTATCCGACGCCAAGTTCAAACTTTGTTTCTGTGTTATCGAATTCTTGCTGATTGTAACTGGTCCCATCAAGCTAATGAGCCTTTTTTGAGTCTATAGGCCATCAATTTGACATTCAGGTGTTCTTCTGTTCCCTAGTAATCAAAGAACTTTTCTACTTCAACCAGTCAATCGAGAAATTATTCGATCACGAATAGACCATCAAATTGTGAAATTTTAATTTTCATATGATAGTCATTTTGTCGAGGCCTTTGGTTATTTACTAGTGGAATTGGATCTTCTTCTTCTTTACTCAAATCTTCATATTGAAAAAGTTGATTTTTGTGTAGCCTGAGATTTTGATGAGGATTAGTCTCGTCATATCTCTATTATCGGAAGTTATTGTTTGGTCCACCAAGAAAGTGTTGGAATTGTTGAGTCAAGGTTGTAAGCATTGCTTCCATATTCTTTAATCTTCCTTTAAGTGCATCTACTGATTCCTTTGTCGCAAACCTCTAGTTAGTTTCTTCACCTGACATTATTTTTCTCTTTTTTTTTTCTTTTTTTTTTTTGTCTTTTTATTTTTTAAATAAGAAACAAACTCTCCAAACAATAAGGAAAAAAATGACACTTTTTTTTTACTCTAAGGAAAAGGCCAAGAAAACTCCAAAGTATATGTAGGATTTTGTTTGGGCTTGAGATATGATATGGTAATTAGGTAGTTGTTAGGCTTTGATTTTGGTAGATATTGGACTTGGATAATAGAGGCTAGGATTGAAATGTTTGTAAAGGTTAGAGGAAGTGACTTTGGTTTCAAGATAAGAGTAGTAGAAGAAAATTGGGGCTTCTCTTTCTCTTTTTTCTTTTCTTTTTTGCAGATAGTGGTGATTTGTAAAGATGCTAAGTAAGGTGATAAGGGTGGTCATTGAAATATCTTGGTGGTGTTGAAGTAGTAACCAGGAAAGCTCCGCCTAATATAAAGGAAGGCTCTGATACCGATTGATGTAGTGGCTTTTTTTAAATTTTGATCTAACTTGCATTCTCACAAAGAGAAAAGAGGAGAACAATTCTCAAAGAAAAGTCCTAAGAATATAAATGTATTTTGATTCAATATTCGATACCTTACAAGTGCAATCAAATGAGTTATTTATAGTTTACAAAATGTATTAGAGATCACATATTTAAAAAAAAAAAGGAAATTAAGTACAATCTATAATTAGCACTAAACCCAATCAATATTTAGCTAATGAAATACATACATAAAACAGACCTAACTTAATAATGTAAAAGTGAAAAAAAAAAGTTTTAATAAGTTGGGTTTCATTTGGTGTTTTAATAAGTTGGGTTTCATTTGGTGTTTTCATAAATTGGGTTTCATTTGGTCTTCTTTGGTTGATACTAATTTGGACTTGGGTTTTTTTTTGTGTTTTTAAAATATTTGAGCTACGTCAATTTAAAATATTTGGGCTGCATCACCTAAGCTCCTCTAATTCTAGTGTTACGACAAGACAGAACAAAAGAAATAAGAAAAGAAAAATAAAATAAAATATTTAATACAAACGCAAATTAAATCACCATTTCATTTTCATTTTTGATATGTCTTAATTTTTATATTTGGGCTGCACCACCACCTAAGCTCTTCTAGTTCTAGTGTTACGTTTGTTACGACAAGACAAAACAAAAGAAATCAGAAAAGAGAAATAAAATAAAATATCTATAACATTTAATACAAACACAAATTAAATCACCATTTCATTTTCATTTTTGATATGCCTTAATTTTTATTTAATACAAAATAAAAAATAAGCAATTGACAATAATATTTTTTATATTATAAAATTAAAAAAATATTTATAATCCCCAAAAAAATTAATTATCAAATTTATCATTTTCATTTTTAAATTAAAAGTATTTAAATATTTGAATAAAAATAAAATTCAATTTTCAGGAAAAAAAAAATTATTTAATTGAATGGAGGCGAAGGCACGGACGGCTGAGGTAGAGGAGGAGGCGGACGGCGGACGGTGCAAGGCAGCTGCAGGCGGCGACAGCTCCAAGAGACTCTTGATAAAAAGAAATTTATATATGTGATTGTTGTAATTAAAATATATCATGAAAGGAAAAAAAAAATAATTCTCTTTCATTTCATAAAACGAGTAAACTTTTCATCTATTTTTTGCAAAATCTTTTGTTCTTCCGTTGCTTCTGTCTCTCCGCACCAAACATACATAGAGTAAGTGTTTCAAGCGACAAAATGGCTTTTTCCAGGAGACCGTCTGTTAACAGGTTGTAGTACAAAAGCTACGGCAAAAATGAAAAGAAGTCTGCTGCTTGTCTTATCTTCTCCACTGCCCATTTCTTTATATTGTGTGGGAAATCCTTCATTATTTCTACAACAGAGTAACTAAAAGTATTTTTTATTTTTTGGTAAAAATTATACATTCAAGAGTCAAAACCTAATACAAACAGAGTAACTAAGATTTATTAAACTAAAACTCAAGATATTGAACTATTAGAAAGTTGAATCAATATCATGTTACTAAGTAATTAAAGCTGAGTTTTCACAACATTTGAGTACACTTGAGCAAGCCATAGCCATGCATGATGTGCCATCAACTGAGCCAACAATGGGGGTTTTGTCAATATTAATTTCACTTTTCGTAACAAGAATATTCTAGCTATCTCTTCCACCGAGCATTAATTTTAAATCTTGGCTAATAAATAGGATATCCTTGATAATGATTAATGACATTGAACCAAAAAAAAAAAAACCCCATTAAGCTGAAAAAATCATGCATATCCAACAACTTACTATCAAATTAATTAATTTAAAGCTCTTTTTCATTAAAAGTCACCTTCCTTTCAAGCCAGATAGTTCATAGCTAGACTATACAGTTTTGAAGAAAGTCATGTTCCATATAATTAATCTCGCCTGAAAATCATTCAATAACAACCTATATATGATATTCTTTCTATACTAGGGAAAGGAATTGATGAAGAAGATTCTATATATCTTAATTAGTTATATTAATCACATATGATCCAGTTGAAAAATGTTGCATGCCCCAAGAAAATTGATCCTCAAGGGCTTTATAGGGTTTCATCATGCACCCTGTTCAATCGATTGACAATACTTGTTTCTCTTGATTTTGTTTAAGCTCCTACAGTAGACGACCAAATATATGTTTGTTATTTTAGGGTTTCTATACTTTTCCTGCTCATTTATTTTATGGAATTAAAGTATGTTTGCTGTACTTCTATATATCGTTTCTTCATTAGTTTAGCAGTCATATTGTCTTTTCACTGTGACTTTTGAAAAAGCTTTTCACAAGGTTTCCTTTGCCTTGTAGACTTTGGCTAGTCATTTGTTTACCCTCAACCAAGCCGTAGCCGTGGCCCCTTATAGGATAATTTTCTCACCTTTTATTGGGTCATTCTAACTACATTTCAGTAGCCCTCTTGCCCATAACGAGAGTCTTGTGATAATTTATTTCATCTAAGCCTCCAACTAAAGCTACTTTCTTCTATGCTTGTAACCTGATTTTATTGTCTTATTTTGTTGCTTAATTTATTGGCTATTAAACACATGGTTTTTCCCTAGAACAAGTATCCTATTTTGTAGGTACCTGTAAAACTCTTACCTTAATTGATGGGGGAGGGTTTGAGCATAAAAAAATACCAATGGGACGGTACATGTGAGGCATTTAAAATAGCCATTAGGTATGGGTAAGATGGTAGGGATTCGTCCCTCTACCCATGTCTTATCTCAATAAAATTATTACAAATATGTGTATATATATTATAATTCATAAATTCAAAAAAGAAACAAATAAGATATGTTCTTACAAATTTAAAACCTAACCTAGTTATGGCCTCTCTTGCCTTTCACTTTCACTACTGACAAATTAAAGTGGTAATTTTTTATTACTTAATGCATTGAAACAATATAAAATATTACAGACATTGTTTTTTAGGTTTTCACTTGTATTAATGTTAGATTTTTTTTATTATCAAATTATTATAAAGTTATATAAATTATAAATATAAATTTGTTAGAATAAAATATATTAGGCACATACCCATTGTTTTATGGATACGGAGATGAAGAGTTAAACAAGATACTCTATAAAAATACGTACAGATACAAGTATGGAGATGAAGACAAAAATAAAAAAGTCAATATAAAATCAGATTAAAAAAAACAAATCCCCTACCTATACCTTCCCTAGGCTGTGTCCTCTCTCTCAATGTCAATTTTGTTGAATTTTGACCTAAATTTTATTATTAACAAGGAAAAAAAAATCACACATGCATGATTCAGCCAAATGCATGGTTGTATAATATGATTGGTTAAATGCATCCTTAGATGTCGCATAGCAATGCCAGGTTATAACTTAATTTATGATCTGAAGAATGCCCGGCCCGTTGCAGATCGAGCATCCAAAAATCTGCATAACAATGGCGTAAATTTGAACATGCATTAATTAGAGGATACCAAATTCTTGCAGATGATATATAGGATATATAATGATAAATTAGACTGGGATAAATTTTATATTTTGTAACATGCATTAATTAATATAAATTTTAAAATCATGTGATATATAATAAAATGATTTTAAAATTTATATCAATGTATGTCTATATATAATTAAATAACAATTCTTGTTATTAATGGCTTGGAACCCATAATTAGGTTTCAGAAACTCAACTGATATATGCTAACAATTTTTTTATTATTCTGAATAAATATTAAATATTAAAATTTACTAAAAATCTAATTGACAAATGATCCCAACATTTTTTACCTAAAAATTATTGCTAGATATTAAAAATTAGGAAATTAATGTGGGTTGTAAACCTTTGGGGCGTTCATCAACTCACCAACCTCAATGATGGACGTCATTAAAAAGGACAGCTAACCCACAAATAAGAGCCATTGCCGTTTGCCAGGGCGGGATTCATTTGACTTTTGTGGGTATATAATTAAGTAGATTTAAAAAGTAGGGTTTAATTAAATGAAGGGTGGAACTGAGCCATGCCAGAAGTAGTTGTTGAGATCGTCAACAAAGAAGAAGGGATCCTATATTTATAAACTATTACTAATTTATTGGAAACCAAAATGTTAGTGCCATCCATTACTACGTAATACTCCTACTCCATATATATCCATTGCTTGCTTGCAGCGAAAGACCATGTGGATTCAACAAACTGGACTCTTCTTTTATCGAACGGAGAGGTCAAGGAACTCAATTTATTAATTCTTATATGATTATTGTTTTATATTAGAAGTGGCATTTGATGGTTAGGGCACTCTTGGCATGGTCATGCACAAGTACTATATATATTATAATTTTTCAAAAAAAAAAAATTACTGATGTTGTGGTTGATGTTTTATATGGAAAATAATTAATTAATATTAAAATATGATGATGGTATTAATATATTTTCCATCAATTCCCGTAGACAAATTGCTCTATATATTTTTTATTTTTTTAACCTACCCCCTAAGGAAGGCTCAAATCCCTATTTCTGTTTCAAGAAGCATCTCTTTAACTTACCCGCTAATTATTTAGAAAAAGAAAAAAAAAAACTTGAATAAACGAATTAATTAGGAAGACAAAAATAGGGAATTCATCAATAAGCTGTGGAAGCTTCATGGTTGCAACTGCGATATGCATTGCAGGCTGACGGATATAGTCAGCCCTTTCTCCCATTCTCCTTCTCTTAATTAGCTTTCATATTCATCTCCCTTCCATTCTCTCACTCTTCCACCTTTGTCGCCTTCTTTCCACAATCCCTTATACTCTCTCGGATCCCTATTCTTGGACCTGTCCGTGAAACTCAGGGTCTCTTTATATATCTTCAGGTGGAATTCGTTGGATACAAATGGAAGCCTACATCACCACTGCGCGATTTCTCCTGGAGAGTAGCCGATGGGTTTGTATCCCCTCGATCCGACTCCGAGGAATGGGTTCTGAGTTGCTTAGAAAGCGCATATTCTAGCCCTGTTTTCAATGATGAAGCTGAACATGGTGACTTCCTTAAAGCGAAGAATATGGGATCCCTACTGGGAAGAAAGCCCTAATCAACTCATGGAACTGGGATGATCTTTTGTGCAAGATTCGATCGAGGGCCATTGTCTTAGTCCATCTCCCAGTTGAGCAAAAATAAAAAACAAAATACTACGGTTATACAAATAGGGCTTGGCTATGGGGGTTGGCTAGATTTGATTTATCACTGTGTCTGCAAGACAAGCCTATTTTTTTTTTTTTCAGCATGAGAAACTGGATCTTGAGGTTTGAAGGAATGGACACCCCAATACATGAAGTGCCCATATCCCTTTGATTAGACTAATCAAAATATCAACACAAGGATCGCTTTCAAATTGTAATAAAATACGCAAAGTTTTGGATGGTTTCAACATATTTGCTTGCACGTCCTCTCTATTAAACTAATATTCCACTGGCCATCTGTCACATTAGGACCCATTTCTTATTGCTATATCTCTCCTTCTTCCTCTCTTCCTCCAAACTCTATCTTTAAGCCGTCTTGCAGGCCATAAGATCACCTTCACGGTCACCACCATCATCATCATTATCATAATACTGGCAACAATTCAGACCCACCCAATTTCAGTCCAACTGCCTGCAACTTCTAAGTGCTTCCTAACATGGACGGCGGGTTCAGAGGCATCCATGTGTAATTGAGCAAGAAGAGGACGAAAATTCGCCCGAGAAAAGCGGAGATTCGCCTGGCTCCGGCGTGTCCAACGACAACAAGATGGCCTCCTCTTCCTCCCCTAAGAGAAGGTTAGTACGCGGTATTTGTTTGCTACATAAAATTGGGGTTTGGTTTTGCAGTTCAAGTATATATATGGTGCATCTTGAGAATGAGATAAAAAATTTAAAACGAGAAGGTTGTGGGGTGTGATTCAGTAGGCGCGGCATAGAGAAAAGAGTGGTCTCAGTGCCCATCAGAGACGTTGAAGGGTCAAGGCTGAGAGGCGACGGTGCTCCGCCGTCGATCGATCGATGGGCTTGGCGGAAGTACGGCCAAAAACCCATCAAAGGGTCACCTTACCCCAGGTAACTTGTCCCAGAGTTTTATTATGGTGTAAGAACAATAATTTCGGGCCCAAAAAGGCCGAATTTGCTAGTTGATCAGCCAGAATGACTAAAATGTTCTTGGGTTATTAGTGATAACAATTTCCATAAGAGTATTTTCGTTATTTCAGCTAGTCGGCCAATGAATTGAGCATTTCCATGCCATTCAGATTGAATATCATATTCTCAGTGAAAATGAATTGAAGGACAAATTCAATCAAACAATAAAAACATATAGAATGCAATTAGTCCACTTTCTGAGATGATTAAGGAATCCTAATTTTCAAGTATACAAGCTGTCACCAAATTTTTCTTAATTTATCTCTATGGCTTTTGTCTACTATGTGATTTGGCAGAGGGTACTACAGATGCAGTAGCTCCAAGGGCTGCCCGGCCAGAAAACAAGTAGAGAGAAGCCGCGCGGATCCCAACATGGTGGTTGTTACGTATTCGTGCGAGCATAACCACCCTTGGCCGGCCGCCAGAAACACCCACCACCACAACAATCAAGAGACCTCCACCGCCGACGCTATACCGGTACAATCAACTGTATCTTCGAAAAACACGACGGCCTGTGAAAGTCGATTGCAGCTTGAGCCAGACGAGAAGTTTGCCAATTTGGGAGAAGCGAATCTGATCGGAGGGTACGAATTCAACTCGTTTTCCGACTGGGAAGTTGAGGCGGCGGCGGCGGCAACGACGACGTCTACCTGGCTGGAGAGTCCAAGAATGGGTGAAGGGGCGATGAAGGAGGAGGACGAGTGGCTGTTCGCAGACCTGGAGGAGCTGCCGGAGTGCTCGGCAGTGTTCCGGCGGCGGGTGTTGGAGAGGGCGGAGGAGGAGTGCCGGCGGTGCAATTTAGCCACTACAGGGTGAGATCTGCTGCCACGTCGGGGTACGCCGCATGAACAACCATGGAGCAGCTCAATAACCATGGGGTGCTTTTTCCTTTATTTTACTTCTTCTTTTTTTTTTTATATATTTGACTTAGATGTCTTAAGTCTTAACCTGTGTAACGTGGAGTGGAGTGGAGTGTGTTAACCAATAAAAGGTCGCCACCGCCCGCTTTGATCATCTGTCTCATAATTTAAATTCCCTTTATTTAAAATTAAATTTATGAATAAGAATTAATTTTTCCTTTAAAGAAGAAAATTTTACTGCTTGTGGCTTATTGGATGGAATAAGAAGTTGCATTCTTCCCGCCTCTAAGTTATAAAAATAGCTTCTTTTTTCAACCCAAAAAAAAAAAACAAAAATTGTAAATAAACATAATTCGTAGACGCTCGCAAAGAGATACCCGTGACTTGAAAACATCGTCTATTTTTTGTTAATAAATAAAATTATGTACTTCAAGTCTTAGTATAAACTATATTACACGGAAACACTTCATAGGTGCCATTTTCCCATTTCCAAAACGTTTCGGAAACGTTTCTTATTCTCGTTTCGAACCCTATTTATGCTTATTTTTTTAGAAAAATGTCCGTTTCCTATCAGAAACGTTTTCGTTTCCATGCAACATAGAGTATCATGCAACATAGAGTATAAGAGACGCTAAAACTTACTTATGAGAGTCCAACTTAAAAACAAGAAGAAGCTCCCTAATAGTACCACCAACCTACCACTAGGCGATATCCTAGCCAGTAGCCACCAAGAGAACCAAAGCAATGGAGAGAAATTCCTAATGAAGCTCTACTTTGACCATAGATTAGATGACAAATAGAAATAGGTCTGGCTCAATCAAAAGAATATATATCGAATAGACAAAGCAATCCCTTCCCTGCTTTCCTCCTAATGTAGCCACCATCTTTTGCAAAAATTCTACACGAGCAGATCATGCGGCAAAACAAACCAGCCGCATCACATTAAAGCAATCAATTTCGGATCAAAACCCTAGTTTGAGCAGCATCCAACTCTCTTCAAGGCCGAAACATCTTGACCCACATCAATTTTCTCACCCTTGGAAGGCACAGCAGTTGCTGCTGCTGCTCCATCTTCGGCAGCCTCCATGGCCTTCTTGCTGACGATGCGGTATATCTGTGTGAGGACTTCTGCAAATGCATTGTCCACATTGATTGCTTCCAGAGCCGAAGTTTCCATGAAAATGAGGGACTCCCTCTCTGCAAACGACTTCCCATCCTCGGTTGAAACGGCAACAAGGTGCCGAAGGTCTGATTTGTTACCAATCAGCATGACAACGATGTTTGGATCAGTGTGATCCCTCAACTCCCTTAACCATCTTTCGACATTTTCAAATGTTGAGTGCCGTGTCACGTCATACACGAGCAGTGCACCCACAGCGCCTCGGTAGTAGGCACTTGTGATGGCACGATATCTGAAAGCAGCAAAGCGATGAGCAGCTGTCAAAACCCAAGAATATAGGGTAACTTGTACTAAGAAATTCAATGGTTTTTGCAACGATAATCAGCAAGAGAAATGAAGATACAAAATTGAAGGGAGCATCCATAGAAAATTGAGAATCCATGCAATCATCAACCATTTAACTTGTTTACTAAATTGACAGCACAATTTATACCAAGTCCACAAAATCTACTTGAAGTTGTATCGTTTGACCATACAATACCATCTTGGGGCAACAAAAGCGTTCTTCCCCATACACAAAGCAACGTCTTCCATTCATTCTTCTACAAAAGCTACTCCAAATTATCAACACGTAAAAGCATATGTTATCTGATCCAGGATGGTGGATATCAAACAACAAAATACAATACAACTACCTCTAATCAAATTGGCACGTACTTCAGCCATATATATTACCAGCAGACATGATGAATCAGTTCATTCAATCTGGTTAAGGATACATTTATTTCACTGATATTGGAGATCAGTTGAAAACCAGAGCAAAAAACTAATTACGACAATCAAAATTGCACTTTCAGTGAATCAGAGACTGGCAATTGGGGGTGTGTATGTATGTGTTGTGTGTGGGTGGGTGTGGGTGTATTATGGCACTCACAGCTCACCAATGGTACCAACGCTTATGGCAGCATGAAAGTTTGAAGAATAGGAAAAAACAAACCAAGACGTGAAGCCCACCTGCCATTCCGAACCACATGCACGCAGATCTTTCTTTACAGTATTATCATAGCTAGAAGTTAAAAATTTCATGCAAACAGTAATTCAACTAGATGAACCCATAATGCATACATATTTCAGTATGTATAGAACCAAAATACCACTAACAGCCAAAGGGCAGCTTCATAGCCTTGATCCCTAGCTCCATATTAACCTCTCCAACATAACCAAGTACAAGAAGGTGGCAACAATCTCCAACATATTCACTATTCTGGCAAAGCATAACACCTAGTACATATCAATTAGTAAGCAATTGCAAACCTCACTTCCACAATATTGGTGGTAAAGCTTCCACCCTCTCATATAAATGGAAAATTGTGCCTGGCATTTTATACAATAGTAAATTTTTTAGCAAAGTTGAAAGGAAATTTCTATAAGATGGCTATAAAACCAACTTTGTTGTCTAAGTCTAAATGTTGGGCGCTAAATCACCGACATGTGCAAAATATGAGTGCAATAGAGATGAGGATGCCATGATGAATGAGATTATTCATAATAAGGACAAGTTAACTCCTATTGAAGATTAGATGCATGAAATACAATTAAGATGATTTAGTTATAAGAAAAGAAGAAGAATAGAGGTTCTGGTTGTCAAATGGGCCTGGGTAGAATTCACTCCTAAAAGCTAGCTTAGATGAGGGTGCCCAAACTACAAATAAACAACATAACAGTCCAATAACTTGGTGATGTGGGACATTGCAACTTCAACACCCTCCCTCACGCGTAGCGTGCAAATACATACGAGCAGAGTCCAAATCCAACACCGCAAACAAAAGCATGCTCCAATACCATGTCAAATGGGCATTGGTAGAACTCACTCCTAAAAGCTAGCTCAGAGGAGGGTGCCCAAACCACATATAAATAACATAACAGTCCAGGAACTTGGAGATGTGGGACAAATGCAACTTCAACACCAGTGAGGAGGGCAGGTGAAATGGAATTGGACTTTAGCAAAATTGCTAGAAAAAACTTGGTCAAAAACTCTTAGATAGGATATGAGTTATATAATCCTTATAGAAAATATGGCCTATATAGAGATGATTGCCGAGTTGGAACTCATGTAGCCAATCCCATGCAGAGGGATTAAGGTTTAATATGTTGATGGGTGGGTCCTTATTGTATCTCACCCAGTTTTTATTCAAAAGAATCACACAAGGTATCAGTGCTGTGTTGTGTCTGCATAAAATGTCAATATCTGTGCTTCCTAGCAGGTGACAATAACTGTTGTCATTTGCTGGTCAGCAAAATACAGATGACTAATATGAATTAACTGATGGAATTGGAAGCCAACAAATGCAAGTTTTCTCTGGCAAGCTCATAACACAAGCATGCTGGATATTTTGTTTTACATAATAAATCCCCTACCTCTATAACACAATATTAGAAACCCAAGATCCAAGAATGAACAGGTTCTCCATAGCACAAATGTCAGGAGACTGAAACATTACTGTGACATGCAAATGATGCAGTCAAGACAAGTGGGACCCATCAATTAAGATTTTTGGTTTTATCTGCTTATGTCATAGAGGGAGGGAGGTCATATTATTGTTTTAACAAATTTTATGAAAGGCTTTTAAGTAGTATTGGATTAATAGATTAGATAAGATTACAATTTTTACAACCTTAGTGCTGTGGAGATTAGTTCGTATTAATAAAATCCATAGACAAATTTTATGATAGTACATTACATTAGATAAGAATATCAAGCATAACATTAGATAAGATCATGATTGGTTTCTATTAAGATTTTTAGTTTTATCTGCTTATATGATAAAGCTTTTATTTTTATACTTTGAAGTGTCAGATTTTATGATAGACTTTAAGCGGTATTGGAATTAATACATTAGACAGGATTATTTATGAAAGAATTCTAGTTATTTTACAAGTTTTAGCATTTAAATATAACTGAATATTATAATTGAAAAATATGATTTTTAAGTAGGAATAAAACTTAATCCTTTGGAAGATATGTTAGCTCTTTGCTCCCCTCCACCACCCCCACCAACCCCCCCCCCAAAAAAAAAACCCAACACACACACCCCTTCCCCTAATATCTGTACTTATTTCTTCTCTTATTCTTCTATCCTCTCCCCTCCAGCTAGATAACCATTTTGGTACCTCCTCCTCAGTTATGAAAGGATTCTAGTTGTTTTACAAGTTTTAGCATTTAAATATAACTGAATATTATAATTGAAAAATATGATTTTTAAGTATGAATAAAACTTAATCCTTTGGAAGATATGTTGCCCCCCCCCCCCCCCCCCCCCCCCCCAAAAAAAAAAAAAAGAAAAAAAAAACCAACACACACACACACACCTTCCCCTAATATCTGTACTTATTTCTTCTCTTATTCTTCTATCTTCTCCTCTCCAGCTAGATAACCATTTTGGTACCTCCTCCTCAGTTATGAAAGAATTCTAGTTGTTTTACAAGTTTTAGCATTTAAATATAACTGAATATTATAATTGAAAATTATTTTTAAGTATGAATAAAACTTAATCCTTTGGAAGATATGTTAGCTCTTTGTTCCCCTCCACCACCCTACCCCCCACCCCCCCCCAAAAAAAAACCAACACGCACACCCCTTCCCCTAATATCTGTACTTATTTCTTCTCTTATTCTTCTATCTTCTCCTCTCCTGCTAGATAACCATTTTGGTAACTCCTCCTCAGTTCCTGCTCTTCTCCTTGCTTCTTCTTCTTTTGCCCCTTCTCTGCCTCGCATCCTCATAGGCAAATAGATTAATGTTTACCCACCCAATTAAATGGAAATCAGTAAAATGGATAAAATTCTACATATACAACATACATGATGGTAACATAAGGGTACTACAATTTTAGATACTTGATTTAAAAGGTGTCAAGACTTTAACAATTGTAAAGAAGATAATCCTTAGAGAGAATTAATTGCATTGACAAGAATTTCTTTAAGAAAACACATTGCTGAAAAATGCATGAGCTCTAAAAAAATACTGATGGTTTCAACCACAATAAAATAGTGAAAAAAAATTATCATTCAATAGAATCAAACTAGTCAATGCATTTGATTGGGTCAAATACATTCTTGTTTGTGACCTTAAGAGTCTTGGACCTTGGCAGCTATTTTCTTGATGATGTGCATTTGGAGGGAACGGAATAGAGGACATTCTGTTGGTAGATATGGATTGATAGTCTTAATTTGTGCAATTAGCAGCCTTAACTTACGGGAATATGATAGTTAAATTAGGGACTACGATTTGTCTGATTGGCATAATTTGTGTTGATAGACTTGTTTTAACCTTTTCCTTTTTTATTTCAATTGTCTATGTACAAAAGGGGTAATTGATTCTTAATAAACCAAAAGGTTTTCTCTCCTTGTTTTTATCTCATTCAATAGAGGGCATTAAATGGCTTGTTCATGGATTAAAATCCTATCTAGACTTTTCATGGATTTCAAGGAAATGTAGTAGATTTTCTTCTACTTTTGACTTACTACAAAGCTCAACCTAGGGGATTGTAACTAGCTCCTAGACTTCCTTGTACTTATTTAAAATAAAATAGATTAAAACCTCTATCCTTCCTGTGATCAGTGTTGTGTAGGCATTTTATAAAATTTTATAAGACATTGTGTATAGCTTGAATGTGATGATGACTTGAAGAGAGAGATTCTCATTTGAAGTCAAATGATGGCTTGAGTGTAAGAGAGGTTATCTAAGAGATTGTGGTCAGGCGTAGAAGTAAAATGAAAAATTTAGTGTTGTAAAGGAAGCGTCTAACTGGCTATGGAGAAGAGGAGATTTGCCTCCTAAAATATACTTTGCATATGGATAAATTGACCATACACTCCCTAAACTTTGGTACTTTTGGCCAGGGCACCCTTGTACCTTGTTTTCCATCAAAAATGTCCTTGTACTTTCCTTAAATTGCCAGGACACACCTTTTGTTAGAAATGACATTTTAACTTAAGATTAAATTAAATTAAATAAAATAAAATTTAAAACAAATAGAAATAAAATCTAAAAAATCAAAAGTGGCCACCAATTATCCAAATCCATCGTTGTCAACTGTTCCAATCATTCCCAAACCTAATCTCATTTTGTTTTTTGTTTTAAATTTAACTTACGTTAACTTAACCTCAATTCAATTAACATCATTTCTAACAGAAGGGGTGTCCTACCAATTTAAAGTGCAAGGACCTTTTCAACAAAAAAATAAATTGCAAGGGTGTCAAGGCCAAAGGCCTAAAATTCAGGGAGCGCATGGTCAATTTATCCTATATATATTCCCTCACTAGAGGGTAAAAATAAATTGCAAGGATGTCTAGGCAAATGTCTAAAGTTCAGAGGATGAATAGTCAATTTGTCCTATATACATAATGCCATCACTGGAGGGTCGGGTTAGGAAGGGCACCCGATGTAAAATTTTGCCACACTATTCTTTTGCATGGGGTTCATATTATCAATGTGGCATCTAGAAGTCAATTGACATTATAAATGTTATGCTACCAACTTTACCTTGGTTAGGATAAGATATAATTCATGATTTATATATATGTGTGTGTGTGTGTGTGTGTGTGTGTGTGTGTGTTTCAAAAGACCAAAATACCCTTGCTTTTGGTACTAGTATAAAAAGAGAACTTAAGGCCCCATTCTCGGATTTTAAAACACATGCGCACACAGAGCATTTGGCGAAGAGAGAGAGAGAAGAAGATGGGAGAAAAAAAAAAGCAGCATAGAGTTAACGGGCCCAAGCTGTATTTTCAACTCCTAAAGGGTTCCCCCCCCCCCCCCCCCCCCCCTAAGTAACTCCTCTGTTTCAAAGCATGCCTCTGCTTCCAACCCAATTTTAAGCACAAGTTTCAAATCATAGAGCCTTGGTTTCAAACATGGCTCAATGAAGCTGAATTCCAGATTCCAAAAATATCAAAAACCTTGAAATTTGTGTGTTAACCTTCCTAACTTGTTCAGAACATACATCTAACTCTTTAAATATCCACAAGAATTCTCCGTAAAATAGAAGTCATTCTCTTCACTAAAACAACAATACCTTTCCAAACATTTAAGGATTTACGTGCCAAATGAATCTTCCTTCATCCAAAACAGTTCAACGTGAGTTACATATATGTCCTCATTTTGTGTTCAAAAATGCAAAATGAACAATCTATATGGCACATTGGCACTCCCATGCTATGGTTTTTTATCTTTACAAAAATTATCATTACGAAATACCAAAATCTTCGTTCAAGGCAAAACTTCCATTTCTTCTTCACTCCACTTATTTCCTTTCCTTTGGGAGAATCAGATTCATCTAATCACATTGAATGTGTGAAATGAGCATGAAAAGGTCAACTAGTCAATGGGAGGAGTAAACTCTTCTCATCATATTCACCATCCTAAGCACCCAGATCTACAGCTCCCATGCTCAATGTTGACTAACTCAAACATGGTAAAAAAACAGTACTACCAGGACTCAAAAAAATTACCAATGGCCATGGTTTCATGTAATGAGAGTAGAAAACTAACGTTGATGCCCTTTAAACAACATTGTTCGTGCTTCCATAAATTATGCATCATGTAAACATCATTGTTCAGGCCAGACTCCCTCCCTCTCAGTTGCAAAATGGGAGAATGCAGGCTCAAATGTCAAATACCCTTTTTATATTAGTACTAAAGCAAGGAATTTTGGTGTTTTAGAAAATCCATTTCTCCATTATTTTAATTTCCAAGTTCTATGTGTGTGTGCGTGCACATGTACATTTGAGGAGACAAATCTCCTCTTCCTCATAGCTGGCCATACCCTTTCTCTTACAAACCAAAATTTTTCATTTTACTTCTCCTGCTGACAACCGCAATCTCTTGCATAACCTCTCCTACACTCAAGCCATTATTTGGCTTTTGAAACATAAATCTCTCATCTCAAGTCATCACATATCCCAAGCCATACACAATGTCTTATAGCCATGCATCCTCTTTCCAAGCCCTGCCATTCATTTCTTTCCCTCAACCTCATTTTCTCTCTCCAACATCACTCAATCCACTATTTATTCAATCTATCAAGTCCAGTCATGTCACAAATCATTCTATCTTTCAAAGATCATGTTTGCTCATTCATTGACTTGTCTTGTCAAATAACATCATGGTTTCATCATATTTCATAGATAAATTTACCTCATTTTATGTTTGGGTTTCTATTGCTGGATTATCCATTTGCTTATCGGCCATGCCGTTGGAATCATCTCAACGCTATGATTACTATAAACCCATTACTCTAATTTGGGTTCCAGACAACTTCCAACGTCCCGCAGTCTCAATCCTCAACCCTAAATTGAATGTTGCTCCACCCAATCTCCATTTTATTTGTCCATTTCCTCCAATCAATTAATTGACTTCACATCTTGTCAGAGCTTGCACTCAAAATCTACCTCATTATACATGCTTGCGGAGTTTTATGTATTTGTTATAATTGTGATCTGGAATTTAAATTTGACTGAGATTGGAATTCCTAATTTGACCATGACTATGACTTCAAATTTGACTATGATTAGGATGTTATCAAATTCAATTTTGACTGTGATTTATCTCTTCTGAAGGAATATCCTCATGAATTATTTTCTGATCAGGATATAATTTTCTGTGTACATCTATAGATGATTTTAGATATATAAATAGGTGCTCAATGCTTTGGAATTAGTCGCAACTATATCACTATTGTAGTGGCAATCAATGTTCAAAAAGGCGGCCGCTGCCAAGGTGTTAGGCGGCCCCTGCCCGCCACGAATACATGCAAATTGACACCCTAGGCGCCAGGCCCAATCGAAGCCCAGCCGCCTAATTTTTAACAAGATCCACACCAGATCCAACGAGTTTCAGACTTGTTCCAAAGATGGAAAGACTAGATCTGACTGATTTTAATGAGATCCACACCAGATCTGACAAGGTTTCAGGCTCAGGACGGCAAATCCGGCCATATGCAACAATATGCAAAGCTTCAATTGCCGAAGAAGGAGTACGAAGGAGTAGTGAACGAAGGAGACCGAAATAGTGCATGGTAGTGACTAGAGAGTCAGTGCCAACACCAATCGGACATCAAGGATCAATCAACGATATATTAGTATCTGGGCTGCCACGAGATCGCCGTTGACGTCAACCGTGCAGAGCTCTTTTGCTGTGTGCGCCATGACCCAATATAAGCCATTATACACACACCCCAATATAAGCATGTCTTTGTTAGTTTCATCATCTATCATCCTAAGAAGTTCATTATGAATCAACAAGTTTTTCTTCGCACATGTTTATGTTGAACCTGCAATTCGATTCTACTAGATGTTGGATATTTCACTTATTTTTCCAGATTTCATTTGTCTTTTCAACTTTGATTTACCTAAAAATAATATCAAATTATATCAAAAAATTAAAAAAAAAAAAAAACAACAACAACAACAACAACAATTTTCCTAGGCCCCACCTAGGCGCTAGGCCCCAATCTAGAACCCGACTAGCGCCTAGCGCGTTTTAGAACATTGGTGGCAATATCACTTTTGTTATAACTATAAAAGTATGCACAGGGTTAGTAACTAGGGCAAACAAAGAAAAGAATTTGAGAACTGAAATCTGGAATTTAGAATGATCAAGAATTAGAAAGAATAGAAGAGTTGTTGATTATATACTCAACGACTAAGCAGATAAAAGGCACACAAACATAAAGTGCGCAAAACAAAACACTATCATAAGAAATTACGTTAGTTAAGACTACCAACATATAGCAGTACAATATAATTACAAAGAGGAGAAAGCACAACATAA
The DNA here is from genome assembly GCF_014633365.1 of Diospyros lotus. Classification (NCBI taxonomy): domain Eukaryota; kingdom Viridiplantae; phylum Streptophyta; class Magnoliopsida; order Ericales; family Ebenaceae; genus Diospyros; species Diospyros lotus. The sequence continues at coordinate 17,506,657 of NC_068339.1, read as the reverse complement.
AGCAGTAGAGACACAGCTTCAAGTAACACTTCCTTTTACATTCCCCCTCAATTGTGACTCTCCTCCGTCAGGTTGCTTGCTTGAAGAGCCATTAAAGCTTGAGTCTGATTGTATAGGTGACTTCTTTAGATTGAGCCTTTCACATAGAAACCTGAATCTGCTACTAGGTAATCCCTTAGTAAATATGTCAACCAACTGATGTAATGAAGGCATATACCGAATTTCAACAGCACCTTTTTCAACCTTTTCTCTCACAAAGTGAACATCAATTTCAATGTGTTTGGTGCGGGAGTGGAAAACCGAGTTTTCAGCAATACTCTTTGCAGCCATATTATCACTCCACACTATAGGAGTAGGACCACAACTGTAACCCAACTCTGAGAGTAGTGATTGCAGCCATAAAATTTCAATTATCCCTTGGGCTATAGTTCCATATTCAGCCTCTCCAACTGACCAAGCCACTACTATTTGCTTCTAGGAGCTGCAAACAATCAAGTTTTGACCAATAAAAACACATACCCCACTTGTAGATTTCCTGCTGACTTTGCAACCAACATGATCCGCATCCATATAGACTACCAAAGGTAAATCAAGAGGAGCTGGTGCAAAGAACAGACCTAGACCCAAGGTACCCTTAACATACCGTAGAAGTCTCTTGCAGGCTACCCAGTGTTGTTGTTTAGAGGATGATAAGAACTGGCTAAGTTTAACAAAGGATAAATCTAGTCTAGTATATGTTAAATATTGAAGAGAGCCAATGATGGTACGATAAAGAGAGAGATTATCAAACACTTCACCCTCTTCAGTCAAAGAATTAGATGAATTCATAAGAGTATTACTAGGCTTACAATCCATCATACCAGCCTTTCCCAACAAATCCAGTGCATATTTGGACTAGGTAAGATAAATTCCAACATTAGTTCTATGTGCTTCAAACCCAAGAAAATAATGCACTGAATCCAAAGTCTTGAGAGCAAAATTTTTATCCAAATCATGAATAAAAGTCGAAAGAGCTTGCAAATCTGAATCAGTCACCAAAATGTCATCAACATAGATCAAGACAAATAGGACAAATTGAGAGGTGCGTTTAACAAACAGAGATGCATCAGACACTGCCCTCACAAAACCCCATGACTGCAAAGCCAATCGCAACTTTGTATACCAGGCTCTAGGGACCTGTTTAAGTCCATAAAGGGATTTTCTTAATCTGCAAACATGTGAGGGACAATTCATATTCACAAAGCCCTCAGGCTGAGACATATATACCTCCTCAATCAAATCACTATTCAGAAATGCATTGTTAATGTCCACTTGTTGGATATCCCAACCAAAGATAATTGTCAAAGTGAATAAAACCCGTATGGTTGGAGCTTTAACTACTAGACTAAAGGTCTCCATATAGTCCACTCCTGGTGTTTGAAGAAATCCCTTGACTACCAACCGAGCCTTGAATTTGAGGACTGATCCATCAGGGTTGTACTTAACCCTATACGCCCATTTACACCCAATGAGGTCCATACTGTCAGAATATGGAACTAGCTCCCAAGTGCCATTTTGTTTCAATTCGGTAAATTCCTCCTCCATAGCATTAACCCATCTTAGGTCTAAAAAGGCCTTATGTATAGAACTAGGAACTAAGGAATTGGTGAGGGCATGAGGAGAATTTAATTGCAGCTGTTTGGCCTTGGACTTGGTAAGCATAGGATGAATAGAAGGAAGAGGTGGAGCTGTGTATTTAGATACATGTGATATAGGTTGAGAACAAGATTGAGGTACAGGTAAAATTGATACATGATTAATAGAAGAATCAGATACCTGATTGGAAAGAGATCTTGTGGATTGAGAAGAGACTTGAGTTTGACAAGGAGGAAGACTCAGGTTGTGCTACTTCAGGAAAGGTTGACAAAGGAATAGACTCAAAATATGAAGTAGAAAAACTAGGAGAACAAGACTTAGAAACAAAACCAAGAGAAAACAAAGAGATGAATGGAAAATCATCAGGATTAAACTGAACATGCCGAGAGACATAAACTCGACCAAATGGATGCAAACATTTGTACCCTGCCTGTACATGACTATACCCAATGAAAACACATTTAGTAGAATGAAACTCAAATTTGTGCTTGTTATAAGGGTGCAAGTAAGGAAAACAAGCACAGCCAAAGGGTTGCAACATCAGATAATTTGGTTGTTTGTGAAAGAGAAGCTCAAACGGAATTTGGAATTTAAGAGTAGAAGAAGGCAGTAAATTGATAATGAATACTACTATTCGGAAGGCTTCAACCCAAAATTTGAGTGGCACATGAGAGTGTGATAACAAAGTTAACCCCATTTCCACAATATACTTGTGTTTACATTCTGCTACCCCATTTTGCTGATGGGTGTAAGGACATGTGAATCGAGGTTGAATCCCACAGGTATAAAGATAGGGTAAACTCTCCCCCATTATCAATTTGTAAAGCTTTAAGCTTGGTTTGAAATTGGACTTCAACAAGTTTATGAAAGATTTTGAAAATGGAAAGAGCATCTGATTTAAGTTCCAATGGGTATATCCATGTGCATCATGAATAAGCATCCACAAATATGATATAATAACGATATCCTTCAATGGACAAAACGGGAGATGGACCCCACAAATCAAAGTAGACTAATTCAAGAGGTTTGGTAATTGTAATTGGACAATCAGCAAAAGGTAATTGACTAAGTTTGTCAATTTTACAAGAATCAAAAAACACGGCCCTTGAACAAGAAGAAGGAAGATGTATCTTATTAAGAATCGAGTGTAGTACATTGGAAGATGGATGGCCTAATTTGGCATGCCATCTACGATATAATTGTTCTTTACATGCTAACTGAACATTAGGAGACAGTCCATGACAAAATAGAAGCTATCTCTTACATTTATTTTCAAAAGAAAAAGCACTTTGCAAAGAAGATGTACTGCTAGCTATAGGCTGAGACTCAATAAACTAGGCTGGAGAAGATGAAGCAGCAGAAGCAATTGCTGAACTTAGCTGGTAGCCCATCCTTAAGATGTCCTTGGAGTAGCACTTCCCCAGTACTCTTGTCCTTAATCAAATAAGAACTAAAATTAAACTCGGCAACAAGGTCATGGTCTCTAGTTAGTTGAGAGACACTGATTAAGTTCTTTTTCATGTTAGGAACATACAAAACATTAGGTAAGGAAATAGAAGAAGCAGGTTTACTTTGAGTGTACAAACGTCCAAAACCTATATTAGAAATCGGCAGCTGCTTACCATTGCCAACAGAAACACAATCACTGCCATTGTAAGGAGAATGAAGTGAAAGATTTCTAAGACTAGAAGTTATATGATTTGTGGCTCCAGAATCAACGAGCCAAACAAAATCTGTGAGAGAAGACATAGAACCTAGCTCATTCATGTAGACCTCATTTGAACCATTTAGGGAGGCTAAATAAGCTTGAGTATCTAATTGGGAAACCATTTGAGGCCGTCCAAAATTTTGATTAGACACAAAATTTCCACATAAAACTTTGTGTTCGTGTGTGTGATTGATGATTTGATTGTGGTTTGTATTCGATCCAAATTCCTAACAGTATTTTATCTCGTAAATCATGTCTGACTGCATTTTTATCTATACCATCTGATTCACTGTAATGCAAGGAATATAAATCGATGATTCATTTTACTAAATAACCCAGCCCCAAAAGGTAAATATTTTGGATTTCCCTAAATCCAAAGTCAACCTCAATAGTCGATCTTTTTATCAAATTCAAACTGTCTTAAGCTCCTGAATTTTACCCAAGTTCAGCACTGTGTAAAAAGCAAGCAGTACCTAATTCCAGGGCAGTTGCATCCCATTGGTATCCATAAGAAAGGCACAACATAAACCATCACGTGTGAACCAACACACAATAAGATTGAACCAACTACATTGTGCATATAAAGTATCAAAGAAATCCAACGGATTAGACTCAAGTTGATCCAATTTTTGCAAATATCAGAAAAAGCCACATCAATTAAGAGATTGATCGACTGAAAGAACTTGGCTGTGATCTTGTCATCTATAGGAAGAGCCAGGGGCTGTTTAGTTGTAGAAAACAGCCTCAGTTTTTCGGAAAATTACTCCACAGAAAATAGAAAATTAGAAAACATGTTCAAAAACAAAACAAAAAAAATTCAAATAAAAAATGGAGATTTGGAGAACTCCTAAAATGAGTTTTCCAAATTTTTCTCACTAATGTGGGGATTTGGAAAAAAGCGGTTCTCCTTCTCTACTACAAATTTTTTTTAACATATGTTCATATTTTTTAGATTAAAAATTAGTTTTTGTACTTCTAACATTTGACATTTGAACGTGTTTTCCAAACTTTCTATGGACAATGAAAACTAGGGACTTTATAGAAAATTGGAGATGGAAACTAGAAAATCATTTTCCACAACTAAACAGCCCCATACTATCTTAAAGAGCATACTTACAGTAGTCCAAAAACAATAGTTGGAACATTAGTCATCTGACCTCATTTTTCCAACTCATTGAAGGTAAATAAGAGGAAAATTTGAAGAACCAAACAGTTTATTGACAAGATCTATCAATCTATGAAACAAATCAAGATTCAAACCTTCCTCCAACCATCATAACCAAAAGCAAGTACCATAAATTTAATTTCTAAACAGGCTAGTCTCCTAGATCAACAGGCACATCCAGATCAAGAATAGATGAGAACTGCTGCGCCCTAAACTCTTCAGATCTCTCTGCACCAATTAAACACCAACCAAACCAAACCAACCCAAGTCATAAACAGACGAACAATCCCCAAGCCTTACATAGAACAACCCTCACCCAAATATTTACAAATCCACGAAGTCTATGAAGCATAAGAAAAACCCAGATCACAAAATCAAACTGACTAAGCAGACTAGAAAATAGAAGCCCTAAAACAGAAATTAACTAGAAAAGCATAAACCCCACAAATCTATATGGTGTAAAGAGAACCCGGAGCAGAAAGTGACCTTTCTTGACCAGCAGTGTCCCAAATCTGGGCTTTGATGACCTTGCCATCAACAGTCAAGCTTCTGGTAGCGAACTCAACACCAATTGTAGACTTAGACTCGAGGCTGAATTCGTTCCTAGTGAACCTCGAAAGCAAATTGGACTTGCCAACACCCGAATCTCCAATCAGAACCACCTTGAAGAGGTAGTCATAGTCATCCTCCGCTCTGTACCCAGCCATCACTCTTTGTTGGAACACTATTCCCACTACTCTCTCTCTCTCTCTCTCTCAAGATGGGTATATAACTTTTTATATGTATAATTGCATGCTAAAAAGCAGGGTTTTTGGAGGGGTTCGCATCGGGGAGAGATGGGCTGCAACTTTTCTACTGTGTCGTCTCTCTCTCTCTCTCTCAGTGTGTGGAAGCTCTTTTCTGTCTTTTGACCTTTTGTTGGGCTGGAAATTAGAGAGACACGACCGGCGTGTAACAGCGTCGAGGAGACAACATTGCCAGTTCAGGGAAGGGGATAAATAAAACGAATATTATTTTTTTTAAATATCAAACTTTCATCTTAATCTTTTAATTTTTCATTTATTAGCTTTAAATCTTAATCTTAATCTTAATATATATATATATATATTAAAGTAACAGAATTCCTACGTACAGATTCCCACCAAAAAAGTACCTTTAGTTTTATTTTAAAAAAATAATATTCATTTTAGTTAAAAACGTGTTATTGAATCACTTTAAAAATATATTATATAATATTCAGATTCTACATTATTTGATTTTCTCGCATAAGCTATTCTATTATCTGATATTAAAAATTAGAAAATATGTATCAGTAATAACCAATATTGTGTGTTACTTTCTATCAAAAGGAACGCAACTCTTGTAATTCTCACTTTTTATTCTTTATGTACTCACACATTTCCCGATTTGTAATTATGCAAATAAATTCATATGTGTGTAAAATATATCTTGTTCCATTTAAAATATTACTTCATTTTGACATAGTCGTAACAACCATTTTCTAAGATAAGCACATTATTTTCTACTAAAAAGTTGTCTTTAATTTTTTTTTTTCAAGAAATAATATTCCTTCTAGTTAAAAACATGTTATTGAATTCTTCTAAAAACGTATTATACAATATTCAAATTATAGACTGTTCAATTTTGATGCATAGGCTACTCTATTATCTGATATTGAAAATTAAAAAGTGTATATCAACAATAACTAATGTTGTGTGTTACTTTCTATCAAAAGGAACACAACTCTTGCAATTCCCCCTTTTTATTCTTTGTGTAGTTACACGTTTCTCCATTTGTAATTATGCAGATAAATTCATATGTGTAAAATATATCCTATTTCATTTGAAATATTACTTCATTTTGACATAACCATAACAATCATTTTCTGAGATAAACACATTGTTCAGTTCTATTTCATATCACCTGACGTAAATATTGTATCCAATTTTGAAATGGCTCATTTGTTCCAAATGCTAAAGTTTGTGAATTCTACTCGAGCTAACTGGACAATCAAAGTACGCGTGGTGCGCAAGTGAGATCTGTCAAGATTCGAAGATGAGTCTCAGATTAACTCCAAGGAATGGTCTTAATAGACCATGAGGTAAGTTTTTTTTTTTATTGTTATGTGTGTAAAAAAATTGTATGGATAATAGTCGCACCTATTCTATCTTTTTACATCCCATTTAATTATGAATGTTCTTCATTGATAGTATTCATTTGTTCATCTATTTGATTTTATTCGGTCACCTTATTGCTGTATCCACTTATTAAATTGTAAATCAACCTGCAAATATTAATGTTAACATTAATAAATGTCAAAGTAAAGTATTAGCATCAAATCATATATATATTAGATAACCCCGATATCCTCGAATTTTTTAGTGTCGTGCATACATGCCAACTATATACCAGTTGAAATTATTATTATTACAGTGATATATTTTTTTCCCTCTTATTGGCAGAATGTGCGCCTATTATATCTTTGTTAGTTTTAGCAGTTCTTATGTAGTGTTTGTTCAATTATCTAAATCATTATTTTTTTTTTATTAAGATTTACGTGGCAAGTTGCACACATTTAAGTTAGGATTATCAGTATGTATTATTATTTTTTATATGTATTCATTAATTTTTTTTGAATTACTCTTTATGTAGTTTTTGATCTACTAATTAAATTGATATTATTATTTTTTTCCCTACTATTTACAATGCCATATACAAAAATGTCATGTATATCAGTTAAGATTTTTTTAGACTTTAGTTAAATATAATGTTTTTTTATACTATTATTTTCATGGTATATATTATTATTTTTTATATTTATTCATTAATTATTTTAAAGCACTCCTTATGTAGTTTTTGATCTACTATTTAAATTAATATTATTATTTTTTTCTCTATTGTTTATAATGCTATATACACAAATGTCATAGTAAAAACAAATGTCATTATTTTTTTCCCTATTGTTTACTATTTAAATTGATATTATTATTTTTTTTCCCTACTGTTTACAATGCAATATACATAAATGTCATGTATATCAGTTAGGATTTTTTAGAGTGCAATTAAATACAATATTTTTTTCGATATATATTCATTCATTTTATTTGAAGTACTCCTTATGTGGTTTTTGATCTACTATTTAAATTGATATTATTATTTTTCCCTACTATTTACAAGGTTATATACACAAATGTCATGTATAGTTGTTGTACCCCGCCTCTGAGAGACTCCCGAGAGGTCTCGCGGGGAGGCCCTTCCCAAGAAACGCTCTCGAGAGGGATCTCGGAGAGGCTCTTTCCGAGAGAACCTTTTAGGGATGTTGCCTTGGGGGTAAGAATCATCCTATAGATATGCCTTCTGAGAGACGTATAGTTGACTCACCACCAGACCTCTATAAAAGGCGAGACATAACACAGTTGCGAGGACTGAAACATTGGGTAACTGATCTACCCTCTGTGTGCTGACTTGCTTATTGGAGGGTCTTCGCGGGGATTCCTTCTTTTAACGTTCATCTTTGATCGCAGTTTCTCCGAAAAAGTAGCCAAAGCCCCTTTGATTCCCCCGATAAAACGTCTACCCTATCCGGGTCCTCCAGGAGACCTTCCCAAGAGAATCGCAACTCTCTACGGAAGCCGATCAAAATGTCTCCAAGAACCATTACAGTAAAAGCCCCCAACTCTCAAAGAGCTCCAGAAGAAAGTCACTCCACAAGGCTGGCGATCTCTCCGCAAGCCTTCTTTCGACCAGTTTTCTTTTCGGAGAGCTCTTTCTCTCCGAGAGGACTTCTTCTTTTTGAGAAGCTTCATCTCTTCGGAAAAACTCAGCTTCCTCTCTCCGGAAGAGCCCAGCTTCCTCTTTTCGAAATGACTCCCATGTTGGCTAATCTATTGAACATTGAACAAATTCTATTGTTCATTGAATTTCTATTGTCATTGAGCGACGGTTTCCCCTTACCTTGAACAAATTTTATTGTCCTAGTTTCCGGGCTACAACAATAGCAGTTAGAATTTTTTTACCCTGTAATTAAATATAATATTTTCTTATACTGTTGTTGCAATATAAAGATAAAATATCATGATTTTCTTACACTGTTGTTGTTCAAACATTTATCATAGAAATATCGATTATTTATGTTCACAAGGAACAAGGATGCATGTAAGTATAAAAAATACTCTTATAAGTTCTTTCACGAATAAGATCCGTGAAAACTTAGTCTATGTCATGCGGAACTTTGTTGTTGTTCAAAACACCATGAAATTCAAGACTACGTCGCACACATACAAGTTAAATTTTATGAAAACAACCCAAGTAATTGAGTTGCACGACGAAACCTTTCTTACTACTATATTCGCTTTTAAAGCTTTTAATGATATATTAGTGAGGAAAACGTGGATTAGACACGGCTCTTTGGTATGTTTTAATTTTAACATTTTGTTTTTTTTCTTTTCTTTTTTTCTTACCTTCACATTGTTTAACCCTATGGTTCACGTTATTATTGTTATTTTTTGTAAAAAATAGATTTGATAGGGGAAATTGTAGCTAAGGATAGTGCTCAGGTCCACGCATCATCTGCGTCTGATACCAATTCAATTGATGTTGTGATAGAAGATTTGGAATACGAAAATTCTTACATTTCATCTATATATCACGTTTATTTATCTATTTTAGTAAATAGATTTTCCTTAATTAGAAAAAATCGTCTTCCATGTACCATCTGGGGTGATCACGTTGATCTAGTAAACTCTCACCTTAAAGTTGCTAAATATGAACTTGTTATTCTTCTACTTCAGACGTGTCACACAAAGATTTTTAAGGGTATATATGCTAATTCCTTATTTCTAAATTTCGACTATTTAGACTATTAAACATGTGGCATGGGAGAGTGATGACCTAATTTAAAATATGAAGAGAAATTAGGATTATAAGAACATATTACCTAACGAATGTGTTTGTCACCGCTCAAGATTTTTAGGTTGAGGATTTCCAAAATAAGTATGGGCACTTCAAAGCTATTGTTATAATTCATTCATTTATCATGCTTTGTTATCGTATATAACCAATGTTGTTATAAAACTTTAGGTTGTTGGACGGTGTAGAGTGTTTCTCACAAAGGATTAGTCAAATTTCTTCTTCATCTACATATTTTTCATCTACATATTCTATAACTGATGACTTAGAGAGTGGAACGTGTGAAGTCAAAACAATGGAACAATTACTTGAGTCTACTGAGGTAATTTCAATCTGTTAGGCCTGTATATTTAACACTACACACAATGCAACCATCTAACAAAGTATCGAAGCGTAGGCTGATTGCTATTGGGTAGTTTGTATAATTATTGATATTGAATCAAATCGAGATTGGTGGTATCTAATTTGTACTACCCGAGAAATTTGGGTTAATTAAAAAGAAGCAATTTATTAGAGAAATGGGATTTCAGAGAAAATTGGTATCTGAATAACCCGAAAAATAGACCAAATCGACTACCGGGAGTGCCCTGGAGCCGAGATGCCAAAAAAATGATGTGGCATTGACAAGCACCCTGAGATAGGATTTATGGTGCCGAAAGAAATTGGATCGGGAACAGTTTTCGGTACAGCAAAAATACAACTGTCATTTAGGCTGCAATACCGAATTATTGTAGACGACTTCCCGGAAGTCAACGAAAGCTTGAGGGGGCTTTAGTTTTTCATAAGAAACAACCCTTCAGTGGTTTCAGGAAGAAACGAAGAGGTTTAGGGCCAAAACGAAGATTCGGGCCTAAGTGCAGTTTTTAGAAATTGCTAGAGGGAGGCCGAAACGATATTTTTTCGGAATCATCAAGGGTCAAATGAATGTTTTAGGACTTGAGGGACTCGATGGTAAAATTGAAAAGTTCAAGGGTTAAGTGAAAATGGGCCAAAATGAGAATACCAAAAGTTGAGGGGCCAAAGTGTAATTTTTTAAAGTTGGCCAATGACCAGCACATGGCTGGTCGACCATGGCCGAAATTGGCCACAGGGATAGCACGAGGGTGGTTGTGGGACCAACTTTTGTAAAGGCCTGGCCGACAACAGCCATCGTGGTGGTCGGAAAAAGTAGAAAAGCCACCGAAAGTGGCCACGCGATCGAGTACCTGTAAAATGCTTTTGGTTGTCGGATGCGACTTGTTCAAGATCGATCCGGGGTAGGGTTATGCTCTAAGGCTCATGGGCTAACCAATCTCGAGCGTTTGGAGCATCGAAGATGCCTATAAATAGGGTTTTCGAGTTGGCCGAAAATGGGTAAGTTTGAGCTTCAAATCGGGCACTTTAATGAACGAATTGGAGGCTTAAATCATAGGGCTTTTGTTTCCCATGGCTTGAAAAAGCATTCTGGAGAATTTGATGCGTTTTGGTGAAGGTTTGGTGGGGTTTTGATGCCTCGCCGGAAAAGGAGGCAGACGGCCAAGCCGAGGCTTTGGCCGTCTGGTTGAGGGTGCTTCGGTGTTCCTTTCGGCCTGAAAACCCTCCCATCGTGATCGACTGGTCGAGGCGAGCAAGGAGGTGGAGTCATCTCAAATCGTCGGCATTGCCGTGGCCGGGGAAGATGACCGGCGCGTGGCCGGCATGTGCTATTCCTCACACGCCGCCACTTGCCCTAGCTCGTGTGGGCACGTACGGGCGCGTGGAGCTTTCTAAAATTCTGAAAAAATCTTGGAAAAATCCAGAAAATTATTTTACGGAGGTCCGTGTAAAAAGATTTGAATTTGGGATTCCCGATGTCTCAGTTTTCGAGCCAAAGAACCTCATTTTGCATGAAAACACATCATCCGGGTAAGTCCAGTATTTTTCCTTTGAAGTTTATAGCATATTATGAATTGTTGTGAAGATAGATTTGAGGGAATAGTGTTGATGTAATTATTGGGATTTTTACAAGGAAAAATGAAGGAAAATAGGAAATAAAAGGAAATAAATGGAATATTGAGGATATTTAGTAATTAAATATTATTTTATGATTGAGGAGATCGAGATGATGTGATTGGTGTAACTTTTGAGAGTTGGCACGAAAATCAAGGCATGTACGCATATTGAGGCGACGCACGCTTTTCAAGGTGTCTTGATCTTTAGGGCAAATGTGAGTGTTCTACTGAAAAACTTGGTTTTAAGTTATGAGTAATTTTATACCAAACATGGTTTTGTAAGTTTTGTTATCCTACATGATATGATTGTTTATTATGCATGATATTTATGAAATATATGATTGCTTATATATGCATAATATTTATGAAAGAAATGATTCATTTTGTCATATTACATGAAAAGTCGTGATAATTGCATGACACGATATTACTGTCGCATTGATATTTGTGCATGGGAATGGGATGTCGCCCCCAGAGTGTAGCCGTAATTCCTCAAAGGCGTTGAGGGAATAACGTTAGGCTTATCCTGCAGATGTTCGGGATTTGCCTAGGATTCCTAGCAAGGCTTGCGGGCCAGGGAAGTTACACTAAAGGCAAATGTCGTTCATGTTATTGCATCATGCATTCGTATATATATATATATATGTTTTGGACCCTCACTAGAAGTTTCATCTTCTAATGAGTTATGCCCCTGGAACATTCCATGTTCTAGTTTTAGACTTGCAGTTAGGGCAAGGACCAGGTTTTGATATGGCGGCACGTGATGGCGTAGCCGATGGATTCAGCGAGCTGACTCGGATATATTTTAGCTGACGCTTTATTGATATTTAGCATTGTTAGAATATTATTGAATCTCCATGTATTTATGTATTTCAATATTGAGGATATGATGTTAATTATGGTACGAATTCTTACGTTATAAATAAAGTGAGTTGATTATGTACCATATCAGATTTTGATTATTGCTTCCGCATTTTAAATGATTTGTTGGGGGTTTTGTTCGGGACTCGGTACTTAAGGTTTAAGTTATGTACCGGGAAAGAAAGAAAAAAATAAATTATGTATATTTTGGGCCCCAGCATAGTGACACGCTCGGTAAGAGAAAAGCGGGGTGTTACATAAGTTGTAAGAAATGTGCAAAAAAAGTTAAAGAAAATGGAAAGTGCTTCTATTGCGAGGAGTGTGGAAGGTTCAACACATCAGGCAATCTTAGGTTTAAGATACGAGTTAGGTTGTTGATGGAATGGGAAGTACAAGTTTTCTTTTGTGGGATTGTGAGTGCCTACAACTGATTGGGAAATTTGCAAGTGAGCTAAAAGATCGTTTGGCATGGGAGAGAGATATATTTTATCTTCAAAATATTTTCCTTTATTGAATGATAATTACTGTTTACATTAATTTGCCTAAATTTGATTCTAATATGATGGTACGGAAGATTATTGTTTGAGCGAGGGAGAGACTTTGGTGAATAAGAGGCTACTGTTCAAGGTTCACATAAGAGATCAAATTTTATTTGGAACTGATGATTTGTACACTATGATAAGACTTACTGATGACAATGACCCAATCATGAAATATCAAATAAAAAATTACATCGAGAATCAGGTTACCTATAGTTCACATCATTTATTGTGTTTCTTGATTAACGCACATGATCACCCCTAAATGATTGTTTGATTATGTGTAACATCAATACGAACCCGACTTCCTATCAAAAATGGAAAATACTATTAATGTTGATTCCAAGGTATTGTTTGCCTTGAAATGTCAACAATGTGTCGATTCTGTCAATTATATGGGTTTCATTCTTAAAGTTCTAATCGGTATTATTTTTCAAATTTTTTTACAAAGGTCTGTTTCAAACAATGAGGTTAACATGCCGAAAAAGACTCCAACGAAGCGTTCTCATCCCCCTTCGTGCGATGATGTGAGTAGCAGTGTTCCAAACGAGGACGAGGGTTCGTCCACATAGTTGTCGAGCAATAAGCTTTGCAAGTTTGTGAAAGTTGAAAATGACTAAATATAAACAAATTAAAGAATCTTCTCAAGCAAATAGACCATTTATCTTTAAGCATTTAAGGTTCTATTATAGTTGGTTGTTCTGGGTATCTTCAAGTTATTTGTCATCATTATTATCGTACTTTGTCAGGTGTTTTTTTTTAATGCTTTTGCTACTAAATGTTATGCAACTTTTATCTATTCTGTCTAATTCATATGCCTCTATGCTATGGTATTTATAATTTCATCGTTTAATGATTAGAAGAAATTGGATCAGTCATCTGTTGAATTGGAAACTTTATTGTTTTAAGGCATTGGGTCTAAAAATGGAAAAGAAAAAAAAGGAACAACTCTAAGTTATTCTATACTATTACATGAACAAATGCTACTAAACATTTTTAGAATTCAAGAGAATATGTTACATGAATTTAAGAATCTTCAAGTTATTTGTCATCATTATTATCGTACTTTGTTAGGTATTTTTTTTTTATGCTTTTGTTGCTAAATGTTATGCGACTTTTATTTGTTCTATCTAATTGATGTGCCTCTATTCTCAACTCTCTTGATGTCAGAATCTTTGGCAAGACCTGAATATGTATGGCAACAATGTTAGCAATTTCTTTTAGACGATATTCTATATAGACGAAGAATCATTTTGAACCACCAAAGTAAAATGTCATCATATTTTTTTCAGGGTTTTGGTATGCACGTTTTTTTTAATCATTTTTTAACCCATAATAATAATTTTTTTTCCATTTGTTTTTGGTAATAAATAGGTTTGGAGTTGAGCGAGGAAAAAACTAAAAACTACACTCTCGTGGATATTGAGAAGATATTGAGGAGCATTAGAAGAAGTCTTTGTGATTTTTCATCAATGCCCTTTCCTTGTACTGTCGATGCATCACTCACTAAAAACAGGCTAATTCAGGATGAGCTTAGGTATGATAGGAAAGATTTGGCAAAAGATCACAAGGTTTTTGTGCAAAAATTAATGGATAAACAGAGAAATGTTTATGAAACTGTAATGCCTTCTGTAGAAGCTGATAAGGGAGGTGTATTTTTTGTGTACAATTATGGAGGGAGCAAAAAAATGTTTTTTTGGAAAACTCTATTAGCTGGATTGCGATCAAAGGGAGAAATAATACTTAATGTGGCATTTAGCGGCATAACATCTCTTCTTTTGCCAGGTGGTAAGACAACATACTCGAGGTATGCAATTCCTTTTAATTCTAACAAAGATTCAACGTGCAATATTAAACAAAGAAGTCCGCTCGTAGAGTTAATAGCAAAGTCAAAGCTCATTATGATGAACTGATACTGATTTGAGGCATTGGACAAAAGTATAAGGGATATTTAAGGTTCACCAATCCACTGAGCCAGGATTAACCTTTTGAAGAAAAAAACAATGGTGTACGGTGGAGATTTTAGACAGATTATGCCGATTATCCCAAAAAGGAGTATATAAGACATTATTCTTGCAACTATCAATTCCTCATATCTGTGGAAACACTACAAGGTATTGAATTTGAGAAAGAACATGAGGTTACAAGGTTTTGATTATGATGATCAATCAATGGAATTGAAATTTTTTTCCAATTAAATTATGAAAATTGGTGATGGAACACTAGGTGGTAGAAACGATAGTCATGCATCTATCGAAATACCATATGTTATTCTAATAAATGGGTCCGATAATTTACTTGAAGCAGTTGTAGAGAGAACATATCCTTCCTTATTAGACCATGTTGATGATATATCATATTTGCAAGAAAGGGCCATACTAGTGTCGACGCTTGATGTCGTCGAATCCATCAACGAGTATATGATTTCTCTAAACCAAATTGAAGGAAAAACCTATTTAAATTCGGATACGAGTTGCAAGTCAAATACAAATGTTGATTTATTATGAGATCTTCATTCACCAGAATTTTTTAACAATATTAGGTGTTATGGGGGTGTCAAATCATGAGTTGAATTTGAAAGTTGGAATTCTAATGATGTTGCTGAGAAATATTGATAATTTCATTTGGTTGTGCAATGGGACAAGGCTTATTGTCACAAGACTTGGAAACTATGTTCTAAAGGGTAAAATTTTATCGAAAAATAATGCAGGACATAAGGTCTTCATTCCAAGGATGTCATTAACTCTATTGGATTCAAGACTGTCGTTCAGGTTTCAGATAAGACAATTTTCTTTGACTGTATCTTACGCTATGACCATCAACAAAAGTTAGGGGCAATCACGTAAAACTTTATTTAAAAAAACCAATATTCAGTCATGATCAGCTATACATAGTTGTATCAAGAGTTACAAATCAAAATGGTTTAAAGATATTAATATGTGATAAGGAAGGAGAACAAACAAACTCAACCACAAATATTGTATTCAAATAAGTTTTTTAGAATTTGTAATATTTAATCTTATTATAAATTTCATTTCTTATTATATTTACAATCTAATAAAACTAAATTGTGGTGTTTCTAATATTTATTGAAAGTTCATAAATTTTTTATATCTTTGTTTGTGAATCCATTTTTTGTGCATGGCACAAGTGAAGAACTAGTTTTCAATTTAAAAAAGAAGTTGTGTTATGTGATAAGTTTTTTGTCATTTTATTCACTTAATTCTATAATTGGTTAATAGCCAAGGATAAAATATATTAATTTTAGAATTAAAAATAAATGAAAAGTTAAATTGTTAAAAATACATATACGTCTATTCATGTACAAGTATGATGCTAACGGGTGCCAGACACTCATTGAGGTGTTACTTTATTTCAATTTTTGAATACTTTTATTGATTAATAAAATATTTTAAAATATAATATATTATCTACCAATCACTAATAATAATAATAATAATAATAATGTATGAGTTAAAAATAAAATATATTTATTGTAGTTTAAAGTGCTTATTGGGTAGAGCATGGAATTGCTAATACTTGGGTAGACAGAGGCTATCAAATATTTATTTTCATAAATGATATGATAATGCCTTTATTATAATCTCCTTCTCATTATTTGTGTTTTTATTGAAAGAAGGGTATGTACGTAGGATAAGAAAGAAGTTAATTGGTAGAGACCCGACCCGACCCGACCCACATTAGCCGATGGATGATTGGGATGGTATGGTATGGTACCCACCATGAATCTTTCCCAATACTTGCCACAACCTACTATTTGCATCTTGTCCACAGAACTATCTTCAAATGGATAAAACTTAAGGATATGTTTGGCTATCATTTTTGTGCTTTTTGTTTGCTCTTGTGAGTGACAACATTTTCTTTCTGACTTCATTGAGCGAAAAATTAAAAAATAAAGAGAAAACAGTTGTTTCTTATTTCTAAAATTAGTTTTAAGAATAAATAATTCAATATATATGACAAATTTTGAAACCTTCAAACTCCACACTGCCCCATGATTGCATACAGCCATACAAGTCTTTATCACAGGGTTAACGCAGATCGGACCTCAACTTTACCTCCCATCTCTGGAATCTCTTTCAATGCAGTGTTGTCTCCTCCTCCTCATTCTCTATCATCATCCTCATCATTATTTACCCTTTCTTCTTCTTCTTCTTCTTCTTCTTTCAATGTCCATCTCTAATACCCCATCTTCTTCACCCACCACAGTTCAGATGGTTTCCAGGTCCGTCTCCGACAGGCTCCTCAGGAAGTTCTCCGACGTCTCGGAATTCGACTTCGACTATGCTCAGAGCGGGCTCTGGTCTCCTCCGCTGAAGAGAAGCGTGTTCTTGAACTCGCCGGGGCAGATATTCTCGGAGCACGAAATGCTGGAGAAGCTAAGCTCCATGGAGGCTCGTCGCCGTAGACGATCATACAAAGCCTGCTTCTGCGTGTGGAACTCAATTGTTTGCAGACATTAATTAGAGCAGACGAAGTTGAATTGAAGGCCTGCCGGAATTAAAATGCAGGGAAGGAAAGACCGAGATTTTATTTTTCTATTCTTTTTCCAAATTTTGAAGTGTAAATTAATAACACTTATATATATATATATATATATTTAGGATAAGAGAGAGAGACTGCTCTGCTCCATTTAGTTTAATTAGTTTCTGGCTCCATCCTTTAGCTTTCTATTTTCTTTTCTGCTTCATTTTCTTTCATTACTTGAATTATATATGCAGATTAGTAGGTTTCAAGGAAACCCAGACACAGATTCTCAACCGCACTTTCACCATGCACCATATATATATTCTCATTTCTCAGCTTTTCTTCTTCTTTCTTAATTTTTCGGTTAGCACAAGGGTTCAATTATATGTATGTGAGGGACTTTTTCTTTTCCTTTCTTTTTTTATAACTAAGTGTTCGGATTTTGTCTGCCTAATTTTAGAGGAGATTGACCTTTCTCTTGATTCGATTTTTGAGTAAATTGGATGCGGTCACAAAACTTATACACTCTCAAGCGAACACGCGATTAATCCCCGTTAAATGAGACATTTCTATCTGTACCAAGAGTTGATCTCCTGTCACTCTTAAAAAAAACTTGAGAATTTTACCACTTACGCCATGCTCCGAAGACAAGGGGGTTCTATTCTATTTCTATGCCACATGATATATCAATATCACAAGATCCTTTTAAAGTATTCTTATTACCTTCTCTAATATACAAGAAGTATTGTATATATTATTAATTATATAATATGTATTTTCTATATGTTATTGTGATAACTCGTCCGGGTGGAGGTAATTTTTTTTTTTAAATTTAAGATGGTATCACATTATGTATTTAATTAATTAACTAAATTTAAGTTCAGTAATGTTCTCTTTTTAGTTATTCATCAATTTTTTTTTTTTACAAATTGACACATACATTATGTATTTGGGGAAATCTTGAATTTTTTTATAAATATTATACTTTTCATGCATTTTTTAAAACTTCAAGTGTTCTACAAATATTATACCAAATGTGTATTTTTGTAAACTTCTTCCATCTCAACTGCGCACGTAAATGAGTGGTATCCATCTAAGAACGAATTCAAACTCATTACAAGAAGTTGGTTGTCATTATTTTTATCTCCAACTCATTTAATTGAAAATTTACACCCTAATATGTTACCTTATCGTTTTCTTTCTTCAGTGAGCGTTTGTTAATCAATATATGAGTTGAAAAATTCAAGATATGGGATGTATCTCGGACTTCTATTCTTTCTAACATGTTTGTTAAGCTTATCTAATTATTCTTGAAAAAATTATTAATGATATCTTATTTTGATCTTTCAAGATATGCTTATCTCTCGAGATAAGCATATCTTGGTCTTTATAGATTAAAATATATATATATATATTTGTGTCTTCTAATGCATTTTAAAAAATTTAATAAATAACTTGATAAAAATCTTATAATGCTTTCCAACTTTATCTTGATCATTTCATATCTTGGCCCAAAAATTATTACGGACTTATCTTGATATTCTCTTTTTACATATGCAAACCCTGGGGCAAAGTAGAATCAATGACCGGTCTCAATCGTGGTCAAAGGGTCTAACTAAATTTTAGTTAAATTTTAATAAATTTTGTAAAGGGTTGAAATGTCAATTTTTGATTGGTTTATAAAATGTTAGCCATCATGCTTCAATAGAATATGATGGTAAATGGGTCGGTAATATTGTCCTTCATACTTACCGACCACTTTATGTCCCATGTGAGAAATCCTTATTTAAAGTTGACACTTAAGACGTCCATTTGGGGGGCCAATCTCAAGTTTTCATTTTGAACCACCTCTACCTTTTTTTCTAATTATATTATTTTAAAAAAAAAGTTGGGCCTTGCTTGGGCGACTTGGGCCACCATGCCTTGCACCCTTGGATGGGCAGCAAATCCAAAACCATAAGCCTGACACAGCCTGTGTGGTAGCCCGGCTTGCCCGGCCCATTTGATACGCCCAGCTAATACCTTGTCTCAAAATTGGAACAAGAGAGGTACCATGCCGGAAATCAGAGCGCTTTTGCAATCTGATGGTGATAGGTTGCGGCCACAGAACGGGAAAAAGGAATATGAACATGAGTTGAGTGTCGTGGCTTAACTGCATCCGCAGCTCTCTGTCTTTTTGCTTGGCTGATATTGCAGGCCATATGGTTTCAAGCTTTGTTTGTACATATAATTGCACCAAAATTCTCAAAGACTTAAAGATTTTGAAGAAAGAGATGATGATTTTACTGATGAAGATTATGATGGTGCACTGTCGTTACTTGCACCGAAGTTTTATGGACATGTAGCATGGAAACACACCGAAAGCTGCCTATTCATCAGCCCGGTAAATTCAGCTGCTGATAGTCCGATCTGGGTTCTGAAGTGTATACATACACATCCGTCTGCGAGACAATGCTGCTTGGTTCCGCGTAAAAAATGTAGGGGAGCCGGTTATACTCCTGAACTGTTCGACGAAATGCCTCGCTGGGGTTTGGTGTCACCGTGCTTTGGAAAGCACGCAGCATTGAAGTGAAGCCGTCCTTTCCATTGAAATCTCGCCTTGTCCCCGCCGATATTGTTGCCGAATAAGCCATTTCTCCTGCATCCGCACATGGTGATTGAGGAGCAAATAAATAAATAATGATGGGTCTGTCAGCCAGCAGCAGCCCCCAGGAGCACGTTGCGATTTTTTTCTGATCGGTAAATAAAATATGTACTGATAAAAAATGTACAAGGTACAGTGAGCAAACCCAGGAAATTTAATAAGAGAGGGTCAAAAACTATTGGCCCATAGCACAGCTTTTCAACTGAATTAAAAATATGAGGATACACAAAAAATATAATTCTGTATATATGTATTTTAATCCTTCTAATAATATTACTCGCAATCGGCTTGAGCCCTTCAAAAATATTCCGATTCCTTTCTCTCCAAAGTTGATAAATTGTGCATGCAAAAGCAATCCTTTTAGCCTTACTCGGCCAATCTGAACCACGGGCCTCCTTTTGAGCCATTTGAGCGCACTGGGAACAAAAGACATAGCCCTTGTAATTCCCAGCCACTTCTTAATATGACACCAAATAGCAGAGCTAAAATGGCATTGGAATAAAATATGTTGCACTGATTCAGCAGAGGAATCGCATAGATCGCATTTCCTGTCGATGTCTAAATAAAGCAGCTTATCCTTAGTTAGAAGCTTTGATTTCACACTCATCCAAAGGATAAAGGCGTGGTTGGGGGTAATACAAGAATTCCAAACATCTGGGGCCCAGATCTTTTTAGAGCCTTTAGGCCAGAAGAAATTATATGCTTTGGACATATTGATGCTGCCCCCTTGGACCCAGCTTGAAAGTCTCTGAATAGCCGCTGAAATATTACCCTAGAATGACACAATGAATCTCTGATGGCTAGGATTCTCTTAAGAAGGGGATAGTCATCCTTCTTAGGCAACCATTCCCAGAACGAGCTTCCTTTAAGATATTCATGACTGATCCAACAGACCCATAAGGAATCCTTCTTATGCTGGATATTCCATATGACTTTGGCCGAAAGAGCTGAGTTCCAACAACCGATATCCTTAAAACCCAAGCCCCCTTCAGATTTAGGGAGGCAGACGTCCTTCCAGGCTATCAGAGAATGCTTAGAATTCCAGAGGAAGGCCCTGCAAAGCTGAGTAATACGGTCCGAAACTTCCGCTGGGATAGGCAGAATAAAAAGCCAAAAACATTCAATCCTTTGAAGGACAACCCGAATTAATTCAGCTCTTCCAGCATACGAGAGGGAAGAGTTCGTCCAACCATTAATATAAGCCGCAACTTTATCAATGAACGGAGCATAGTGATTAACACTAAGCTTGACAACGGCCAAGGGAACGAATCCTTATGAAAGTTCACAAGGCCATGAATATCCTGGAGATCCTGGCCTAAGATAACAGCCGTATAAAGACTAGACTTCATGGAGTTAACAGCGAGCCCAGATTTGGCACCAAAGTCGGCTAAGCATTCCATAATGATATTAATCGACATAGGATCTCCCCGAGCCATAAGCATGAGGTCATCTGCAAAAGCCAGGTGCATAATCTTAAGCTTACCACATTTCGGATGATAATTAAAGGCTGAATTTTCAGTGGCTAGCTTTAAAGATCTAGAGAAATAATCAAGGCATAAGACAGAGAAATGGAGATAACGGATCACCTTGCCTAAGGCCTTTTTTAGCTTTAAAGAAACCACAGAGACTGCCATTCAAGACCAGCGAGGTCATCAGGAGAAGGTTGAGATTTAATTTGCGATGTGCAGTGGATGATTATCAAATTTTAAGGGCTTATGGGCCGTTTTGTTTGGCATATCTGTGAAGCCCATTATCATAGGATTATGTTTTTCTTTTTGTTCAGTTGTATTGACTAAAGGGTCCTTTGGATTTAGACGGTGAGGCCATTATATATGGAGTTACAACTACGAGTAGGATGTAAACATTCATATTTATTATAATGGAGCTCTTATTGAATTGGACTTTTTAAGTTCCATGGTTTTTACTATTCCCTCTTACTAAAGCTTTTCATGTTAAAAATATACTGTGTCAAGAGTGTGCGTGATAGTGCTTATGTTTATTACTATGTTTTTCTCCGCTCATCAGTATTGCATCTCCACAAATTTTAGTACTTCGAAGATTTGAGTTTGATTTCATATTTATTTACTCTTACCAAATTGGTCGCTATTTGAAGGTTTAAATATTGGACATGACAAAGTAGAAGACTTAATCATTCATATGATACCATCTTGATATCAAATAGATTTCAAGTTCCATTTTAAATGCATTATTATTATAATAAATAATCTATGAAGAATGTTGGTTGAATCGAATTTATGGAGCGCGCATGCGGGATGACCCAACACAGGTTCATGGGTTTGACTCGTGGCATCAATTCACAAAGGATGATGTGTTTATATTAGAATTCAATTAAATTTAAATTCTAATTATAATTTTGGTTCAATTCAAATTATTATAGATATTGATGATTGAATCAATTTCAATTTGAAATTTAAACCAACTTTCAATTTAATTATAATAATAGCTGTCTCACTAACAAAAGTTTTAACGTAGACTCAACTAGATTATCATTTTCAAAATATGAGTATTGAATATCATGCGACGATTCGATAATTGCTTGTAAATTGGTATTAGTGCAAATATGAGTTTTTAGTGATAGTGTCATAAGTACTAGATTTACACTACATGAGATGTATGTGGATGACACTTATAATGTATTCTTGATAACTAATAAAATATCATATTTTTATTCATACTCTCTGCATTTTCTTTATGAATGAGTTCCTAAATTTCCTGATAGAGATCATATTTTTAAGAGTTAAAAATAAAGTGACGATGATCTTTAGTTTAGGATTTCTTAAAGGAATTCCCGATTCTCAAATTCATCAGAGGAATATCGTTTATCGATTATGGATTGACACATAGGCTACTACCATTATTTAGCAGGAGATGCTAATGAGATGGGGGTGGTGAGTCATATGCCACATTATATGAGATGCATATAGTAGACATGTGGGTATATATTGGATGAACATCCACTAAATGTGATGTCTGCGATAGATCATATGGCTTTGACAATTAATAATTTGTTACTGATTCTCTTTTTTGTATCTAATCCTTTGATTGTAAAGACGAAGTTGTCTTGTGCACTATTGTCAGAAATTTATCGTTGAGCGGAACCATCTGGTATGAGAGATAGGGATGCTCTTTATGTGGTCTTTGTAAAGTGGTGTATAGAGACAGATACTCGTTGATGGTATTCATTAACCTCCATTGAATAGGGGTGAACATTTTATGTGATCTAAGTTGGTTGTGACTGGACATACCCTAGTCAGGTTAAGTGTGATCAGAAAGAATTTTTGAGGTCGGAAGAGTTTTGAAATGCTACCTTCATACTAGATCTGGCATAATTACTAGGTCTTGTGAGTTTAATCAGTTCATGACTCTCACTCGTCAGGATGTTAGTTAGTATTGCACAGTAATCGAATAACTTTAATAGGTTCATTTGAAATGCCATTAGGATCATCCTAAGTCCGAACTAGATGATACTCATGATTTTTTAGAGTGCTCTGGGGGGTTAGAGATCATCTTAGTTGGTCGAAGTGTTCGGTTGGTGTCAAAGAGTTAACGTGTCCTGACTATTATATGGATGTGAATCTAGAAAGTCACACGTATACGGAGTAATATATTGGATTAATGAACCATTGTTATTAATGTGTCCCTTGTCCCTAAGAATTAATGATGTCTCTTCCAGTTAAGAGTAAGCTATATGGATCTATGGTATGAGAGATCGCTAAGAATTAGCAGGGCACACCGTTAAGAGTTAATAGGTACTTTGGTTCTATTAAGAGTTAATAGAAAGCCTATTAAGAGTTAATAGCGGGGCTTAAGTGCAATATATCAAAGTAGCATTGTAGAGTTGGCAACAGCTTGTTGACTGGTGCATGAAATGGTTGACTACTCAAAGCGATTGACCGATCTTATCATGAAGTCGACCATTTTGGCATTTTCTACTCCTTTACTTTGTAGCATTAGAGCATTAAATGCTTTAATGTAGATTATTATAAGAGATAAATGAGACAGTACGAAAGACACGTGAAGCCTATGGGAAAAGCAGCCAATTGCTTTTGGTTTTTCATCTTCTTTCTCTAGCTTCCTTGCTTCTTCTTCTTTTCCATTTTTTCAGAGAGCTTGCAACTTTTTCTTGCTCCAAGCTACTTACTTGCTTTGCGTAATCTCTTTCTTCTTCTCCCATTTAGATCAGGTTGTTGGACAACCATGTTGCAACTGAAAGAAACCCTAGAACAGCTTCGGTTCATCGTCATCAAGAGAGTCCTAACATAGCTTCGGTGAGGGTTCTGGAGCATCTCAGTTGTGGACTAACTAAGTCATTCACACTTGAGGAAACGAGATGGTCACTCGAGTTGTAGGTTCTTGAGAGCAGATTCGAATTCAAGGGGGGAGGAGGTTCGTTGGACAACTAATAATGGAAACTTCCATGGAGGTATATTGTTTCTCCCCCTATAGTTGGTTTTCAATTTTGGATGCATATGGATGATTAATATCATATCTTGCAAGGGTCATTTTTGCTTCCATTGCATATAATATTTAGTTTTAAAAATATTTTAAAACTTGAAAACATTTATATTTATCCATCAAGAGATGATTTTTGGCCTCGCGCTCCCATTGCCTTTCACAAACAACATCAATTCCACTCTCATCTCACTTACACATGGTGGAGGAAAGCATGATGGTTGAGCATGTTGTGTTGTACTTTTCTTGTTAGTTATATATCATATTATGGGACATATATGATATGTCGATTGAGGCTCTTGTGACTAGAGATACTTGAGGAAGGGTCATTATTCAAGAGAAAATTGAATTGAGGGCTTCAAGGGCTACAACCTTGAGTTAATGCTGACGCATGGACAGACAGGCATTCATATTTTGCGTGTCATTTGTGAGGCTTACTGGATGTCAAGTTCATCCTATACATTACACATTTTCTATGTGTAAAAGGAGGAGGCAAAAGGGCCAAAGTTTGAAGAGTAAAGATTTTCTTCCATGGGTCAAGGTTTTCAAGATTTTTAGGGTCAATTTGATATTTCTAATGATGTTGAATGTATTAAATTGAATCCCAAAATGTTGTTTTAAAATCCCACGATGAGTTTGATGAGAAGAGTAAACTATATTTGAAATTTGGACGAATTTTGTTGGTATTTTATCTATATAGTATACTATTTTAGCATTCAAAAATGTTATTTGAACATTTAATTGGACACTTTAAGTGACACTTATTTGTTGTATCTTATGTTACATCAATACAAATATATAACACATCAATATATAAGTAGTATTACAAAAAATATCATAAGTGAGTGTACAGATAATATTTTAGCTTACCATTTTAGAAAGGACTATCGATGAGCAATGCTGACAGGCGCCTCGGGGTCGTTAGGCAAAGATCAAATGCTAGCGAGTCACTTGATGCAATGAATATGCACTTAACTAAGGATAAACAAGCACACAGTGACGACTTATGAACGGAGAATACTTTATATATAGAAACAAAGAGTTTTAATCAGGCTTGGCCTGCAGGTACACATTACATGAGCAGACCAGACCAGACCAGACCAGACCAGACTTAGACTAGACCGTGAGGGAAACCACAAGATTCCATTGGATCATTTTCATTGCGCTATAATTCGGCCAAAGTGGAGGCAAGGCTTGCAGTAAAGGAAAATTAACTTTTGAAAGAAAAAGGATGTTAAAGCATAGGTGTTTGGGTGCTACACCCTGCCCCTTTCCCATCTATTGTAATTGGGCTGCCCAAGTTTTTCTTTAAATTTTCCAGCTTTTATAATTATAGGGCAATTACAGCCCCCCATACATTCACATTTCTTCCATTGAGTTTTGATAATCTCAATTATATTATTTTTAATAATATTTATATATTAATTAAATATATAATACATTAATACATAAATATTATTAAAAATATCATAACTAAATCTCTAAATAACTTTCTCTCTACTCTAGCTAGCTATATATTGAAGCGGAATTGATCTATTATTCATACAGAACAATAATTATGTTGCCCGACACGGAGGTGGCTAGGGCACCAGATTTTAGCCCCCCTAATAAAATTGATCTGTTAAATTTTAATAAAATTATTAATTGTTGCCTTAATTAATAATTTTAAAATTTAACTCATTTTTATTTTATTTTATTTCTGTATATATATTGAATGGTTAAGATTTTGTTTTGTTACATCTATATATATATTATAACAAAACAGCCGTCAAATTTTTTCCCGCTCATTTCCAGTTACTATTTTGATATTTTATTATGTTTTTTTAATTTTTTTGCTTACCCAAAATAGAATTTTTATAGGTCATTAATTAAGTCTTGGAGATGTAGTTCTTGGAACATGTAAATGGTTTTTTCATAACTAAATAGTGTTTGGAGAATGTGTAATCATGCTGGTATATGAAAAGTCAAGATAAATATTATTAATTTATTCATATTATTCATTTTTAAATATTAGCATAAAATTTTAATTAAAATAAATTACAGAAAAATGAGACTTTTTTAAATCGGGAAAAATCTTGAGATATTAGGTAATACTGTTGAATACCGACTGTCAAGTAAATTTTTTATTTTATTTTTATTTATATATAGTTTAATTAATTTAAATTTATTTTTTTTATAATTTTAAATGTTATAATTTTATATATAAATTAAATGTTATAATTTTATTTTTTAACTTTATTTTTTTTGTTACTTTTTTAAAAATGTGACATGTCTTAAATGTGATAATTGATTGCTAGGAGAAATATGTAAAGTCATGTATAGATAATCAATTTTAAAATTTTGATTATTATTATTTATATAATTAATTAATTATTTAAATTGTCTTTATTTTATATATAGTTTAATTATTTAATTTTTTTTTTTATAATTTTAAATGTTATAATTTTATTTTTTAACTTTATTTTTGTTTGTTGCTTTCTTAAAAATGTGACATGTCTTCAATGTGGTAATTGATTGCAAGAGAAATATGTAAAGTCATGTATGTATAATTAATTTTGAAAAATTGATTATTATCATTTATATAATTAATTAATTATTTAAATTATCTTTATTTTATATAGTTTAATTAATTTAAATTTAATTAAATTATAATTTTAAATGTTATAATTTTATATATAACTTAAATGTTATAATTTTATTTTGTAACTTTATTTTTTTTGTTGCTTTCTTAAAAATTTGATATGTCTTAAATATAATAATTGATTGTCAGAAGAAATATGTAAAGTCATGTATGGATAATTAATTTTAAAAATTTGATTATTATCATTTATATAATTAATTGATTATTTAAATTACTCTTATTTTATATATAGTTTAATTAATTTAAATTTATTTTTTATATTTTTAAATGTTATAATTTTATATATAATTTAAATATTATAATTTTATTTTTTTAACTTTTTTTTGTTACTTTCTTAAAAATTTGACCTATTTTAAATGTGGTAATTGATTGCTAAGAAAAATATGTAAAGTCATTGATAATCAATTTTGAAAATTTGATTATAATCATTTATATAATTAATTGATTATTTAAATTATCTTTATTTTATAAATAATTTAATTAATTTAAATTATTTTTCTTATAATTTTAAATATTATAATTTCATATATAACTTAAATGTTATAATTTTATTTTTAATTTTTTTTTTACTTCCTTAAAAATTTGACCTATCTTAAATGTGATAATTTATTGTTAGGAGAAATATGTAAAGTCATGTATGGATAATCAATTTTGAAAATTTGATTATTATTATTTTATATAATTAATTAATTATTTAAATTATCTTTATTTTACATATAATTTAATTAATTTAAATTTATTTTTTATAATTTTAAATGTCATAATTTTATTTTTCAACTTAATTGATTATTGTCATTTATTTAATTCTCTTTTTTCCCATTAGTCTACACTGAATATGTGTTATATGTTGGACTTGGAGAAATTAAATACAAATTAAATTTGTGTTTTGAAAATTATGTTAAGTGAGTAAGATTCAAATTGTGTGGCAAAGCGTGAGAAAAAAGAGAAACTTAATAGTGGCATGTGATTTGATAAATTGAGAGAAATAGGAGAATTTGAAGAAAGAAATTAATAAAAGAAAATAAATATCTCTCTATCTTCTTCCTCTCCATTCCCGTTCAACCCTTTCATTTCTTCTCTTCTCCTTTCTCGATTATTCTTTTCAAATTTTCTCTTCTTCTTTACTTTCATTTAGTAAATTTTAACCATATTTTTTTACCCAGTTTGGTCTTCTAGTGTAACATAGCACCACTATTCTATCAAGTGAGTGATGTGAATGCAACTAAGAAAAATTAAACCTTGAGAGATCGTGTGATATGCACATATGAGACAAATACACGTAAAAATTCTCCCCAAAAAAAGTCTACCCTTGAATGCATATTTCAAAATAAAGAGGTTAGTTATCGTTTTTTTTTCTTCCTATTATTGTGTAATTTTTTTATTTTTTATGCATTACTTATTGTATTACATGTTAATTTAGGTTTATTTTTACATGATTTCGAGATAAAGTTATGTGTTTTTAATTGTTTGTCTACCCTTGAATGCATATAAGGAAATCTTTTAAAATCTATAATCTTTTTGTTGTATTTTCATGATTGTAACATAATTATTTTATTTATTTTTTACTTATTTATTATAATTTTCATTTATTGTAACTACTAAATTATATAATTTTCACTTTAACAATTTTTTTTTTTCCGATATCCATTCACACATGCATCGCATGGGTGGTCCACTAGTTAATTAATAATTTCAGATTTAACAAATTCTTAATTTCCTTTATTTTTGTATTTAGCCAAATCTAATACAGTTGGTCTAAATTCTGCCACGATCATTAACAATTTCAAATTTAACTAATCCTTAGTTTATTTTATTTTATAACTTTGCTTCTCTTAATTTGCAGGAATTCTGAGGATTTTTACTTTTCCCATTTGGAAGATCTTGTGGGAGTGCCTTAAGAAAACTCAAAATTAGAAAAATATTTTGTATAAATCCAAACGATATTAAAGTCTTTTGAATAAAAGTCTTCCAAAGCCTTTAAAGAGTCTCCAAGGTGGTCAATCTCAGCATGCAAAAGCTCAAAAACTCACCCATAGTCTTCGAGGCCAACTCATTTGGTGGCTTTGAATAGTGTTTAAACTTATCAGGAGGATACTCATTAAGACACTTTATCTCAAAGATACCTCTAGACTTTCTGCCCTCACTTAATGCATCTTTCCCAGAGAAGCCGGAAGTTCTCGTCTATAGACCCCACCAAATATCTATAAATACTCGCCTACTCCAAGGCAAATGGATCTTTTGGCCGATCTTTTTTTCAACTCTTCCCCAAACCTGTTGGACCCTACTAAGACCTCACACACTCTAAGACTATAGTCCCAAAGACTTAAGATACTAAACCTCACATTACTCATTGGGAGTCCACTCCTCCGAAGACCCATAACTAGACATACTATTGGCATACTAGCATTTCTATTTTTCAGACTTCAAAGTCTGACTTATGCATTCAAAGGACCTGCAGTGGGGAGATCCTCGTGTGTAGGGGTGTGCAAAAAAATCAATGCACCCCGGAAACCGATCGGACCAAACCAAACTAGAACAAACCGGTTGGTTTTTTTTTTTTTTTTTTGGCGGTCGGAAACATTTTGAAAGCTGTCCAAACTGTGCGGTTCGCGGTTTGGATAGTAGGCGGTTTAGTTTAAAACCGAACTGCCCAAAAAATAAAATAAAAATTAAAAATAATTGATTTGGATAGTACATTATTCAATTACATATATGTATATATATTTGGAAATAATTGTATGTTGCATATTTATTGTATGATGACATGCATTATTTGATGTTATGTCACTGTAATCTGATGGTAATCACCGATAATCTTTATTTACCATTTTTAAGTAGCATTTTTAATGATTTTAAGACTCACATGTACCAGGTTTTCAAATCGCGGTAAATCGTACCAAACTAGACCACAAATGTGGTGCGATTTGGCCACACCAAAACAAGACTGCGATCTGCTTTGTTTGAAAAACTGCGCTAGCGGTTTGACGTGCTAAAAATTATTCAGACTAGTCAAATCACACCACGCACACCCCTACTCGTGTGTTTTCTAACTATCTATGTGGCTGCAAATCCCCTAAAGACTCCCAAAATTGTTCCCCGAAGACCTCTGAGGGCATCATCCCTCGAAGACTCTAAAAACCCTTAGGAACCCCAATGCCTCAGTCTTCTCAGGCCATAGAGCAAGCCCCAGCCTTTGTTAACCCCTCGAGCAACATCCTATATCTCTCAATTTTTTTAGTGGATTCTATTTTGATTGTTCTCAAAATAAATAAATTTAATCATTGTATTTTGACAATAATAAAAAAACATCAGATGGGTAATTGGTTCTTTCATCACAAACCATATATATTTGAGGAAATTCATATATCTTCACAAAATTTTCATAAAAAAACTTACTATAATAAATTATAATAATAATAATTCTACAATTTTAATTAAATTGATATACCAGAGTTGTGTTTGTTTTTAGTTTTTAATTTTGGAATTTTTGTGTTTGATTTTTCTTTTCTTGAAAAAACAATAATTAATTGTTTAATTATTTTTTGTTGCAATCTTCAAAATTGTAAACAAAAACATAAAAATGTCATTTGATTAATCAAGTTTTGTTAAAATATTTCAATTTTTATTAAATTGAACAATTGGGGGGGGGGGGTGTCACGGGTTTAATTGTGGGGGGGTTGGGTTGGGTTGAGGTTCATGTGATTTGATTTGGGCAGGGGGTGTTTAAATTTATTGTGGCACGTGACTAAGTCATGTATGTATCGAATAACATAATTGGAGTGATTAACTAATAGGGGATGGTTCACGTGATTTGATTTGAGGAGGAGAGGGGGTTGTTTAAATTTGTTGGCGCAACTTGGCTAGGCCTTGTCCATATCGAATAATATAATTAGAGTAGTTGATAATTAAATGTTCATTCATATTTGTTATTGTGACACGTGTCAAATAGCCATATTTATCAATATTATAATCAATCAATTAGCCCTATAGTAAAAAATGCTATAATCAATTAGCTCGTACCATTTTATATTAAGATAATCTTTTCAAAAACTCCCTATATGGATTGAAAATATATATATATATTGAAAAATAAGCATGCGTGCCTAACTTATAAACTCATAGAAATACCAATATAATTAATAAATCAGAAACGGTGAGGCTTATTTTATCTCTATAATTTAAAATATAAAATTTGAATAATTGTTTTATTTTAAATAGATAAATAAGACTCATTATCACCTTTGTTACAAACAATGGAATTTTTTATACCTATAACATTTGCACTCAATTTACATGCCTATAAAATTAAATTAAAATCTTAATTCAAAACCAAAAATAATGAAGCAAAAAATTAATTGTTATAACTAATATACCTTATTAAAAACCATTTTAATTTTTGAATTCATCCATTAATTAATTTGAGATTAAAATATCATAAATATATTATTTATACAGTCAGTAATGACACTTTATGTAATATTAATGTATTATATATCTGCATTAATTAAATATATAATACAATAACTAGTAATTAACTTTTGAAATAGCATTTTTTTTTGGGGTTAAAATATCTGCTCCCCTCTTTTAGAAACACACACTCCACCAATCCCTCCTCCAAAGTCAAAAAGAGGTGCGTTGAATTGAACTTAATGAGTGTAATTCTATTGGTGAACGTGCATGCAAAATCCAATTCCTTCACCGTCAAGTAAGTGTCTTTGTCTCAGTTGAAATTGTTGAAATATAAAACTGTCTCTCTCACTCACTTTCTGATATACATATATATATATATATATGGCGGGCGACGGAAGGGTGGAACGTTGACGGGCGTGGGCAGCCTCATCTGTACACGATCCTCCCACCGCCCACCACCTCCTCCTTTCCTCCGCCTGCTTATATTAGACCCCTTGAAGTTTGACGCCACCATGCCCATGCGGTTTTGTCGGTTGGCTGGGTTTAATATATTAGTTATTAAAAATTAATATTTTTATTTTTTAAAAATATGAATATGTTAATTTTTAATTATTTATTTGATATATGTGATTTATAAAAGTTTGTGTAAATATGAGATTTATTCGGTGAACACCCAAAAAATAGAAATTACAAATTTTTTGTTGTAAAACAAAAAAAAAAAAAGGTAAAAAGTTGGCACCATCCTTTTTAAATGGTTAGATGTGCAATATATGTCTTGGATTAAGGCCTACTTATAAAAAAAATTAGGTCCAATAATAAATGAACCCAAATATGCTTAAAGAATAAAAAAAAAATTACAAAAAATTGGAGACCCTCTTGTCTAGGTTTTCTAAAAGTCCCTCAATAACTCTCATTTGAGCACCACCAAGAGAATAGTAATCTTCTTAAAATTCTTCAAATATAATCTTGTTCTAACTATACCAACTAACCTATGAAGTCTTTATCTTGAATAACGAAATAGATGTTGACAATTTTAATTTTAAATTACGTGAAGACTTTATTAGTTGCTATCAAACCTCTATAATAATTAAATAAATAGTGATCTCATTCCCTAACTATTACCTTTACTCTTATCGTTCTAATATTCTAATTTAGTATTTGTTTTAATTTGTAAAAAATAATTAATACCCGCAAAACTCAAACCTAAAATTTTAGACTTACGTTATGCAATGATTTCACTGAGTGAAATTAATGTTTAAGATATATTTGTTTAAATAAGTAAAATTATATTAATTCAAAATTTAATAATAAAAAAAATGAACCAATTATGAACTGAGAAGAGCAAAAGAAGTGAAGTGATGGGTGACAGTGCAGCTTTAGAAAATTCGAATGGAGATTGGAGATAGGAAAAGGGCGGGTCCTACAAACAAACAAACGGGAAACATGGCCTTCGGAATTATAGAAACACAGGAACAGACCCATATGGACTTGTCGTGAAAAGTCAGTACTATAGATGTAGGCAGCTCCTTAATTTTGTGGCATCCCATTTCGGATCTAGTTGCTGCTGCTGCTGACTTTCTCTATAGAAACAAAAACTCCTTCCACCCTCTACCTAAAACATGACCTTTATCACATGGTGATAACTTACATACATACATATATATATAACACGCTTTAATAATTTAATTTAATAATAATCGGCCTTCTAATCGTGGCATGCATATATATTCAAGTGGTTAAGCATATAAAAACTGACAATAAATTCAACTGAAAAGAATCGCAAAAATGAATATTTATGTTTGGTCATCATCTTTATATTCGACTATAATGACGTTTACTTTACGCTGGTGTGGCCGGCTTAAACAATTAAGAACACATAAGGACAATAATGGAGCATTAAAATTAGTATTTTTTTTTTTTTTGCATTTTTGGTAACAATGTTGGACTTTTTAGTTGTCGCTGGTGCTAAGGTCATGCGGCACGCTGTCCAAATTAAGTGAAATGGCATGCAATGGGATATCTCCGACCCGGATCCACTGCCATATCCTATTCATGTGTGCTATTTTGTCCTTAATTAATGTGCACTAGAAAGATTGCAATAATAATAATGTAGCAGCTTGGATACATACATGCTATCGTCAAATTTGTGGGATTAAACTATTGAAATTGTAGTTTATATAAAATAGTGAATTTAAAAACTTGAGTTTGACCATTTTGAATCTCAATTGTCTTTTATTATACTGCTATTAACATAATCTTACTCAGATAACGTTTGTTAAAATGAACAAGATAAAACAATATCAAAATAAGATCGAAATATTTTTTGCAACAAGATATATATAATGGTCAACATAAGACTGAGAAATATTTTAAGATTTTTATCAAATTATTTATTAAATTTTTTAGAATACACTAGGAAACACAAGCGTCATTTTTTTCTTATCCGTAACCATCAAGATATGTTTATCTTAAGGGGGAGAGAGATAAACATATTTGAAAAAATTAAGATAAGAAGTCACGTGACTTCTTTTCAATGGTCACTAAATAAGTTTAACAAACACGTTGAAAAAAACAAACATTTGAAATGTTTCATATATCTGACATTTTTTATCCCTTATTTTGATTAACAAACACTATCTTATTAGAAAAAAAAACAAATTTGTGGAATTAATTGCTAGAACCAAGATTAAAATAGTTCAATATATAAGAAGAAAATGGCCGGATAGATGAATTTTTGAGACAAGCAGATAAAAAATTAGTTATAGCAAAGAAGGGTAGGAACTAGCTAGGAAGATCGAAAGAAGAAAAAAGTAGCAAACTTCATATGAGATAATGACCTTACATAACACATCGATCACGCATATAAAAATAAATGAAAATTTGAATTTTGCATATTCAGTTTTATAAAATTAAAACTAATGATTATTACAATCGTTGTTGTAACCTTAGACGGGAATTACAATAATTAATTGTAACATGATGCTATGGTAAGGAATAATTTATGAAAAGTGGGTAAAATAGGAAGGGCCAAATTAGAAGTCAAATTCTTGAGCTCCAAAACTTCAACTTTACTCACAATCAAGGCTTCATGATATATATGAAACAATTAATATATATATATATATATATATACACACACACACACACACATCCTGCCGGCCAAAAATAGAACTTCACAAAAGAGAAGGACAAGCTTATATATGCACGATGGACATAGAGACTTCGATACTTGGCTTCATCAACCAGGCTAATAATAATAACCAATCAAATATATATACGATCACTTAATACATTAATTGGTGTCATTAACTAAATATATATATATATATACACATATAAGCTCGCCGATCGATGTTTGGTCGAGGAAACATGTGTAATCTTTGGAGCAACTTTTCAAGAAACACTAGCTACATTACCTTCATGACAGTACAGAATTATATGTCAACCTAATCGATTTTTGTTTTTGTTTATTTGGGCTTAATTAGTAAGACTGTTGATGTTTTAACTGTTAGAAGGATTAATGGCTTATTAATAATATATATATAGGCGGGTGACGGCAATGTCCACATTCAAACAGCAAAGGAGGGGGGGTGAGTAGTAATCGTCAAGAAACTAAGTCTTATGTTTGGATTGACGAAGATATAGTTATATTAATTTAGTCCTTGATTGCTTATCTCACAATATTCTATCTGACAACCAAACGAACTTTTAATATGTAGGGTATTGTTATGTTGTTAAATTACTAAAGTTTTTTTTACCAAAAATAATAAAAAAAAATAGCATTTGGTCAAGTGCAGCTTACCTTCTAATTAGTTTTATAATAATTAATTCCTTCAAAAAAGCAGGTAATTAAACTCATTTTAAGCAAAAAAAAATAAAATAAACTCTCTACTTTTTAATTATATAAATACAATATGTATAGGTTTAATTAATAATATTCATAGTCATTATTAAAAGACCATTCATTTTTATAACATTATCTTTTTAATTTTTCATAGTCCTGTAACTTTTGTTACTTATTTTTAACATTAATAAATAAAATATCATAATTAATTATCAAACGCTACTTGTATTAATTCTTGTATTAATGTTAAGATGTTACACAAGGAGACAGCCACCGCCTAACTGAGTCCACGCGGCCTCTCTCTCTCTCTCTCTCTCTCTCTCTCAAAATTTGCATTGAATGCCAGAGGAATTTGACTTGGCCCAACGCACTAGCCCTTATATATACACACTCAACATTCCAAACCCAAAACCACCACTTGCCATTACACACACCTCTCTTCTCTCCCACATTAATTCTCTCAACATTCTCTGTTCATCTCTCTCTCTATATTCCGACGTCGACGTTGTCACAGCCACATGGCTCGCTCAAATCTCGTGTTTTTCATCTTCTGCGCCGTGATCTTTGCCTCGTTGGTGTCTCATTCGCATGGCCGGAAACTTGTCGCCATGCAAGACGGCGGAGAGAGGGTGCCGCCGCCGGTGGGGAGCTTGTTCCTGGGTGCCCTTCCGAAGGGCACAATCCCATCATCTTCGCCGAGCAAGAAGGGCCACGCCGCCGTGATCGACGAGGAGCTCATCGCCCGCCACCTCGCCTCCGTCGATCGGATTCTCCAGTCCGTCCCAAGCCCCGGCATCGGCCATTGAATATTGGAGGTTTTGAATATCATGATCATATGATGAAGAGTGTATAGGATTACACACCATTAATTAATATATTTAATTTTTAGTTATACGTGATATATACCGTTTTGATTCTTTATATATATATATATAGGATCTAATGATGAGTTAATATATATAATGTACGTTTTGGGGGCTTAATTTACACAAATAAATGAGATATGTTACTCGTTTAATGAAGTTTACGTTATTTGCTTAAAAAATCATTAATTAAATTATGAGTAGCAATTCCTTAACTTGGATATATATTCCAGGTTTTTGGGCTCAGTTGTAATTTGCTTTATTAATTACTGCATCATCATGTCTCAATCCACGGAGCTTTACTTTACCCAATAGAATAATAGAAATACATTTTTTAGTTTAATTTGTTTGTGGTACGTACGGTTACATTGGGAAAGTCCGTGAGCACATGCAAAAGAAAAGAAAACGCGTTTACATCACTAACTAGTAGGCTTCTGTTCTGTGGCACATTTCTTTAAGAATTTTCGAAGCCCTAATCAATGCTTGGAAAACGGCATCACTAATTAAACCTAATTAATTGTAAAAAAAAAGGGGGTCAAATTATGGCTCTGGCATGGTCCCCGCTTCACCCATTCGCTACCTAGCGAATCCAACTGCTTGCTTGTGGTCGTACTGAAGAGTAACATTATTATTACAATTACAACAAAGAGAATTTTATAACGAAAAGCGGTCTAATTTATGTTATAATTCAATTAAAAATAAATAGATATAATCGTTTTTAATTTTTTTATTAAAAAAATATTTTTAATCACTTAAACAAACTAATTACACTTTATATCCACCCAAACAAAAAAACTGATTATATCTTTTGTAAAAATATTTGTTAGTCTTTTCCATCTTAATTATTATGTTTTTAAACTTCACATTTTTAATAAATCCAATTGTACGTAGTTAATCTTGTTATGAACAATTTGATTTTTAATCTTTTCTTTTTCAAGCATTTAGACATTTAATATAACATTCTCATATATATGAATTATTAGGTTAATATTAATTTTGCACTGGGTTATTAATTGCTATCTCAAAAATCCCAAATTGTTGACCAATTGGGCAGATGAACATATTTTGCACGTGTTTGCTAGCTAGGGGTACTGTCGATTCAGGACTGGTCACTGGTCATGGTCGGTAAATGGAGACAAAGCATATATGTCAACAATTTGGATGTCAATATAATTAGATTCCAAATTAAGCAACACTTGTTAATTAGCCATATATATGCGCATCGCATTGCAATATCCCGGCGATGATTGTGTAGAGCACCAAACTAACTAATTCCACTACGCATAATATTTAGTAAATTTTAATATTTAATATCTTAATTACATATGACAATTCATCGTCACTTTATTAGATTTGTAAATTTAGTCACTTCACCAATCACTATCCTTCAAAAACAAGAAGATGGTGGTTTTCTTTTTTATTATAAATCATTAATAAATATTTTTTTATAAGAGAATGAACCTTAAAGGTTTTCGTATCCTTAACACAATTTCTTAAGTGGAAAAATGGTATTAAAATAATGCATAATTCAATTGGTTTTGTTAATGGATATAAAAGTAATAGTAATGCAAGATTTTGTTATAGTGGCGAGTTGATTTGCCAACATCCTTAGGAGGTTTTCTCTACGACCACAAAAAAAAATACTAAATTGTTCTAGTCGTGGGCCTTTGAGATAATTTTTTTGATACTTAAATCAGAATGTGTTGAATGCAAACAAAAGAGATAAAATGGAAAATTACTCATTTTGTTTCTCGATAGAGGATCACTCTTTATATACTCAGCCCTTATGATTTTTTATATTGTTTGGGTGGTTATATTGAGTTCAACTTAGTGGCAAAATTATGCTTAGGTTAAATTATGTGTATTTTTTTATTTTTTTTTGGATTTCACTATATTGAATCCGAAACACACATATTATATATGCATTCTTCCCATTTCCATGGTTCAACTCATCCCCTATCTTGCATATATATTCTAACAAAACAAAATCTTGCTTGTAAGGATTTTTGGGCCTTGATCAGTACTAAAGTCTATATTTAATTAAGACCTTTGATGACATTTGAGCCCGACCCGTGACCACTGGGAGAAGTGGTGTGACAGTGTTTTCTAAACAGGGGTTAGTACAATGTGTTTGCACATGCAGGCATGGCTCATTGGGGGTTCAATTTTGATCAATGAATCACAACATGTAGCAAAGCCGGTGGCTTGTCCAGACTTCTATACCAATTGAATTCACACTTGCTGTATATATAGAGAGACTAAGTAATTAATCGACATGTATTGTATTTGACTTTCCTTGAACTACATTTTATTTTTTGAGATTATCGTTTTTACGCGATTTTCTGTTGCTCGTATTTTTTATTTTGACATAAGAGATAAATTATAGGTGAAGACTCTATTTCATTGCGCAAGACAAATAATCGAATCCACGATCTACTGGTGTGAATCCTAACTTATCTTGGCCTAATCACTTAACTTGCGTTCTTGGGGCAAATATTTTGTTTCTTCAAACTGCTTCTAATAGAAAAAAGAATTATATGGTATTTTTATATATATTCTAAAATAAAACACATAAATATCATGTATGCATGCATCGTGATAATTTAATAAAAAAAAAAAATTGAAACGTTGACTCAACCTGTTTAAGGGCATGAGTTCAAATCTATGCTCCATATATAATTTACAAATTTGAGTGGGTAATGATTTGTATTACAATTGGATTCATTCATTGGATGTCTGACAATTACTTCTTGTTTTAACCTCTCTTTTTTTTTTTTTTTTTCCTTTCTTTCTTGCTAACTGGCGGTTCAAAATTCATTAGTTGAACCAATTAAAGGATATAAATATTTCGTTAATTTATAAATTTATTGGTTAGATGACAAATTCATAAGTGAAGGGACTAATGATATACTATAGCTACTAATTGCAACAAGATCTCATTGACAAGGCATAGACTAGCAGTTGCCTAAGTGAGAGAAAGTACTTTTTATCTTTTATCCCTTGATAAAATCATTTTGAATAAATCTGCCAACGGGACAGATCCTATGATGTGCAAAAATATTTTGAAAGTATTGTTTTGATATTTTAAAAATATTTTATTTTTTCAAATGCTAAAAAACGTTAAAAAAAATATTGTTAAACTGTTTGTACAATTTTAAAAAAGTTTTGATATCATTTCATAATAAATTAAAAATATTAAAAAGTGCTTCCACAGCGTAATAGTAAAGGGGTGCTTGACTCCTGCTTATAAGTTATATAGTGTTTTTTTTTTCTCTTTTAAATATTTGATAACCTCAAATAGTTTAAAAGTTATACAGTTTAAAAACTATTATAATAGCAATTAAGAAAAGCTTGCTCCCCAACTTTAACAAAAATGCTATCACCAACTTATTGCATTGACTCACTAAGAGATTGTTTGGTTTAGCGGTTTGACAACTTATAAGTTATATAGCATTTTATAGTATTTGACAATAATAATTAGTTTAAAAACTATTATAATAGAGTTTTGCAAAAGTCGATATCCATGAGTTTTTGCAAATAACACTACTACTTTGACCAATTAATTTACTATTATGCTCTCAAATATTCTCCATATTTACATATTTGTCTCTGCTATTATATTTTCCTCTCCATTGTTATCTTCTCCCATATATTTTTTTCGCATATGTTCTGCTATTACCACTGTTGTTGTCGTCGCCCTTCCTCCATAAGCCATTACAGTCGTCTAGCTAGGCCATCGCCCCGACTGGCCATTTCCCATTGGCCGTCGTCCCCACCAACCACCACTCCCATCTTCTTTTCCATCGCCCCATCGGTAGCTATTCGTCGCCATCCCCACCCTCATCTCCTCCATCCCTATTGCTCATTGCGTGTGTGTATATATAAAACACTAATTATATATATATATATTATTATATATAACATATATAATACATATAATAATATTAATTAATATATTTTTAATAATTATGTATAATTTATCAATATTTAGTGATAAAATTTTATATCATTCAACACCATATCTATTTTAGTCTTTTTATTAAGTTTTGATAACTTATCAGTTTTTTCAAACTAAACACATAACTATTAATTAATAATTAAAAAATATATTTATCCAAACACATTATCAATTTAAACAATATCTAACTTTTAACTTAGAAGCTAAATAACTTAAAAGCTTTGAAAAAAAAAGGACTAAGGCTTCGTTTGGCAATGCGATTTGACCGCTTATAATCTAATAGTACAACGTTTAAGCTGTAAGGCTTATTTAATTACCTGTTTGAATTTATCAAGAGCTTCAAAGCTCTAGAGCTTAAATGCTTTTGTATTAGCATTTAAAGAAAGCTTTGGAGTAGTAGCTTTGTTGAAAAGCTTGTGAGAGTTTCTGGAGTTGACAAAAAAAATAATTATTTTGCCCTCTTCGAATTTTAATATTTACATTTCTTATCTCTCAACCCTCACCTTCTCCTTAAACGAAGCTCTCCTCCCACAGCACATGTGCCTCCTCTATTGCTGAATCTCCTCCCACAACGGTTGTCACCGCTGCCTATGACTGCCATTATCGCCCATCGCTACCATTGCCTCCAGCGTTGCAAGCTGTCATTGTGGCCTCCTAGTTCTATATTCGCCATCATCGTTGCCGTCACCCAGGGTCTCCTCTATCACGTCTGCTACTGCCTCCTTCTGCTTCCAAATTGCCCTATTCCAATTTCAATAATTTTATTTATTGATAAAATTAAAAAATAAATAATTTTATATAATATTTCAACATATATATTGAATATTTTTATGAATTAAATTTAAATTTATACATAAAGTAAAAAATTATATATTCTTAAAATTATTTTATAATTTTGTAACATGTAATTGTAAGTATTTTAGCAATTTGACATCAATTATAATTTTTTTTAAAAAATTATATTTTTTTTAATTTTATTTATATTATTTAATGTCATGTCCATTTTATTTTTTTTGTCAAATTTTAAGAGCTTATCATATTTTACAAATCAAATACATAACTTTACTCTAATAACTTAAAAATACATTTATTCAAACACGTTATCAGTTTAAACATTATTTAACTTAAACTTTACACTAATAACTTAAAAATACATTTATTCAAATACGTTATCAGTTTAAACACTACTTAACTTAAACACTATTAGACAACTTAACTACTATCCAGCTTAAACGTAGTTAAAAAAAGGGAAAATTCTATTGACAGCCCGTGTTTTTACTCTTCACAGCCCGCAATGCATCAAATTTCACACCAATTTTAAAATCTCTATTTTACCCCTCCCACATCCCACAGTCACTTTCTTCTCCGATCGCTAGCCTCCGCCTCGCCTCTTTCATTCTCTACCCCACACACACAAACACATACATATATAATTTTATATATAAACATGTTGCTGGGTACACAAACACACACACACACATATATATATATATATACACACACACATGCTGCTGGGTCGGCCATGGCGGCCGACCCCCCTTCCCCCCATACACACACACACACTAGACATGGCCACGGTTCATGAACCGCCGGTTCCGGTTCAAGAAATCTTTGAACCTGAACCGAACCGCCCAAGGGCGGTTTGGGACGGTTCGGTTCCGGTTCCGGTTCGTGCCGGTTCGGTCAACGGTTTGGACCGGTTCGGTCAACGGTTTGAGCCGGTTCGGTCAACGGTTCCGGTTCCGGTTCAAACCGAATTTTTTTAATTTTTTTTAAATATTGTTGTATTCAATTTTGGTCCTTGTTCCGTTGTTCGGTTCGGTTTGGTTTCGATTTTTAATTGTTAAATGTAATTGTAAATATAAATATTCTCAACCATATTTTTAATAAAAAAACACTACTA
Organism: Diospyros lotus; assembly: GCF_014633365.1. Lineage (NCBI taxonomy): Eukaryota > Viridiplantae > Streptophyta > Magnoliopsida > Ericales > Ebenaceae > Diospyros > Diospyros lotus. Next base: position 17,464,647 of record NC_068339.1, on the reverse strand, counting down.
AAAATTGAAGAAATATAAGTAATAATTTCATTAAAAATAATTAAAACAACTAAACAAGTATGTAATATAAGTAATGAATTTTTACAAATGTGAAAAATAAAAAATAAAAAATAGAATTAGACTTAATTTCATTAAAAAATAATTACAACAAAAATGTAATACAAGTAATTAATTTTTACAAATGTGAAAAAAAATAAAATATGGACTTGGATCCTACGCATCTTCATTGGAGTCGGAAGTCGCCGTTGTTGAACCATCATTAACCCATTCGTCAGATGATGATGAATGGATAAGTTCTTCTTGACGTCGCATGTTAGCTCTTTCCCAATCATCGAGGCAAACTTGAGCTTCCAATGATTCTGGAGCCAATCTTAATCTTCTTTCGTCCAAAATGTTGCCTCCACTACTGAATGTTTGTTCAACGGCTACAGTTGAAGCTGGAACTGCAAGAAGTTGACTTGCAATAATTGCAAGAGTTGGAAATGTCTCCTTGTGCCTTTTCCACCACTCCAAAATTTCAAAATTTAAACCTGTATCATCACCAAACTCAAAAACTGTGGTTAGATAAGTTTCGAGCTCCGAATGTGAGCTCGATCTAGGTTTTTTCCTCCTTTGATCTAAAAATTTATGACCCCATTTCATTGGTTGGGAGGAAGAGGAATGCGGAGCCATGGATGGAAATGATTCTTCACTACTAGGAGCAATAACATATGCTTCATATAATTGATTGCATAAAGTTCTAACCTTAGAAATTATAATATTCACATCAATTTCTTCATTATTTTCTAATCCTAACAACGAATAATAGTTAGACAAACACTCAATTAAACCATCAAATTTACACCTAGGATCAAATACCATAGTAATAAGAAAAATTTCAGGAATAAATTGATAATAACGTAACCATTTTTCTCTCATTTCTAAAACAGCATGACAAATTTCTTCAACATTAATTCCTTCCATTAATACACCGGCCACATTCATTGCTTCTATTAAAAATTGATGTGAAGTTGGTTTATAAACACTACTAAGTGTATGAGTAGCATCATTAAAAATTCATAAAATATTCAAAATTGAACTACAAACATTCCACATAGTTGGAAAAATAGGATATTGTGGAATATAATTTGCTGCAAAAGAACACAATAAATCTTTATATTCAAAAGATTGATTAAGTAATTTAAAAGTTGAGTTCCAACGAGTAGGGACATCTTTTGAAAAACGTTTTGGGGTTTGACCATTGGAGGTGCAAAAATGTGCCCATGCTTTTGCAGTTCGAGGGTGTACCCAAATATAAGAAATAACATTTCTAATTGGATCTAAATAAGAATTAAGTGACTTAATACCATCTTGAACACATAAATTTAAAACATGACATGCACATCTAACATGAAAAAATCTTCCACCAAAATTTGGTTGGCAAATTCTTTTCAATTCATTAATAGAAGCAGTATTAGCCGATGCATTATCAAAAGAAATTGAAAAAATTCTATTAACTAATCTATATTCTTGTAAAATTTGTTGAATTAATCTACAAATATTTTCAGCATTATGACTTTCATCAAAACATCGATACGCAAGAATTCTTTTTTGTAAAACATAATTTTCATCAACCCAATGACAAGTAATACCCATATATGAATGAGTTTGCCAATGATCACTCCAAATATCACTACAAATAGAAACATTAATATTATTGTTTTGAAAATATGTTATCAATTCAATTTTTGAGTTTTTAAACAATTTTAACAAATTCCTTTTCAAAGTATTTCTAGGAATTGATTTAAAACTAGGATTAACAAAGTTTTGACAAAATCGAGTAAAACCTAATTTTTCACCAAAACTAAAAGATAAATGATCAATTGCTACCATTTCAGCTAAACCAGACCTACAATTAGCTTCATTATAATGAAATAATTGAGGAGAGTTTGAAGAGGTAGCAAACCCGGATATTTGTGTTTGATCGCGGCTCAATCCAACCTTGAGCGGGTGCTTTGTTTGCAAATGTCGGGCGAAAGTACCATATCCACCTCCTTGCTTGAATTTGTATACTTGATTACAATAATTACAAGATACATCAAATTTACCATCTCCTTTTGGTGTTTTCTTGAAATGAATATTAAAAATATCAGAAGTAGAAATTTTTCCACCTCCCTTTTGTTGAGTTTCACTCTCTTGTGTTTGAAAATTTTGAGCTTCAAACTCAACATTTTCAACATTTCTACCTTCACTTGCCATTTTTTTGAAAAAAGTATAATAATAAAAAAATATAATAATGATAAAATAATATAGTAACAAGTAATAAATAATTAACAATATAATTGAATAAATTGATAAATAACAAAATGAGAAGATTGAAGAAATTGAAATTAAAATATTAAACGAGAGACAAAATTGAGAGAATAATAGCTTGAGACTTGAGAGAGAGAGAGAGAGAGAAAGTGTGAAAAATGAGTGGGGGAGGGAGGGGTATATATAGATAGGAATTATAAAATTTAAAAAAAAAAAAAAAAAGTTGGGGGGGGTCCAACGGTCCAATCCAAATTGGACCGTTGGGGGGGGGGGTGTCCAACGGTCCAATTTGGACCGTTGGGGGGGGGAGGGGAGGGGAGGGGAGGGGGGTCCAACGGTCCAATTTGGACCGTTGGGGGGGGGAGGGGGGGTGCACCGTGCGCGGCCGCACGCGCATGGGGGGGGGAGGAGGGCCGGTTCCGGTTCTCCGGAACCTTGAACCGGAACCGGACCGAATTTCGCCGGTTCCGGTTCCGGTTCGGCCGGTTCCGGCCGGTCCGGTTCCGGTTTGAACCGCCGGTCCGGTTCAATTTTGGCCATGTCTAACACACACACATATTTTTTCTCTCTCTCTCCCCTCCCCCCCCCCCCCACACACAAAAACCATGGCCGTTGCCATGGCAATAGTTGGGGAACCTAGCATTCCCCGACTGGTCCGAGCAGGGGAACAATGGGTTCCCCGACTGGCCTGAGCCGGGGAACGATGGGTTCCCTGACTGCTAGTAGTCGGGGAACCCAAGTTTCCCTGACTGCCAGCAGTCGGGGGCCTTTTCTTATTTTTTATTTTTATTAATTTTTTATTATAATAAAATAAAATTAAAAAATAATACAAATAAATAATTTTTAAATATCTATATTTTAAGTAATTATAATTTAACTAATTTTAAATTTTAAATTATTGTAATTAAGTGTTGAATTTTTAATACTTAAAAAAAATTTAAAATTAGGTCATTTATCTTATTGAATTACTTAGATACACATATCTAAAAATCTTATCATTATTTAAAATATTTTTTTTAAAATATATGTATCTTTACCTAATTCAATAAGATAAATTAATTAATTTTAATTTTTTTAATAAAAAATTTAACCTCTCTAAAATTCATCTTAGGTGTTGAATTTTTTATACTTAAAAAAATTAAAATTAATTAATTTATCTTATTGAATTAGATAAAGATACATATATTTAAAAAAAATTATGTTAAATGATGATAGGATTTTTAGATATATGTATCTTTAAGTAATTTAATAAGATAAATTAACTAATTTTAATTTTTTTTAAGTAATAAAAATTCAATAGGATGATTTAAAATTTAAAATTACCTAAATTATAATTACTTAAAATGTAGATATTTAAAAATTATTTATGTGTATTATTTTTTAATTTTATTTTATTATAATAAAAAATTAAAAAAAAATAAAATAAAAAAGGCCCCCGACTGCTGGCAGTCGGGGAACCCATCGTTCCCTGGCTCGGGCCAGTCGGGGAACGATGGGTTCCTTGACTGCTGGCAATCGGGGAACCCATCGTTCCCTTGCTTGGACCAATCAGGGAACGCTGGGTTCCCCGACTATTGCCATGGCTGTGGCGATGGTTTTTGTGTGTGGGGGGGGAAGGAGAGAGAGTGTGTGTGTGTGTGTATATGGGGGGAAGGGGGGTCGGCCATGGTAGCCGTATGTGTGTGTATATATATATGTATGTGTTTGTGTGTGTGAGAGAGAGAGAACGCGTGTGGGGGGAGGGGGGGTTGGCCGCCATGGCGGACCCAGCAGCATGTGTGTGTGTATATATGTATGTGTGTGTATAAAATTATATATGTATGTGTTTGTGTGTGTGGGGTAGAGAAAGAAAGAGGCGAGGCGGAGACTGACGGTCGGAGAAGAAAATGACTGTGGGATGTGAGAGGAGTAAAATAGAGATTTTAAAATTAGTATAAAATTTGATGCATTGCGGGTTATGAAGAGTAAAAACACGGGCTGAAAATAGAATTTTCCTAAAAAAGCCCAGCCAACCTCTAATTTACTATTTTGTTCTAACATTTTCAATATTCACACCCTTGTCCCTGCCATTAGCGTTACCCCATCTCATCCATTGCTCTCTTCTCCCATCTTACCTTCGCTTCTGCCATTACCGCCGCTGCCGCCGTCGCCCCTCCTCCATAACCGCCGTCGCCGTCGCCCAGTTGGGCCGCCGCAAGCCTCCTCCTGTTGGTGGGTCGTACCATCACCGCATCTGCTTCCAGATCCGCCGCCGCAAGCCTCCTTCTGTTTGTGGGTCGCGCCATCACCTGCCGCCTCCTTCTTCTCCAGATCCGCCGTTGCCATCGCCTTTTGGGTCTCCTCCTCGGTCGCGCTATCGCCGCCTCGTGCTTCCAGATCCGCCGCCGCAAGCCGCCGGGATTCCTCTCCAGATCGGCCGTCGCCGTTGTCGTCGCCTGGTGGGTCTCCTCCTCGGTCGCGCCATCGCCGCCTCTGCTTCCAGCTGGGCCGCCGCAAGCCGCCCGTCGCCGTTATCATCGTCTCCTGCCACCTCCTTCCAGATCACCCGTCACTGTTGTCGTCTCCTTCATTGCTGATCGGTATATCTCTCTACACTGCTCATTGCCTCCATTGTTTGCATATTTACGTAACTTACCTGCAATTTTTTCATGTATATGTTTCTGTAATATTATTTGCGATTTGGAATTTTGCGATTAATTTATGCAAATAATATGTTTCGGTGAGGGAATTCATAGGTCTGACTTGAATTTTCCTCACCCAATGAGAGCGAAATATTATCTAGTTGATGCAGCTCATATGACTGGATATATGGGGCTATACAAGGGTGAGAATATAAGATACTACCTTAAAGATTTTCGATGTTCTTTCGACGTGTAAGAACATCAGTTTACGTGCACCAAGAGGACATAAAGAGTCATTTAATTACTTGCATTCTTCATGTAGAATGATTGTTGAGCGCACTTTTGAAGTGTGGAAGTCTAGATGTAGAATGATTGTTGAGCGCACTTTTGAAGTGTGGAAGTCTAGATTTAGGATCTTATGAGATATGCCTATATACAGTTTGATACCGATCGAGACATAGTTCTGGGTACAATGGCTATCCATAACTATATTAGGAATAAAGGGGTACTGGATAATGCATTCATAACAGCAGAAAACAAAAACTATATTCTTGGTGCACAATTCGTCTCCCCACCTGACAGTCAATTTGACGAGAAAGTGGACCAGAGTGATAATTATTGGATGTTAAAGTTTTGTTAAGAAACTTTTTGGTAATTCTAATGGTACTTCTCTTTCTATTTTCATTGCATAATCAAAATGTCATGGTCGTTTCCTGTAGAACTTGCAGTTAAACTGGAAACCATTGCTTGGTCTTGTTTCTGGTTTGATCAACTGCCAGGTTTTGTAACAGTGGAGTGAACTACTACTCATTACAATTCATTCATACAATCAGTCTATCTGTTCAGGAAAATAAAGAGCTTGGTGCATCCAAAACTCCTCTATTTCCGTGTCTTTGGTTTTGGTTTTTGTCATTTTGATGATTGAGATTGTCCTACTACTCAACTTTGTGTAATATATTATTCTAGAACTCTTCTGTTTTGTGTTTGATTTGTGTTGCTTTAATTAAATCTCCTTTTTGTTTGATTTTACTTTTCTTCTTCACACTTGAACCTGTTGCCCTTTGTTTACTAGTAATATTGTTATTTTTTGTTCATTGATTTTAACTTTTCGTTTGGTTTGCATATTTTCTTTTTTATTTGTGAAATATTCAAAACGTAATACCTTTTTTCTCTTAGAAAATGTTGACCTGTGTGTTCTTTTCCTGAGTCATTATTGTTAAACTTGATATGCATATTATGTGCCTCAGGGGGTCTGTGAAATTCTGTGTTGCTATTGGCTTTGTCATTGCTTTGACACATGAATGAACTCAAGTATATTGTGGCCCTCCTTTAACTTGCAGAACCATATGGATTCTCAGAGCCAAAACACTTCATTGCAGAGGCTTCAAAATGTGGAAAAGGTTTGCTACCAACCGTTTTGTTTTCTTCCACTATAATAAACTAATGAATAAACAGCATGGCAATTTCACTATCTAAATTGCATAGCGTTTCACCTCAAAATCATGCTTTATTTGTTTGTTACAGCGAATAGTCAGGGTTTTGGAGCTGGCTGGAGGAGTTATGGATGAGCTCTCAACCCCTAGTGGTTCCAGGAAGGATTTGGTTAACAAGCAATGTGGCGAGTTCATGCAGTTAATCAAGGTTGCTTATGCCATCTCACTTCTCAATTTCTGTGATACCTGTATACACACCACATATACACACACAGGCAGGCAGGGATGCAGGAATTTCCAAAGTGTAGTTCCCAAACTATGACTATTGTGCTGGTCCTGGGATATATTGTTGCATCTTGGATGGATCCAGTAACAAATTTAAGTAGATAAATTTCTCTTGTCAGACAATTTCTGGCACACTGCCAGTGGGTATTTGGCAGTATCACTTGTTTTTAAGATGGAATATTATGATTGATTTGTTTTGAATTTACATTTTCAAAATTCTCAATGAAAATTTATTACTGCATGAAAGCATCTGAAATTAACTAAGAGTCTGTGTCTTTCTTTCTTTTTTTTTTTAAAGAATATGTCAGCGTTGTCATCATATCCTTGAGGCTTTTGAACAACATGCAATTTGGTGGTAGTTTCTGAGAACATGTGGCATAATCTGCAAAGCACAAAAACACGATTCTTCAAGTGAAAACTTTGATATGCATACCATTATAGGTCATTTATGGTAGGGAATTCAATAATTCCTTGTAAAATTAATGAATTCAAGATTTTTGAATATTGTACACCTTCCAAATTCAGATTAGGTATTCGGTTTTAAAAAAATGGTCTATTATAAAGTTTCATAAAGAAATTGATGTTTGTTGCATCAATGTAAATTATCCCATTTAAACTGAGCTCAAGGTCTTTAACTGCAAATTATCAAATTTAAAATTGTGTGTGTCTTGAGCTATAAGATTTTTGAGTTGTTTCCTTTTATGGACTCTAATTGTGCAATCTGTAATTTGTCTAATTGTAAAATGGCAATTTTTAAATGATTGGATAAATAATGAAGTATTTCCTTATCTGAGAATACACAAGTCTGCAGAACATTATTGGGGTGTCCTCAAATCTTGGGACTCTTTCTGTTCAATAAAAAATTTGTGTTGTGTTGGAGGTCTTGGTATCATTCATGAACCATGATGCATGAGTGTCCTTGTGTTCTCTGTAGTAATTTGTGCGGCTTGGCTGAGCAGCTGTTTTTCTCAATTGCATTATGGAAAATAGTTCCAACTCGATATTTATATCTCCTTTAGTCTATTGCACTGAAATATTAACATGTTAATGTCACTGCATATTTGCTTCAATATGATTTAGGACATTCAAGTGACGTTACGGGAGGAAATTAAAAGTGCTTGTGAATACCGGCCATTCGAGAAGTGTGATTACAGTTCAAGAATATCTAATGAGATCTGTTGCAAAAAGCTGGAATACGTCATCTCACAGTTAGATCAGATGAAACAAACCGCTGATGATTATCAAGGTGCCGCTTGAAGACACTGTTGTAGTTGGTAAGTCAACGTACTGATTGCCCTTGCCTATGGTTGATCATAGTCGTTAAGTCTACTTTCACTTGTGGGATATTTTTATCTTGTGAATTGATGGTAGTGTGATTTAGATAATCGTTTGTCCTTCTGATTTATGTTAAGAGTGGTTTTAGATAATCATTGGTGCTGCCCATTCTTACTAATTGGACGGACAATGAATGTCTGGAACTCTTGCAACTGTTTCCTTTATCTTTGTTGAAAGTTTCTTGTCAAATGCCTCGTTTGTATGTTGTGACGTGGTTATGGTTGCTTCAGAATCTGTGGAGAATATTAGTCTTCTTATGATGGCCATAGACTCATTTACTTTTGATGTAAGATACTTCCTTTTATGGGATGGAAGCCCCATGATGAGTTGCTTGTATTTTCAATTTCTTCTATTAAATGATTCTCTCTCTCTCTCTCTTTTATGGGATGTATGCCCCATGATGAGTTGCTTGTATTTTCAATTTCTTCTGTTAAATGATTCTCTCTCTCTCTCTCTCTCTCTCCCAATATCTTAAGGTTAACGCGCCTTGCGCCTTTTCTAGACAGTTTTGATTTGGATGGTGCTGTATCTACTTTGTGTTAGTTGTCCTACAGCTTTTTTCCTTCATGGAATTTGACCTAAAGCATAGTGGCCTTTTACCTTATACTGTGTTTTTGGTGCAGAAACAAGGAAGACCCTGAAGTCAGAATGGGCACAAGAAAGCCTTTCCTTTTTCCATTCTGGGTTGTGGTGTGAGAAGAAAATGATGAGAAAATTGCGGTAAAGATTTCCCAGAAAATGAAAAATATATGAGGCAATTGAGGCCACTTTGAAACATTTTATTCATTAATGGATCATTTGTAAAATAGCCTGGTTTATGTTGTAATTAGTTTTCCTTAATTAGGCATTTGACCCTGTTGATAGAAGTAGGTTTATTTGGCACAAAAATTGCTTGCTTGCTTGCTTACTTCATGGTCCAAAGCCAAGAAAATCTTATTTTGCTCTTGTCCCAAATCCCAACTCAAAAGGAGCCTTTGCAAGACACAGAAAAGAGTAAAATAATAGTAGGTGAGGCATTAAAATTTAGTGGAAATGCAAGGCATAAAATTATTTACTGTCTCCGTTGCATGAAATGAAATAGGAAATTTGCTCCACTTGGTGATTGTGAACAAAATATTTGACCAACCTTTTAGGCTTAGCCAAAGCGACGGAACGTTATCAGCCAAACCAAGAAACCAACCAATGAAAGGACTCTTGCTAAAATGGACGAACAAGTCTAGTAAATAAATTACTACACAGGACTACCAAGTTAGAGAGAGACTTTGAAAATATTACTCTATGTGCAAGAATTATTCATTATTCTTTTGTCATTTAGCCACTGTCTTTTGGGTCTAACAAGCTGGCCTTGCCGTTCCCCAGTAAAAGGAAAGACAAATAGGACAATCCAATCCAATCCAATCCAATCCCAACCTGGTTTGGTTCCCAGGTACATACATTTATTCAATGGATCACCAAACCAGATACAAGCAGCCAACAATGCCTCCCAATGCCCAGTTTCCTCCGGACCAATTGAACTTTACCACGTCATCACCACTCCGTCACGGATGACGTCATTCCAAACGCCGCGTCATCTTAAGCTTCTCCGAATCCACTTAAGTTTGACCAGTACGCCTCCACGTGGATGTCACCCCTCCCCCTCTCCAGTCTCCGCCCGCCCGAAGGAGGGAGTACGGTCCGCACCGCACTATTGTCCTGTCCCTTTGCTCGAATATCCTAATTTTAAAAGAATTCAAAAATGCAACTAAAACCGAATTATGTAACAAAACACTATTTTTTTTACACTTAATAATACTACTTCTAAAATATTGACTACCTCGTTGATTAATTGTTGGAGAGGCCAATTATTTAGTAGCCCAAAAATTGTCACTTTAAAATTTTTTTAATGTAGCATTTAAAGTGTGAGGTAAAATTGTATCTGTGTTTTAAAAATCAGATCAATAAGTCGGTTGAACCGATTGAATTAGGAATTGACCAAAAAATTACTCTAATTTATGACTAAAAATTATTTATCAAAAAAGTCAATTAAATTTCTACACGAAATGTGATTGATTGGATCATTGAATCCGATCAACTAGACAAGATTTATTTTATTTTAAAATTATTTATATTTAAAAGGATTTGACATCTACTATTCAAATGTCACATTTTGATAACATATGGATAACTTTTTATTTATAATTTAAATACTTGATCATGAATTTCATTTTATTTTCATTATAAATTTTTCTATTAATATTGTTGTAAAATTTTACTTATTTGTATTTCATTTCTGATTTGATACGGTTTAATTTTCAAAATATTATTTTTATAAAAAAAAACCCACTTTTTGCCATACGTCTTACCTCATCATGCGTCACCAATGCTTGGTTTTTAACCTTTTGTTTAGTTTAGTGATTTAATATTAATTAAAAGAAAATATTGTGTGGATATTTCATTACATTTAAAATGATACTTTGTATTAATATAATATATATTTTTATGAATACAACATATAATATAATGTATTAATGTATGAGTATTATTTTAAGTGTCAAAATTAAGTGTCTAATTAATATTTTTATTAATGAAATTATTATATAATTTATATAAAGGTGTTAATTTATAAAAATTAATTTTAAATATAATATTTTCATAAACATAAGAGATAGAATATAATAAGGACTAAAAATAAAAATGAAGCCATAATGCTAATTGGAGTAGTGATTTTAAATTGGTTCACGTTACTTGTATATTATTTATGTACACCTTGAATTATTTAAGACACGTAAATGATATAAATATCTCTCGTTTTACTGTACTCACCATCTTGAATAAGGGTATTTTAGACATTGATATATTATTGTGTAATTGAAGATATATATAATAATATATTAATAGTATTTTTTTTTTTAAATTAAGGTTAAAGATAAAAATTTATTTATCCGAGAAGAGAAGGATTAATGTAATTTGTCAAATTGGAATCAAGGTTGATGGCTAAGCTGAGCTGTCCTTTGAACAACTGTTCATCATCAGTCAAAAGCGGATAAACTCTAACGCACACACTCTCTCTCTATGTCTTTCGTTCTATAAAACCCACGTGCGAGATCAGGTCCTCGTACAATAATAGGCATTGTGGGTGGAGTAGGTACTTCATCCAACGGTCCTCAATCCGACACGTGTCCTGTGAATATCGCGCGTGGCTTGAAGCTGCCCCCCTCGTCCAGTTGGCATCGCTGGTGTCTGCTGGCCGACCTTATCCTCTTTTTTCTTTTTCCAATTTTGTATTATTTTCTTCTTCTTTTTTTAATTTTTTCCCTCAAAAGCATCGCATTTGGAGAAGGCAAGAAAGAAAGAGCAGGCCACAATAAAGATTTCTGAGAGAGAGAGAGAGAGAGAGAGAGAGGGAGAGCAAACCCTAGATTGGTTTGTTGGGGTTTGACTTTCAGGTCCTGAGGAAAAAAGATCGGTATCTGAATCATTAGGCACAGAGGTCAGTTCCAATTAAGTTCCCATCTTTTTCTCATTTTTTTGTTTTTTGTTTTTTGTTTTTGATGAACATGAAGAACAGAACAGATTTGGCAGGTTAAGTTGGTTCTAACTTCAGTTTTTGCTTTGCTTTGTTGATGCTAAGATTATATATGTCTGTGGTTTCAGTGTCTCTTGTCCTCAAGCTGAAAGAAATGGATCTTTTTATGCTGCATTTAATTTTAACATATGGGTTGCTTCTGTTTCATTACAGGGATCTGTTGGTTTCTGTGACCTTAAGTTTGTAGTCAATGTAATGATCTTGTTTTTTTATGTACCCATTTCAGATCGCCCACAGTTTTGATCATTCATCGCAATAAGGAATAATATCGGGTTTGGTCTGACTTGTTGTTTGGGGAGGAATTTGTGAGGAAAGAGTGGTAAAGATGATGTCCAGGTCGTATACCAATCTATTGGATCTAGCATCCGGGAATTTCCCGGCGATGGGGCGCGAAAAGAAGCGGCTGCCTCGGGTTATGACTGTTCCGGGGGTTATATCTGAGCTTGATGATGATCAAGCTAATAGTGTGACATCTGATGTGCCCTCCTCCATTGTTGTGGATCGATTAATTATTGTGGCTAATCAACTTCCTGTTAAGGCTAAGCGTAGGCCGGATAATAAAGGGTGGAGCTTTAGTTGGGATGATGATTCCTTGTTATTACACATTAAGGATGGTTTACCGGATGATATGGAGATTATTTATGTTGGATCTTTGAGAGTCGAGGTGGATGCGAGTGAACAAGATGATGTGTCGCAGCTTTTGCTGGATAGGTTTAAGTGTGTCCCTGCTTTTCTTCCTCATGACATTTTGACCAGATACTATCACGGATTCTGCAAGCAGCATTTATGGCCACTATTTCATTACATGCTCCCCTTTTCCGGGAGTCATGGAGGTCGGTTTGATCGGTCGTTGTGGGAGGCGTACGTGGCGGCAAATAAGATTTTCTCACAGAAGGTGATTGAGGTGATAAACCCGGAAGATGACTACGTTTGGATTCATGATTATCATTTGATGGTTCTACCCACCTTCTTGAGGAGGCGCTTCAATCGGTTAAGGATGGGTTTTTTCCTCCACAGCCCATTTCCTTCATCAGAAATATATAGGACTTTACCTGTGAGAGAAGAGATTCTCAAAGCACTATTAAATTCGGATCTCATAGGGTTTCACACCTTTGACTATGCTCGCCACTTCCTTTCTTGTTGTAGTCGGATGCTGGGCTTGGAGTACCAGTCAAAGCGGGGTTATATTGGTCTGGACTACTACGGGAGAACTATTGGAATAAAGATCATGCCTGTTGGGATTCACATGGGACAGATTGAATCTGTTTTAAGGCTTGCAGATAAGGAATGGAGGGTTGAGGAGCTCAAACAGCAGTTCGAAGGAAAGACGGTGTTGCTTGGAGTTGATGATATGGACATCTTTAAAGGTGTCAATCTGAAACTTCTGGCCATGGAGCAGATGCTTAAGCAGCACCAGAAATGGCAGGGAAGGGCAGTATTGGTGCAGATCGCGAATCCTGCTCGGGGGAGAGGAAAAGATCTTGAGGAAATACAGGCTGAAATACAGGCAAGTTGCAAGAGAATTAATGACAGTTTTGGCCGACCTGGTTATGAGCCGATTGTCTTCATTGACAGGCCAATTTCTCTGAGTGAACGAGCTGCGTATTACACCATTGCAGAGTGTGTTGTTGTCACAGCTGTAAGGGATGGCATGAACCTTACCCCGTATGAGTACATTGTGTGCAGACAAGGAATCTCCGATTCTAGTTCAGAATCAGATGAGCCTAAGAAGAGCATGCTTGTAACGTCGGAGTTCATTGGATGTTCTCCTTCGCTGAGTGGTGCTATTCGGGTCAACCCCTGGAATGTTGAAGCAGCTGCAGAAGCACTGAATGAGGCAATTTCAATGGTTGACAGTGAAAAAGAATTGCGTCATGAAAAGCATTACAAGTATGTTAGCACACATGATGTAGCCTATTGGTCAAGAAGTTTCTTCCAAGATTTGGAGAGAACTTGCAAGGACCATTTCAGAAGACGGTGTTGGGGAATTGGTTTGAGCTTCGGTTTCCGAGTTGTAGCACTTGATCCGAATTTCAGAAAATTGTCCGTAGAAGCAATTGTATCTGCTTATTCAAGAGCCAAAAGTAGGGCTATATTGTTGGATTATGATGGCACTTTGATGCCCCAAACATCCATCAACAAGACCCCCAGTCAGGAGATTATATCGTTTATTAACAAACTTTGTGATGATGCTAGGAATACTGTTTTTATCGTAAGTGGGCGTGCAAGGGAAAGTTTGGGCAAGTGGTTTAGTCCATGTGAGAAACTTGGTATCGCAGCCGAACATGGATACTTCTTGATGTATGTTTTTTCCCCCATTTTTTTATTTTTATTTTTCTTTTTCTTTTCCTTATTGTGGTCTTTATGTTGCTTAATTTCATTATTATATTCCAGGTGGTCCAAGGGCAAGGAATGGGAAACTTGTATGCAGAACAATGATTTTGGATGGATACAGATGGCTGAGCCTGTCATGAAATTATATACTGAATCTACTGATGGTTCCTATATTGAAACAAAGGAAAGTGCATTGGTTTGGCACCATCGTGATGCGGATCCTGGTTTTGGATCGAGCCAGGCCAAGGAGATGTTAGAACATTTGGAAAGCGTGCTCGCGAATGAGCCTGTTGAAGTCAGAAGCGGTCAGTTCATTGTTGAAGTGAAACCTCAGGTATGCAATTTCTCACATCCATAGTTCTTGTCCAGGTTTTGTACTGCATATCTGACATTTCTGTTTTTATGTATCAGTATCCATTAACCTGATCTTGTTCCATTTCTGAAAGAGATGTTTGTTTTTGTTTCTTAATTTGAAAACCATGCATTCTTTTCTTTTCTTTCCTTTTATTTGAAAACCATATATACGTGTGTGCTAGTTACCCAAAAACAAGGAAAGGGAACAGAGACAAACAAGAAGAGAAAGGAAAACATAAAATAAAATAGATGGAAAGGAATTAAGAGAAAGAAAGAGAATATATGACTCCCGGAATAGAAATTTGAATATATTCGTTATCCATACAATGGAAATGATCCTCCTGATAGAAAACGAACCAATAACCTCATAAGATGTAAAACTACATTACATGACCAGTTAAACATGTCTGCGTATGACAACATATGAAGAAAAGGACCAATCAAACAGAAACACGCAAGACAAGGACAGAGAGAAGGAACTTGAAACCCACTGCCAAGGATGAACCATGTTGAACTGCACCATGAGGAAGGATGGGAATAATTGCAACTGTTTGCAAACAAGAAAAAAATGTTTTAGAGATGTTTAATCAAAAGAATAGGTAAACAGCTAGGAGTTATCATACTTTTGTACCGGCAGAAAATTATTGGCAGCCTTTATTTTGAACCAGAGAGCATCCAAGTAAACAGAAATCACACTATGTTCAGATATTAGACACTAATCTTCTAGCAATCCACTAGATTTCACAGAAGAGTGTTGACATGCTTATTACATGTAAAAACTTGAGAAAATTTTCCTTATTTAGGTTTCTATAGTCACTCTTCTTCCACCTCTCAAAGCGTACACTTCAAATAATATAGATTCCAAATAATTCAGTAGTAAATAATATAGAGCAGCTAGGTCCATTCAAACAACAGGGGAAAAAGTAATTTAGTAAATGCAGATTCCAAATAATGAACCACTGAATCCTAGTTGAATTTTCCCCTAAATTTTCATTTTGCTTTTTCATGCTTAAGTAGGGAAACACATGAATGCTATATGCAAACAACCAAACGATAAAAGTATATGAAAGTCATGTCCATTGATTTATTCGTATCAACTATAGCACTTAGAAGAACTATCCATTCCATGATGTACCTCTGGTGGATATGTTTCTTTAGATTGTTCTCCAAAAGGACCTGTAAATGTTTACCGGTAAATGCAGCACACTCAACCACCCTGAGGAACAAAATTATGAATTAATTGTTATACCCATGACATGTTCGGTTTTTTCATCTAAAGCATTAAAAATTTACCAGGTCAAGGTAGATGTTGAACAGAACAATAATGACATATAAGCATACCCCTGTCCCACAACTTTAACCTACACATCATCATTTTGGTTACTAGTGAAGGAACTTGAATATCTGGTTGAGCCATTACTTGAAGATTTTGAGGTTCGGCAGAAACCCTTGATGCTTACTACTCTTCGGAAGCCAGTCCTGAGATCTCCAGATCACACTTTACTTGCTGTGGGAGAAAAGGAAATACCAGAAACAAACAAAACCTATTTAGAATAATTAGATTTACTTAGAGAAAAGGGTACAAGAGAAAATGGTAGTTCAAACTAGACCAAAATTTACTTTTTTGATTAGGATTCCACTAAATAATTTTCTTTTAACGGATTCTACATATTCACTAAATAATAAATAGTTGTTGGATTGACGAAGGAAATTGCTGGCTAATGGTGTTGTAAAGAATCATCAGAGTAGAAAAAACTGTGGTTCTAGATATCTGAGCTAGTGAAGGTGAAGTGGTGTTGTTTTGAAAGTGACTGTTTTTTCAAGGTAGTAATTAGTGGCCCTGGAAGGGGAGCATTATAAGCAAAAGAAATTCAAGAAATGTAAATAGGAGGAAGAAGACAATAGGATCGAATCAACATCCAATTAGCTGACACTGCCCTCGGCTCCAGTTAAACCCATCTATCTTGTAAATGTGAATAAACCCAACCTTCTTCTATGTTCCCACTAATATCCCCTCCTCACCCTTTCTAATGTACCCAAAAAAAAAAAAGTATATTTCTTTTTTAACAAATTGCTAATTTTCTGTATATTTATTAATAGCCATATTTGTATAATATCTAGTGTAACAGTGTGGAAAGGGGCTTGATGTGCTATTTGCATTTGGCATGTGATTATTACATTTGGATAAATGTAATTTCTGCAAATGTGTTATCCGTCTTTGTATTGGATGTTTGATTTTCAGCTTTGCCATGGTTAATTTGTTTGAATCTGGTTATTGTTTCCAGGGAGTGAGTAAAGGTGGTGTTGCGGAGAAGATCTTTACATCAATGGCTGAACGTGGAAGGCAGGCTGACTTTGTACTGTGTGTTGGTGATGATAGATCCGATGAGGACATGTTTGAGATCATTGGCGATTCAATCAACAGTGGTATACTCTCCTCTAATGCATCGGTTTTTGCTTGCGCTGTTGGACAGAAACCGAGTAAAGCCAGGTACTACTTGGACGACACAACTGAAGTCACCAACATGCTTGAAGCTCTAGCCGAAGTGTCAAGCCCTCCATCATCAACGGAACTTGGGAGGGAAAGCGCCTCTTGAAAGCTGCCACTTCCGGCTAGTCCACGTCTAAAGACTCTGGTTCTCTCCCACTGAATACCCTGTAGATGATGTCGTGCCAGCCCTTGTGGAAGGTAGTGAAGGATTTCTGATCGATCTGTTGGGAAAGGAAGTGATGGATGTGCTAACGATTAAGAGCATTGGCAGAAGATTGGACTTCCTACGAGTAGAGTTGAGGGCTTACTGAGTTGCGGGTGAGATGTGGTAAGACAAGTTTAGATGTCTGCTCGAACATCTGATTTACGAAGAATTTGCAGTCATCCAGAGACTGACATGCAAATAAAGCGAGCGATTTCTTTCTACGGGGCCAGATTATTTCCCGGCCTCCAGGAATGCATCCATGGGAATGGGAGGCCGGAAAGCTCGGTTGCTGCAACTGACATTCATCTTTGAGTTTGAGGCAGTCACCATCTTCACGTTTCGCTTAATTTAAAGCTGCCTGGAAACGAAGTTTAACTTTCTGGGATTCAGTTGAGAAGACGTTTGTAATTGTAACATTGATATTATGAGTTAGAATTGACCGTACACAGTGGCTTCTTCTTGACCTATTCTGTTTTTTTTTTATTTATTTATTTATTTTGGGGGTCATTTTGAGTGAAACTGTTATGATTACTGGTAATCCAATTTGTTAAATTGTTTATGTAAATGTACGATTTGAAAGCATCCTTAATGCACGAGACTCTTCGCCTAGGAGAACTCTTAATTGTTCTTGTATTTATGTTGTTTAGACCATATTAACAATTCCAACCGGGACAGTCTTATATTCAGATTCAGACAACTCACAGGAGGGGAGGCATCCAAAAATTGTAGTTCTCTCATTGCGAGAAGTCACTGATCTACTGAAGAATATGGGCGCCCCCAAATGGTTCTACCATTAAATCTCAAGAAGTTTATAGCTGATCCAAGCCACCTAGCGGAAGGACGAGAGGAGAGTTCAAAGATTACACCTGAACAACACAGGACTCAGTCCCATCATACCGCCTCCCAAGCAACTTGTACTCAGATCTTTCCCTTTCTCAAATACACAAGGAAGAAAGGGAAAGAGTATCAAAGAGACACAGAGGTACTCAAAGAAACTCTCGAATAGGAAAATATCTAGAAAATGTTAAAAATACGTCTCCAGATAATGAACAACCTCCTCCCAGAGGTATGGTACAAAAGATTCACAAAATTGAGGAACCATCGATAGTTGGTGTTTGTGAAAAAACAAACATGAAAAAGATGATCAAGAGGGTCCTTGAGCAAAAAAAAGTTATTGCCTACACCCAATGAGCAGTATAAAAAAAGCATCCATTTCATGTCGACTATCATGGATACGCCTCTATCAAGGAAATTTAAGATGTCACAGATGAGTGTGTACTCAGGCAAGGGTGATCCTTATAACCACGTTCAAAATTATAAATCCCTAATTATACTACATGGATGGGGAGATGAGATCATGTGCTGTGCTTTTCCCTTAATTCTAATAGAACATGCTCGAGCTTGATACAAGCATTCCATATCCACCTTTGAGTAGTTAAAATACAAGTTCACAAAAGCTTTCACCATAAATAGCCAACAGAAGAAAAATGCTACATACCTCCTCAATATCAAACAAAGCAATAAAGAAACGTTGTGCCAGTACATTGATAGATTTTGAAACACCACACTGGAGGTTCGAGATTTGCAAGTGGGAGTAGCTGTGGCAGCTCTATTACATGGAACATGGTCTATGTCGTTATAGAAATCCATGGCTAAAGAGTCGTCAACTTCTTTGGCTGATTTGTTTGTGAGAGAAAACAAATACATTTTGCAACCAGATGTCAGGAAGACTATGGGGACAACTGAAGAAAATAACCGAAAATAGAATGGGCGAGACTTTGAAAACCATAACAATATAAAAGTAGACAGGACAAGAAGAAATGATGGTGTTTCGAAGTTACTGTATAAAAATTATATGCCTCTTTTCGATTCATGTTCTCATATTTTAGCGGCCATTGAGAGGACAGATCTAATGAAGTTTCCAAAGAAAATAGGTGAATCGATAGGAAGAAACATGGAGGCTTATTGTTGATTTCATAAAACAAATGGACACAACACGGATCGATGTCGAGAATTAATGAACCAAATTGAATCGCTAATTAGAAAATGACAATTGCAAAGGTATGTTCAAACAGAAAAAAGAAGAGACTAGAGGGACATGAAGATGAGATAGGAAGATGGGACCAATGTATAGATGAAAGGCAAGAGAATGATGGAGGAGGAGAGGAACGATGAAATCCCCCATGTAACACCCTATTTTTCCAAGGCGTGTCACTATGCTGGGGCTCAACATAAAATTACACATTCTCTTTCCACGATACATTTCTTAACACCTCAAGTATCATGTTTGAAAGAAAATCCCCAACATATCATTACAAATGCAGAAGCAAGATCGAAACCTAATATGGTATATAACTTAATTCACTTAAATCATAAGATAACAAACCGTACCATTTATTCAACATGTTATTATCCCAGAAGTGTACATGGAGTCTCATTTCTCAGCGATAACAACTAAATACTTCCAACTGACATTGAAACGTAACAATATTACAAGATCATTTCTCAAACATCAATTATAATACGTAACGTTCTTTTATTTTATAATATTGTTCACCAACGAAACATAAGTTTCTCAACATGACTAAAACATATTTGAAACCTCATGAAAAAGCAAAACACCAGAACAACTTGCCAAACCTATCGGACATGTCATCTTGTGCTGTTACATGTCAACCATTCCCTTACCTTTGCTATAAGTCCCAACTGGAACATTTGAATGTTCCAAGGGCATAACCCAAGTTAGATGCTGAATCATCTAAGTGAGGGTTTAAAAACAGTTACATAAATGCATGATACAAAAACATGAACAAACATACGCCCTAGTGTAACTTCCCTGGCAATCTAGCCTAACACGGAACCCTAGGCAGTCATCCCGGTATGCACATAAGGCAACGAGATACTCCTATATGTTGTTCCGGCAACACCCTTGGGGAATTACGGCTATATTATCAAGGCAACATCTCATCCCATTCACAAGTATCGATATATCAATAATATCATGCCAAGTGAAAAATCACGACTATGGATACAACAATACATGTACAGATATGTCAAGATGCACATAAATTACATATAACTTAGCAACTTTCGTTAATATCATATTATATTAGGACAACCACTTTTCAATGAAATAAGGGTAGTGATATCATTTAGATACCTGTTAGTGAAGTTCCTAACAACCCACGAAATAAGGTAAGTTCGAGGCTATCAAAAGAAAACACGGAACTGTTATATCACATCCACAAAGAGAAGATAAAGAGGAAACCCTCACTAATTCCAAAACAGCCTGACGAAAAATACAATTGAACTAAAATACGTGCATCTTACAAATGCCACAAAGAGACGATCTCAGCAAAACCATCTCAAATTATATTATTCTTATGACTTGTGAGAATAGTTTTTAAAATAATAAATAAATCCTTAAACTTGGCAAAGGATGTATCAATAATCTTTTCTCGCAGTTTTCATTTCTCTATGATGTAGGCCATTTGCAAAAAGTAGCGCAACAACTGCTAAGATGTTTGGGGGTCGATAGCATCAGTAGATGAAAAGACTCGCCTTGGACACATGCGGCGACAAAAGACCATTAGGATGTCTGGGGGTTAGTAGATGAACAAGACTCACCTCAGACACATGCAACAACCGCTAAAATGTCTAGGGGTTGATAGCGTTAGTTGACGAAAAGACTTACCTCAGACACACGTGACAACAAAAGACCGTTAGGATGTTTGGGGGTTAGTGGATGAATTACACTCAACTCAAACAAACGTGACAATTGCTAAGATGTCCGGGGATCAATAGTGTTAGTAGATGAAAAGACTCACATCGGACACACGGGGCGACAAAAGATCGGTAGGATGTTTAGGGGTCAATAGAAGAACAAGACTCGTCTCAAACACATGCAACAACAGCTAAGATGTCCGGGGGTTGATAACGTCAGTAGACGAAAAGACTCGTCTCAGACACACGAGGTGACAAAAGACCATTAAAATGTCTGAGGGTCAGTAGATGAACAAGAGTCGTCTCAGACACACGCGATAACTGCTAAGATATTCGAGGGTCGATAACGTCAGTAAATGAAAAGACTTACCTCAAACACACGTAATGACAAAATACCATTAAGATGTTTGGGGTCAGTAGATGAACAAGACTTTCCTTAGACACACGCGATAACCGCTAAGATGTTCGGAGCATCAGTAGACAAAAAGACTCGCCTCAAACACATGCGCTGACAAAAGATCGTTAAGATGTTTAGGGGTCAGTAGATGAACAAGATTTGCCTCAGACACACACAACAACCGCTAAGATGTCCAGGGGTCGATAGCATTAGTAGACAAAAAGACTTGCCTTAGACATACGTGGCAACAAAAGACCATTAAGATATCTAAGGGTCAGTAAATGAAAAAGACTCACCTCAGACACACGCGACAACTGCTAAGATGTTTGGGGGTCAATAGTGTTAATAGAAGAAAAGACTTACTTTGGATACACACGGTGATAAAAGACCGTTAAGATGCTGGGGGTCAGTAGATGAACAAGACTCGTTTCATATACATGCGACAAAAACACACTATTAAGATGTTTGGTGGTCAACAATGTCAATAAGCAAAAAAACTTGCCTTGAACACACGCAACCAAGACATAACAAACTCGCAAGGCACAATCACTAGTTAGAACACAAAGGTAGGACTTGAGGAGTGACAAAATAGCCTTTCCCAATAGTTGTGTGGAATTCAAGACATGACACGATGACACTATGGAATACCTAACAAGTTCTCCGGCTAAACCAGTTCAGCCGAAGAATTGGGGAGCAGCAGGCATTAAAACCAAATACGACATATAGGTCAAATGGCAATAAAGCTGAAAGGCATGCAATTCAAAAGGTGATAAAGTTAAAGATTTTTTTACAAACAAGTAATAGCCAACCGAAGAAAGATGATACGAACAAAAGACATCGTCTTAGTACATGTCCAAGTACAAACAATGAACGAGAAAACAAAAGTACAATAGTGAAGAGGACGACACATGATCAATCATCAATACGAAGGATAACAGGGTGATCAGGATCTCGCCCTCGTCTAAGCCATAAGGCTCCTAAAGGCCTAACAGGTTCTCCAATTGTTTACCAAAAAGCGACTAAGATAGGAGTTGGGGCTCAAAGCCACCGGCTCATACTCACGCCAATCTAAAAAATCAGCTCTAGTAGTGCCCTCAAAGTATATCATGTCATCAAAACTCTCTCCAAGCTTCTCAGACACTAAGAAGGAATGACCTAGATAAAATTCGAGCTTAGAAAAACCCCCCAGCATACTCTTCTTTCCTCTCAAAACAATCATGGGAAAGGCGGTACTCCCGAATCACCTCAGCTTTGATATGATCTTGTCTCATCTTTAGGCCCCGCTTCATCTCCTCCTCCCGAGCATGACCCTGCTCAACTTCCAAATGTTGAGAAGCACAGGCTTGATTCAACTGATCTACCTCATGCTCCCGATCAGCATGTCGTTCCTCGAAGTGAGCAAGTTGCTCCTGGAGACTCTCACAAGATCGACATAATAAGTCAATCTCCTTCTGGGTGTCAGTAAAGG
Organism: Diospyros lotus; assembly: GCF_014633365.1. Lineage (NCBI taxonomy): Eukaryota > Viridiplantae > Streptophyta > Magnoliopsida > Ericales > Ebenaceae > Diospyros > Diospyros lotus. Next base: position 17,442,144 of record NC_068339.1, on the reverse strand, counting down.
CTTGATCGGTGTGGTGGGACTGGGTAGCCCATTTGCGACACTTACGATGCCAATATGCAATCCTCTCTTCAACGAATCGGTAGTAGGATTGGGCATGAGCATGAGCTACCACTGTACGTTGAACACTCTGGAAAGAAAAGAGAGAGAGAGAGAGAGAGAGAGAGAGAAGAAAGAGAGAGAGTAAGAGAAGAAAATCAAAAGAAAAATAACAAAGTAAAAGAATCAAGAAAATTAAAAAACTTGGGAACTCAAAAGCGTCTACAGGATAGCACAAGACAAACCACGAGCCATGGAGAGCCAAAAGCCACTGGACGCTGGCAATGGCCGCATGTTGAAAAGGGATAGTCGCGAGTCAATGGCAGCAGCAGCAGATGGCTGGCGTCGGTTGCAGGTGGAAACTACGAGTTTCAAATTTGACAGTAGTGGGCGACGACTAGCGGTGGAAGGCAAAGCGATGGCAGCGACAGAGGTAAGCGTAGGCAACAACAGCTGCAGCCGTAAGGGGGGCGATGACCTGTGGTAGATTTGAAAGCGGTGGTGCTCGATGGCTATGGCTATTGGAGTCGACGTCTACGGCGATGGCTACGGCTGTGGTAGTTAGAGGCGAGGGTCATAGCGGCTGTGGCTGTAGCTGGTGAGCGAGGAAGAAGATGGATGAAGACGTTCATAGCTGTAGAAATAGCACAAAAAAAAAGGATTGGGAGAAAAAATGTGAAAAAAAAATTATGGAGAAAGAAAGTCAGTGGGCAAGTGAAGACAAAAAAGTGACCCCCTTCCCCATTTTATAATGGGGACCACATACATAAATGTTTCACTCAGTAAATTTTTTTACAGAAAATACATTCGGAAGAACCCACAAAGAAAGAAGGACATGGGAAATAATCAGTTAAAAAGAATTACTCTTATCCTTTGGAAACCTAGGGAAAAAAGTGAGGAAAAATTGATACACCGTAGCATAAAAAGGCAAAAAGAAAAAGAAAAAATTAATGAAATTGATAAATCAAACGGACTAAGCAAAAAGAAGATGGGCGGCATCCTTGCATCTTAACCGAGTCCAAAGACCTTATGGTCCTACTGCGTGAGGTGCACAAAAAATTCGGTGCATCGTCAAAATATTTTTTGGAATACAAGGATCCATATAACGTGTAAACATGATGACTTCGATAATTAATTTTTTTTTTAAAAAAAGATAGATAATTATCCACAAGAAATTTTATCTATAAAAGGACAAGATAAATATCATCTATAAAAGATTGATGTTATCCATAACAATTCTAATCTTAATTAAATTATAATTAATCAAGATAAGTGTTATCTTCAAGAATTCTAATTATGGAACACTTTGGATCACTCCATATTTCTCATTTCAGAAAAATGTATGTCTCTAATACTGGTGTAAATACTACTCTTAGGTTTTTATCACTCTTAATGTTTGACTTAAGAATCAAAGCATTTGCGCGAGGACCCTTTCGCATCTTCTAACAATTTTCTTCCTTACAGACTTAGGTAGCTTGACAACGATATTTCCCAATCAAATAAATTAATTGTTATATCTTAAGCAATAACAATAAGGATAACTTTAACCACCAAAGAGGATTATAACTTAATTAATTCATAATTAAACATATATCATAGTATGATTTGTCTGTCAAGTAATCAAATCAAAATTTATTAATGTATTGCTAATTTTAGTAATTTGTACGAATGTTTGGTTTAAATTAAAATTTTGATTTTTTTTATAATAATATGTCTTCAAGTGTTTTTGTAACCAAAATTTGGTTAATTTAGAGTTATTCATATTAATGGGATCTCTATTTTTGTCCAAGAGAAATGTTCTCCTACCCGCAACTAGTTTGCTAGACGTGGGCATGTTATGGGGTGGGTCCACTTCTTACTTTTGATTTTGGCTACGTCGAACAATCGTTGTGTTGTCCGACACAAGCAACATAATAATTTCGTTTTGTCCAATTGAAACTTGATACATTATCTATGTATGTTGATTGAAATATCAAGAAATCAAGAAAGTGTATTGATGCCAATAAAATCTTAATTCAATGACAACTATGAAAGGCTTTGAGAAGGAAGAATTAGGGAATAGTAAAAGTTCGGTTTACTCGAACTAATTGAATCGAACTGACTAAATTTGTCTGATTAATTTGATTTTTTCCTTACATCGGTTCAGTTTTGTTGTTCTTTTTAAAATTCAATTTTCAGTTTGATTTTTTTGATCGGAATAACCGAACTAACCAAATCGACTAAACTTTAAAGCAATGTTGTTTTTTTTTTTTTTTTGCATTTTTACCGATTAATTTGATTTAAAATGACATCGGTCTATCGGTTAATTTGGTTTTCTTTGATTTTTTTTACATTTCTTCTATCTAATCAATTTTGTTCGGTTTATACAGTTTGAGTTCAATTTTTTCAATTATCAGTTAGTTTGATTTTTTTGGTTAATTAGTCAATTCGATTTGATTTTACTCCTTGATTCGGTTTAATTGATTAATGAATTTTAGTTGAAATTAAACCATTTGTACACCCTTAGGATAACCTTTTAAATAATAATAATCCAAACCAAAACCAAATGGCAAATTAGTCATTCGAGATACTGAGCCAATGGAGAAATGAAAATTAGGGCCTCTTTGGTTGGCCATATTTTCCATGAAAAATGGTCATTTTTCATGTAAATTCCAATTTTGGTAATGTTAGATTAGCTATATTTTCTAGGTAATACAAATTCTCACTTTTGGTCACATGATGGCCATTTCTCACTTTTGTTGGAAAACAAATTTTCAAGGAGGTTGGAAAAGAAATTCCAGAGAATTGGAAATCATCCTCTCTATGCAAATCATTGAAGACTCATGTAGTTAAGAGGAAATACGAATTAGAAGAAGAGCGGTTGGTGGTCGGCGAAGCTGAGGGGAAGCGTGACCGGCAGTCGTGAGAAAGAAAGGAAGCTCTGTCGGCAGTCGTTAGGAATGAGAGGCAGCGATGGATTGAGTGAGCGAGAGCGTCGATGAGCAGTCGAGGAGTGAACGACGATGGCAGCAACAGCGACCAATGATGGCAATGATGGACTGAGTGAGAGAGATTGCAAGGAATTCGCTCTTCCTTCTTTGGTTTGTTCTTCCCCTATACCTCTTCCAAATCTTTGACATATATGCGTATTCGTGCTTTCTCTCTCCATGGTGATTTTCGATGCCTTAAAGTGGTTGTCTTGTATTCTCTGAGGCTCTGCTTTTACTGCACCGGATTCAACTACTGTTGAAGTTTTGGTGTTGTCTTTCTTATTGAGATAAGCTATTTTTACTTTGAAATCCAATATTTGAATATTTTGTGTATGTATATTTTATTTATTTTTAGGCAATTCCTTGGAATTCAATGGCAATCAAACATTAAGAGTGTGTTTGATTGCACACATTTTTTATGAAAAATATGTAATTATTACATATTTTCTATAAAAAATAATTAAACACTTTTAATTTTTCTATGAAAAAATATGTATGGTACAAACATTTAAAGTTTATTTTCATGGAATTCATTTTCTAAGGGGGTGGGGTGGTTTTTGTTTTCTATGTAATATTACCTAGAATTAAATTCTAAGTAATGCAATCAAACACACCTTAAGGGTGCATTTGATTGCAATGCTGGAATTTGAGTGGAAAGAAAATGAATTATGAAGAATTGAATTACCTAGAAATAAATTTCAGGCAAAATATCAATTGAAGGTGTTTGATTGGCTTAATTGAATTCCAATGAATTGTCTAAAAATAAATCAAATATACTACACAAAATATTTAAAAAATCAAATATACATACATAGCTTGAGGATGCCATCACCGTCGTCACTGGCCGCCGTTGCCGCTTCTCTTGCTTTCATTCTCTTTCGTTCAGTTCATCTCTCTCGCTTAGTTCGTCGCCGCTGCTGCTATCGCTGCCATCACTGCCCGTTGTTGTCGAGCTTCCCTTGTCGCTATCGCTATTCACCATTTTGCCACTACTTTTTACTCAGACCGCCGGCCGAGCTTCCCCTCATCTCTGCGATTGCCGGCTGCACTTCTCCTCTTCCTCACGATAGCCGACCATTATTCTTCTCCTCTGCCAGATTGCTGCATCTTGTTAGGCCAGGAGGTGCTATGGCACACACCAAGAGGGGTGAATTGGTTATTTTAAAAATAACTTGAAAACCTTGAAATCTTTTTCAAAACAAATAAGAGTATAATGAAATATTGATATGTGACGCAAGTGAGGAATGGATAGGTGCTTGATAATAAAGAGAATTTAAAGAACACAAGCACACAAGAACACCCAGATTTATAGTGGTTCGGCTTAACCAAGCCTAGCCTACTAACTTAGTTTCTCATTAAGAATTTTTCAACAAATCCACTAAAAATCCTCCTACTTAACCAAGTAGGCCCTTTAATCCAAGACTAGGAAATTGCAATCGTCTTGCTTATACAAGTAAGTAATTTAGCACATAGTTAGGTATTACAACCCCTTGCTTCAAAGAACAAGTCTTCTAGCACAACAAGTTAAGAAATACAAGAAATGTACAATAAAGAGAGGATCTAAGAGATAAATCTCTTAGTTACAGTGTCTCTCAAAATACAAACAAGACTTGAATGAATTGATACAAATAAAGATTAAAACCTTGAAGAGAGAAAAATAAAGCACAGTCTATGTAAAGATAAATGAGAATAACTGTAAGCTCAAATTATTTCATTCTCATCTATTAGTCTCTTCTTGATCTCTTTGATTTGTATTTATAGGCTTCCCAAAAGCTTTGCCTTAAACTAGCCATTTTTGAACTGTTGGAGAATGAGAAACTAGCCGTTTGAGACTGTCAAAGACATAAACTGTCGACAAACTAAAAAGGTTAGTTGATTATATTTTTGAATAAAAATAAGACATAGTCGACAGATAACCAATCAAAACTACTAATAGTTGATAAACACTTTCACGTAGTCGACACACCCAAAATACGAAGAAAATTTCTAATATCATACACACAAATAGTCAACAAAATGATTTTAATAGTTGACAGAACCAACATAATAGTCGACAGATGCTTAGGCATAGTCGACAGATGCATGGCACATAGTCGATAGATTGAAGGAGATAGTCGATAGAATGAAAGCATGTAGTCGACAGATGGAAGGGTTAATCGACAATTTGAAGGCACCCAGTTGATAGTTGAAGACTTAGAAGATATAATACATTACAATATGTTTACATTTATTTAGTTTAAGTAAATGCTCTCATTTTCTTTAATTTATATTTTACCTTTCATTTATTTTAATACATAAATATAAATAAAAAAATACCCCCTATTTGAATTTAATAAAAATATCCAAAAAATTAAAATCCATAACTATAAGAAAATATAATTTTGGTTTTAATACAAATTCGAGATTTAACAAATTTGTCATTCTCAAAATACATACTTTCTATTTATTAGAAAATTCAATAAAAATCGTTTTCACAACAATGAATACTGGCTATCAAAATATCAGGAGATAATTTTTCAAAATGAAACCTTTTTTTATATTTCTTCTTACAATGCACTAATCTTTCAAACTTAGAAAAATTATATTAAAGGCAAGAACATCCATTATCCAATTATTCAAAACCAATTTAGTGAAATCATTTAGGAGATTCTAAAAATCTTAAAGCTTGTTTGTGCACATCTCCATCTTAGGGAATAAATTAATTTTATTTTTTATTATCAAAACTAAATACAAGAATAAAATATCAATCTCTCTCTTTTTTATGATGACAAAACCCTTTCTTTTTCAAAATCAATTTTCAACATATTTCTCCCATTTTTTTTCATAAGTAAAAAAAAGTGGGTTTTCAAAAATGAAGTTCAAGATTCCTCTTTAAATCAATTCTTTTAAAAGAATAATGAGTTGGAGGAAATGTTGGAAATTAAATGTTTACAATCATTTTATATTCAAAAACTTCCTCTTAAACAAGTCATTGAAAAGATTTAACCATACTTTAAGTATAACTTCATAAGAACAAACGGAGGCACTTGGACGAGATACTCCCCCTAAAACTAACAATTCAATAATAATGGAGATTTAGGGATACCTACATGATATTTCACAAACTCCTCTTTAAATGATATAACCAACAAGGTTAGACAATCAAGAATCAATAAGCACATAATCTATATATTCATACATTTATATACAATATGCACAATCCATATACAAGTTCCCAATTAAGGAATCGAAATTGATAAGTTATGTAATGTGTGCACAATCCATATACATAGTCATTCATAAGTCTTTCACATAATATGCCATAATAATCTTCAAATAGTTCAAAAACATTTGATATCATATCCCGTACTCATGATCATATAAGAGCAAAATATCACATCTCTCATTGGATTGATTTTTCATTTCTCTTGAAAATCTATTTCAGTCATCTAATAGAAAAATAAATTTCAGTAAAAATGGGAAAAATAGGTCACGTGAGTCAAAGTGAGAAAATGTTTTTTCACAAAAAATTGGCTAATCAAACGCTATAAAAACTAGAATTTTGGTGGAAATTGATCATTTTCTAAGAAAAAATATACAATCAAATATACCTTAAAAGTTGAAAAAATATTATAATTTCTAGATAAAAAATTAAAATAATCAAACACTTTTAATTGATATTTTTTTAAATTTAATTTTAAATAATTTAATTATTTAAAAAATATTATTTTTTCATATAAATTTCGAACTTACAATCAAATCCACCTCAAAGATTTGAATTTGTGGCGATGGGAAGTCAGTGCTACTGGTATACGAAACTTTTAGGGAGTTACATTGCCAAATTTTGAACTTATTGTGACCTAAATGCAAATACTCCAAAGAAAAGGGGTTTTCCAGGTGGCACTTATTTACTTGCAAATTTTGTGAGACGGACAGCAATTTTGTCGTGTTCCTCACGCAAATCCAGGTGGAAGATAAAATTAGACCTCGAGGACGCTTCAAAGAAACAAAGTGGACTCCCACCTCTCTCTCTCTCTCTCTCTCTCTCTCTCTCCTCAAAAAACCTTGTCTGAACCCCGAATGAGCCGTGGTTCCATAGAATTGTAATAATTTCAATCGGATTGAAAAGTTGCCGGAATTCCTCTCCATTCATTGCCGGCGCCGGAGATTCGGCCACTGAGTGTACTCCATCTCCATGGGCTGTACTGGATCGCGTGACAAGGGAGACGGTCAGCACCTATCGCTTCGGCATTTCAGTCTTTGATTTGTGTTGATGCAACGTTGCGCATATAGATATTGATTCGCCTTGTTTCTGCGTTTGTGCTCTGTTCTGATTCCAATCGATTTACAGTGCGCATGATTACGCATTTATGTTTTGACGAACCGATCGAGTCTCCGCGATGTTATTTTTTTGCTAAGTTAGCGCGAGTTTGTTGAGTTCGATGTGTTTTTCGGTACTCGGTAATGTGCTTCTGCTCTTACTGTTGGTGTGGCGTCTGATTTCATCCAAAATTCGGTGTGAGATATTTCCGTTCAAGTTCATTATTCTCTGAAACTCTGTTGTTTTCCTGATAATGAATGGCAAGGCTCATTGTTTGAATACCTTTCATGTTCTATTAGAAATAAGGACCGAAATCCTCTCCGAGCATTACCAAATGACTAGTTATTGACTCAAATTCACCTGCTTCTCATTTATAATAGTACTAGATGTGAGATACTCTTTTTCCACAAGTGAAAGTATATATAACAGCAGCAAATGCTACTGCTTACGCTGAGGTGCCACTTGCTACTTGGCCCTTCAGCCGTGCTCACCTTCAAGAGATTGTTTTTGGCTGATCTAGAGCATATCCAGTTAAGTACTTTTCCTCACCCTTCTATTTCTTCTTTTGCTGAAAATCTAGAGAACATTTCAATTCATGGTTAATTTCTGAGAAAATTTGATGAAACAGAGGAAGTAACGTTGAACTTTTTATTTGAGTTATATAAAATTAAAAGCAATGTATGAGTGAAATAAAAAAGAGATGGAACTCCGTTAATATGAAAGAGACTCCCCCCCCCCCCCCCCCGGGGAAAAAAAAAGAGAGAATGTGTGATGTTTGAAGTTGAAGCAATAACTTCTCTCCTAAAGCCTTGGGCATGTCATGAGCAGTGTTTAAAAAAGTGTGCTATCAGCGGCTTTAGCTGAGTGTGACTAAAGCGTGCTCAAGTTGCATTTACTTGAGCTTCGAAGCCCAAAAAAGTGCACTTCAGAAATAGACGTGGTTTCTTTTTTTTATCAAACAATATGAATGGTTTGATTTGTTTAAATTTTGCAATAGTGTGGCTGCTTGTATGGAATCCTTACCTAAAAAAAGCTATTATTAGATCTAAATAAAATCACAAACATGTACATTTGTTTAAGACAAAAAAAAAAAAAAGAAAAAAAGAAGACAACTGTATTTACCAAGCAAAAAATATTGAAGAAAATATGTAATTAGGTGTAAATTAGGGGCTGCTAATTTATTCCTAATTGCTGTAAATTAGGGATTGTTGATTGATTGGGGATTGCTGTAAATTAGAGGTTGATTAATTGTGGATTGTTGTAAATTAAGGATGACTTTTTTCCTTATTTTTCTATCAGATCCTTTGTATAAATCGTGTTAAAGAAATAGACTAGGTTTTTTGCCAAACTTTTAGAAAAAAAAGAAGACTCACCATAATAAAAAATAAAAAAAATAAAAAAGAAGCCTTAGCATATTCAGATCCTTTCAACCAAGGGTTCATACTAGTTTGTCTTTCAAGTTCCATCAGGGCCAACAATTGATCAGATTGTATCCTATTTTATGTCCCTGATGTGTTTTTGCTATGTTGCATGAACTTGTAAACTGGTATACCTCATTCTTATTTATTTATTTTTTAATGATTGTTTTTTAACAATTTATAGTTTTGATCCTTATAAAAGTTTATACTCTTTATTTTATGTATATGCATTTTACTTTGCTTAAACATGCACTTTGCTGTGCGCTTCATGCTTAAGCTTCATAGGCCTTTTGTGCTTAAAAGCGCTTAGTGCTTTTCAAAACATTGGTCATGAGACTATTGATGCTTGGAGGTCCTGAATTATGAATATATGTGCGACCACCTTCTTATCCGGTTGTGACACTATTGCCTTTCTGTTTCTTTTGTTTTGTTTTTTGTTTTTTTCATTTGAGGATCTTCAACTAACTAACTGATTGGCTCACCCATGTTTTCTTTCTCTCTCTTCTCCCCTTACCAACACCAATGTAACAGTTAAGTTACATTATCTGCTTGAAGAAATTGGATGTTGATCCAATACTTTTGAGTGTTCAAACATTTATATATCAACAATCACAAGCCTTAATCCTACTAAGTGAAGTCAGCTACATGAATTCTAGCTCTTCAAGCATTCTATCCTTTTCCATATCCTCTGTGAGACCCTTAGGGGCTGTTTAGTTATAGAAAATGATTTCTAGTTCTCTATCTCGAATTTTCTGTAAAATTTTAGTTTTCGTTTTCATGGAAAATTTGAAAACCATGTAGAAACGTTAGAAGTACAGAAAACCAATTTTCAATCTAAAATATTGGAACATATGCTCAAGTTTGAGAGAGAGAGTTGGGAAACTTGTGATAGAGAAGAAGATTGAAATGATTTAGGGAAAAATTTATGGAAAATCACATTTTCTAAGTCTCCAAATTAGTAAGGAAAATTTGGAAAATTCATTTTTAGGACTTATCCAACTTCACTACAATTTTGAAGAACCGTGTCTACTTTTTCTATTTGAACAAGTTTTCTAATTTTTTGTTTTTCCTGGAGTAATTTTCTAGAAAACTGGGGCTGTTTTCTGGAAGTAAACAGCCCCTTATTTCCATGTCAATGTTGCAACATCTATGATCTTGCCAAATCACATTCCACCTGGGAGGTTGGACTGATACATTATGCAGTGTTGAAATTAGAGTGCTCTATTATAGAGTTTAATCTCTAGCAATGCCTTTTTTTTGCTTGAATTTTCTTATTGGTGTGCTAATAATTTGAAGGGTCACCCAGTGTTATTAAAGGCGCACCTTGGGCGCTTGGAATGCTTCCAGGCGAGCGCAAATCATGAAGGTGCTGGGCGAGCCTAGGCCCAAGGCACCTTGGCGTTAGGCACGCCTGGGCTTTTTTAACTGTTTATTACTTTATTTAATTTTTTACTGTTTAAGGTTTAAATTTATTACTTCAACTACAAATTTGATAATGAGTAAAAGTGTTACTACTTCAAATGTTCCAATTGAATTTGAACTAGATGAAAATGGAGAGGACGATGATGTGGAAGGAGATATTAGAGATGATGCTTCTAATGATGAAAATATGGAAATGTTTGATCTTGATGATGGGGATGATTTTTAGATTATTTAAAATGCATAATTAGTTAATCTTGATTAAGATTTAAGACCTATAAATTGTTTAAGATTTAATTCAAGTTGACTTGAAGACTTTTAGATTGCATCTTTTGGCATTTTTTATTGTTCTTTTCATTAATATATGATGAATTTTTTAATTTCTTTGATAACATGCTTGTGAATATATTATTAGGAGTTAAGATCTATTTTATACTTTATTCTTCAATTAGAATATGTATTTTTCTTTTTTTTTTTTTTAGTTTGCATGCATCTAGTTCCATTAGGTGTGCACCTCACCTTGTGATTTGGGCCTTAAACTCCAGCACCCTTTTGCGACTTAGTGCGCCTTGGGTTTTTAATAACACTAGGGTCCCCATTTATTAGAAGAGAAAAGGAATAAAAGAAAATAGAAATGAGGACATGAAGGTTCTTATATACAAACTTTTATTTAGGTGATTCAAGTTTTGAAAAGGCAGGGGGCCTTTGACAATGATAAATACCTGTTGAGTAGGGCAAAAGTTACTCTAGTCCAGGGATTGTTGGTTGATATTCCCCAGGGGCTCTATTAACTAATGGGAAGGTTTGTTCCTTGCTGTTGGTTGTTGACCACTTGGGGGTTGTAGTGTTTCAAGAGTTGGATTATTTGCGTGTTAAAGCAAGTACAAGTGCTGGGGTTAGAATGTTGTGATATGGTGTGGGTGTTTGAACATTGATAAGCCCATTCCCTAATATGAGAGGTCTAGGAAGGAAGCACATCTGTTTTACTAGTTTTTGTGCTTCCCTTAAATAGTGGGCAGCCAAGTGCAAGGTAGGTAAATGCTGAAAGCATTTTAGCAAGTCTACCCAAGATGATTGCTCTCTTATTCTGATTCTGTCATTCCTAGATTATTTGGTAGCACAGTTGGGACAACAGTGGGTTATTTGCCCCATAGGGATAGAGCTATGCAAGTTTTGGAGGATTCAAGAGAAAGTCGTGGCAAGACGAGTCGTTTATCATTATGCTAAGCGTAAAGTGGAAGTTTAGTGATTTATACAACCGAGGCATCTTAACATACTAATAGACTTTGATCTTATTTTTACATGACCTGGCCAAGATCAGATGCTCACCCTACACTTTCCTTGTTTAACTTTTTGAAAACCTGGAAAAAACCTTTGTTACATTATTTAACAAAATGAAAAAAATCAAAGGATTTGACCCCGCTTTCTCTCTCTCTCAAAGGAATGAAAGAGAAGAGGCCATTGGTGTCTTCACCAGTCAAGAATTCCATACAATCAGAATCAGTGGCCAACACTTGAATGATACTGTAAGCGGGGTCTTATGAAAGCTTAACACCCCTATTGTTATCACTTTTTATTATGAAAAGGAAAGGGAAATGAAAAATGAAAAGATAATCTAATTCATAATCCTTATGACATGCCTTTCTTCTACTTCACACCTTGGAACACATTGTTCATATAGAAATAAATGCACTTTTGCGTCTTCTTAATCTGATGGCATTTTGAACCTTGTCATTAATATGTTTTCTTGTGGTAATTGTTGCCTCTTGTGAGAATCAAGGACTACATTTTGATGCACTTCTAAGTTTGTGAGTTCTTTTCTTAAGTGACTAGCTGTTAATAGGCCTAAGGCTATTGAATGAAAATTATTTGGTGCCTATAAGGCATTAATGGTGATTCTCAAATATTGCAAAATCTAATGTAATATGAGGAGATAAAATGTAATAAAACCAAAAGCAGGAAAAGACCTACCTACTCTTAATGGTCAAAATGAGCTCTTTCATTCTCAATTAAAGGATTCAAAATGAATCAAATCTCTGTAGTAAGCTTTGAACCTATGACCAATCATATTCAGGAGCAATGCCATAGAGTTTAATTCTTGTTCTTAATCCTTAATCCATGATCATCATGACTTCAATAATCTCCCTTTGCTGAGGAAAAATTAACCATATGTTTTTTTTAATTTTCACCGTTAAGAAGACTTTTGACATAGGACCTCCTGTTCTACATCACTTGCTACAATCAGCTTCAAGCAGCAGTGATTGCATGAGTCTTCAACAGCAGTAGCTGTCACAATGCTGTTGCAATGTTGTTGCTGCGTGTTGGTTGTTGATGTTGGGCGTTTGTGTTTGCTGATAAAGAGTGATGGACGTGGGATGCTGTAGATTGGGGTTTGGTCTGATACCAAAACTGATTTGGGACAGCATGGATTTGCAAGCTCTTGTCATGAGGCTGGCAGTTGTCCTTGTGCAGTGCCTCACTTGACCATGCGAGGCCAGACTTCTCCCTTGGGCATCAAGCACATAACTCTACAAAAGGCATTTGGATAGAAATGTACTTGCATACATGACCATATATCAGTAAACCCACAGGAACCTAGAGAATACCCATGGCATATGGCTGCCTGCCCTCAGCATTGGGAAGTCACACCTGTGACAAACTTCCCCCGCCTAATTCTGCAATGCCCTCGTTGCAGGGTGACCCCTGCCTACTCCATCCCAAAGGAGCGCTTGGCGTGTCAATGCCTCCAATTCAGTATGTAGTCTCCTACACAACCATCCAATGCAAACTTCTCTACTTGTTAACACCTTGACCCCAAGTCCCGTATTGCATGCCTCCACATAACTACCGTGAACTTGGCTTTGATATCACTTGTCACAAGGCTAGCAGTTGTTCTCATGTGACGCCTCGCTTGACCATGCGAGGCCAGTGTTCTTCCTTGGGTGTCAAGCATATAACTCTACAAAACTGTTAGGCCCCTGGTTTTGCATGCTTACTCTAGGCGTCACAAGCAGCTGAAGGGAGTTGGAAGTACAGCTGGAGGAAGCTTCGACCAGCATGTGCGCGAGGGATAGGATAGACATTTGGCTGGTTTGTGTAACAAACCAGCAGACACGCCTGCATAACCAAATACGGTTATGCAGGAGAGAGAGGAGAATAACAACATATAAAAGGGGTAGGAGGAGACGTAGAGGGGGGGAAGAATTTGGAGTAATTGTAGGAGAGTTCTGGGTCTCTCGAATGCCCAATTGCTTCTGTACTTACCTTTAATTTCTGTAATTCCAATTCTGAAGTGCCATTCAATCCATTTCATCCATTGGAGATCCTTCCTATCGGTTGGATTCCAACAAAAACAAGGCATTTGGATAGAAACATACTTGCATACATGACCATATATTAGTAAACTCACAGGAACCTGGAGAATGCTCATGACATATGGCTGGCCCTCAGCACTAGAAGTCACGCCTGTGACAAACACACACACACACATATATATAGCAGTAGAGGTGGTGTAGAAATGGAGAAGAAGATGAAACTGTGAGAAGAAAGCAACAGAGAATAGAGGAGGTAGGGAGGTGGTGGTGGTTTTTGGGTGGGGGGGTGGGTCCAACTCTGCTAAATACTCAAGATTTATTCATTCCAAATATCATAATTTCTAATTGTTCCTATGAGCCATATTTATAGGCTTGATAAAACTCCTGAAACAACTTAAACTCTTTTAAAACTATTCTTACCCTTTTACCCATAAAAAAAAAAAATATTACACTTAGCTAGTGGTAACCTAATACCACTTAAATTCTCACAAATATACTAAAAATCCTAATAAAACTAAAATAAAAAGGGGCATTCTTGGTGCAACTAAAATACAAACAAGAACAATTACATATCAAGCTTTAATCCCACTATGCAGTGTTTATTACATGAATTCTAGATCACCAATCATTTCTATCAATGACTTATCATTTGTAAGGCCCTTTTAACTCATATCATACCTAATAGTGTTCTGCCAAGTTTTTCTTGGCCTTCCTCTATCTCTTTTGCTAAATATTTATTTCATTCCATCCACTCTCCCCATAGGGTCTCTTATTCTTCTTCTTACATTATCAAACCATTTGAATTGTGTCTTGTCCATCTTATTTTCAATAGGAATCACTTTGACCTTATTATAAATAATCTTATTTTTAATTTTTTTTTGTATGGTTACACATCTATCTTAACATTCTTGTCTCCATTATGCTTATATTTTGCAGATGTTGGGGCTTTGTTCAACATTTGTGCCATATAACAAAATTGGTTTATAGTTATATGATAAAAATTTTCTTTTAGTTTTAGCGGAAACATTTTACTATGAAAACACTAGATGCATTATTTCATTTGAACAATTTTTCCATAATTATGTGGGTAACATCTTTCAGTAATCTTTCAATCTTTTTGGATGATTGATCCAAGGTGTCTAAATTAATCTTTTTTTGGTATGATATGATCTTCAAGTTTTACCATTACATAAACCACATTTATATTTTTACTATACTTAAATTTTATATATTCAGTTTTCAATTTCATATGTTCATTTAACTTAAAACCTCTAGGTTTTTTATTTTTTTTGGTTAGGTATCATCTACATTTTAAAGTATTCCTCCAGTCTCGAGATAAGTATTCACCCTTTCTTTTGTCTCATCCACCAACACAATGTTATCTGCAAATAGCATGTATCAATGCTCCTCTTCCTAGATATGTTTCATGCGTTCATCCATTACTAGAGGCAAAGAAGTAAGAGCTTAATGTAGATTCTTGATGTAATCCAATTGTAATTGGCAAAGCCTCACTATATCCTCTGCATGTTCTGTCAAGTAATGCTCCAAGATACATGTCTTTCATAATCCATATATAAGCAAATTCAAACTCATTTATTCTCTAAAGCCTTCCATAAGACTTCTTTAGGAACTTTGCCATAAGCTTTTTTCTAAATCCATAAACACCGTATGTTAACCCTTTTGTTTATCTCTGTGCCTTCTGCAAGTATATAGCTTTTGCTGTTAACCTATTAAGCATGAAACAAAATTGGTGTATCTGACATGTTGGTTTCTCTTCTTAATCCTTGCTCAACCACTCTCTCCCAATTGTGTGGCTCATCAATTTGATTCCTTTGTAATTTTTACAACTTTGTAAATCTGTTTATTCTTCTAAATAGGTTCTAAAGTGCTCTTTCTCCACTCGTTCAACATCCTTTTTGATTTAAGGATCATTTCGAATAATTTCTTTAACCAAAAAATACTCAATTCTCTCATGCATTTCATTCCTTCTATCGGGATATTATCTGGTTGAAATGCTTTACTATTCTTTATCTTTTTCAATGCTTGCTTTATTTTCTTTGGATGTGTACATCTATAGAATATATAGTTCTTATATTCTTCAGAGTTGCTAAGATGCCCCCAACATAATGCTCGTTTCTCCCACTTTCATTAAATAACTTAAAGAAATACTCCTTCCATCTCTCCTTAATTGCTTCCTCATTTATTGATACTTCTGGTTTTCATCTTTTATACATTTTACTTGGCCCAATCCCTTGTTTTTCCTTCTCTTGCTTGGCTTGTTTAATATATTTCTTTTCCCATCTTTTGTATTGCATTTACATCTTCATTCCACCACCGAGACTCTTTGATTTGAGACTATTTCCTCTGACTCCCCTAGAACCATTTTTGTTGTGTTTTGAATAGCAGTAGCCCTTTAAATTCGCATTTGGTTTGCCTCTCCTTCTATGGTCCATTTGCTTCAACCTTACCCTTTTTCCTTGAAAACAGTTTGTTTTTCTCCTAGTCACATAAAACTAGTATCTTCATTTGTTATTGTGTAAGTCCCAACCCAATCATCATGACTTATCATCCTCTCGTCTCTTCCTTCTCTAAACTCAGGTTATGAGAGAAGGAGAAGAAAGAAATAACCAGTTTAAAGACAATTCATGATGTTATGCACCTCTGAATCTAGCATTGGATGGAGCTTGGTACAATGATTGTCTAAGCTCTATCTTATCTTTTGGAACAATCTCCGACACTTTTTTGATTATGGATCTACTACCAAAAATTCTATAGGGAATCTTACCATTCAATGTCTATTTCTAAATAATTTCACTTTTTAATTAGTTTATAATTTCATTATACAAAGTTCAATATATCAGCCAGATTAGTTGAGATTTATATGTTTCAAATTTGTTGGTTAGTTAGTTGGTGACAGGTTATTTGTGCAACGCGGCCTTGGTTGGCATTAGTTTAAAACGTACATTCCATTAGATAAAATGCACTTATTTGATATGATAGGCAGCTAATGTTGGAGTTCAGACATTCTAGTTTTATTTTTTGGTGCTTCTCATTTTTGCAAGTTCACAGGTAGACAAATAGACACATGTTAGTGTCAAATCGTGGATAGCTCTCACCATAACTTATGGTTGGTATTTCCTATTTTTTTTAAAAAAAATTATACTCGCTCTAATGTTCACATAAAACTTCTATTTATTTAACTAATCGTGTGTCTTGTTGAGTTATTTGCCATGATTTGGCTATCATTGCTGCTATCTGTTTCTGCTGAACTAAAATTCAGAGGATATCTGGTCATTAAGAGAAGTTGCATAATCAGCATGTTTGGAATTGTTAATTTGTCAACCACTCAACATGCTAATTTGTTGGCAACACCCTATAATGAAATTTAATTAAGGAGAAGAACCATCATTTCAAAATGTGACAAGCACATAAAGCTGCCTTAATTTATTTAGTGTATCTGTATAATGCAACAAAATGACCCTCAACCTGTTTATATTTAGCTTTTATTTGGTAGAAAAGTGTCTCTCTATAAATCTAAACTTCTCACCATACATGTGATACTAATGTACAACTTAAAAGATTACCAGGTTGATTATTGTCCTAGAGCCATATTCTTTGTTATAGTCACTTTGTTGTTTATTTTATGATCACAGAAAATATTAAGAAAATAAGAAAGCCAAAGCCTTGGAAGCATTCAGAAGCAATAACAAGAGCACAACTCATACAGATGCGTGAGGAGTTCTGGGACACTGCTCCACACTATGGTGGCCAAAAAGGTACTTTTTACCCACAAAATTTTCCCATTGACTTTGGCTATTTTTAAATTTGTAAAGAATATTTGCAGAAAGCCTGTATGCCCTTTCCCTTTCTTTGTCTGTCAGTAATTCCATTTCTTTGTTTGATTTATCTTTTGTGAAGTATGTTGGAAGTCATTTATTTGCCTTTTTTGCAGGCTTGATCAAAATATGTCATCCTCTATTTAGAAACCATGTCCGTGTAACATATTTGAGCAAGAAATTATGCTACATGTTTTTGATATACTATTATAATAAGAGAGTTAATTGACACTCTTGCAATTCCTCTAGTAGGATTTGAAGCAGGCATATCTGCTGCTGAGAGTGAAATTTTCCCCCCAGTAAGCTTGAGAATGAACTTCCTATAAACATAACTTGAGTTTCTTTGCTTTTATTTTCTTATTCCTTTTTGGCTTTTTATCTTTCCTCAAGTTTCACTTCTTCTTATGTTATGCTTCTTCTAGTAATAATAGGAGAATATGGGGTAAAAAATTACTACCAGGGAAATGTGAAGTGAGAAAAATAGTGCTAGAACCTGAATGACCCATACAATGAATGAACTGCATAGATGGAAAGAGCACGAAAAATGAAGCCGAATGACCTAAGGTTTGTCTTGATGATGTCATTCTAACAGTCATGAATCTCATGATGATGTCACTTGATGAGGTCATCACAGTGATGTCTTTGCTGACACCATAACTTAATGGATCAAACTTATAATACCACATAACCTATTCTGCAATGGGAATAACTGAAACTGAATGGGAAGAAGATATAACCAAATTGAGAATAGGTAACAGAGAGGAAATACACGAAGGGGATGATAGAAAAGCCTCATTGATCCTCTTTACTCATTGAGATCTCAGCCTTAAATATAACCTAGAACTAATACAGTCAAATCACAGAAATGCCCATACAACAACAAAAATACAAATGATAAGAAACTAGCAAACAACAACATCAATGTGTAAAATACAATACAAAACAGAAAACAAAATACAAAAAAGATTACAACTCTATTACTCCCCCTCAAGATGGACCATGAATATTGATGATGGCAGAAATGCCCATACAACAACAAAAATACAAATGATAAGAAACTAGCAAACAACAACATCAATGTGTAAAATACAATACAAAACAAAAAACAAAATACAAAAAAGATTACAACTCTATTACTCCCCCTCAAGATGGACCATGAATATTGATGATGGCCATCTTGGACAATGGTGGGAAAAGTTGAGAACCTGGGAGAGACTTAGTAAAAACATCTTCTAGCTGGTATTGTGATCGAATGGGAAGTAGCTTGATTTGTCCAGCAATGATTTTGTCACGAACAAAGTGGCAATCAAGTTCAATATGCTTGGTGCACTCATGAAACACCGGATTAGTTGCAATATGAACAACAACTTGGTTATCACAAAAAAGTAAAACAGGAGGAGAAAGAGTAACCTAGAAATTCGAGAGAAGTTGAGTAAGCTGGGTAAGTTCACTGGTAGTAGAAGCCAAAGCTTGATACTTAGCTTCAGCTAAGGAACAAAAAATAGTATCTTGCTTCTTAGAACGCCAGGAAATCAAAGATGCTCCAAGGAAAACACAATATCCGGTGACTGACTGACGAGTATCCAAGCAAGAGCCCTAGTCAGCATCGGAGAAGGCATGAAGCTGCAAAGAAGCAACAAAAAAGAATAATCCCTGACTAGGAGCAACCTTCAGATATTGCAATAGGTGATAGACAGCATCTAGGTGAGGTTTCTGATGATTAGACACAAATTGGTTGAGTTTGTGAACCACATAAGTGATATTCGGTCGAGAGACTGTAAGATAGAGTAAGCGGCCAATGAGCCTATGATAGAGAGAAGCATTCGCAACCAAATCCCCTTCACTAGCTGATGAAGCACGAAGCAAAGGATTTCCAACGAAATCCTTCAAAAGCAAAGAAACTGGAATCCACCAGTGATAGTAGTAACAAAATTGGAATCCACCAGCAATTTGGAGTAAAACTCACAAAGTGATTTCATTCAAAGTTTTTATTAATGAAGAGGAGAACATGTTTTAAATACTACCAACAACCCTAGACCCTAAAATAAACATAAAATTGAAAGACAAAAAAATAGACAATTTAAAATACTGTTTGACTAGTATTATAAATGCTATTTTGAGCTTGAGCCCCAAATCCGTCCTACATCTGTCCCTTTCACCTCCAAAGAACTCGACCCTGAGTTATAATCTAGATAGAGAGGCTCATTATCTTCATGGAACTCAAACTAGTCTGCCACGTTGAAGGTACTCGATATTCCCATGGAAGCGGGCAGATCAAGAATGTAGGCGTTGTTGTAGGTACCAACAAGGAATCTCTTCTTCCTCAAAAACACCATTGAATCCCTTTCCTGAAATTGTTTAGTCCGCCAGTGAGCATCTGCCATTGCCTTATACTTTGCATTAGTCTTTTCTAACTTCTATTTTACTTCCTCATGGACAGTAATCACATTTTTAGCCTAGCATTCAACAATTGTACCCTTACTATGACCTTGGGGTAGCTTCACCAAATCGACTACATGGTTTGGAACTTCAGTGTACACAATAGCAAATGGAGTCTTGCCTGTGACTGTGTGAACTACACTCTTGTATACAAACTTGACTTGAGGTAACGCATAATCCCACTGTTTTGGCTTATCTCCACATACACTTTGAATCATATTTCCAAGAATGCGTTTAGTGATCTTCGAAAACAATTTAGAACCCAAAAGCACGTCCAATGTATCTTCTAATCGTGGAATGGGAAACATGTATTTCACAGTTATCTTATTGATGGCATGGCTGTCAACACACATGCACCAAGTCCCACCTTTCTTAGGCTGGGTATTGCACATGGGCTCATATTCTCTCTTATGAATCCTTTCCTCAGTAGATCTTCAATCTGCCCTCTCAGAATCTCATTCTCCTTTGAGCTCATTCGGTAATGAGGCAAATTTGGAAGAATGGTCCCCAGCACTAAATCAAGTTGGTGTGGAATGTCTTGCATGGGAGGTAACTCGTCTGGTAGCTCATCTGAGGTCAAAACCTAAAAATCATTCAATATCTTCTATACTTCAATCGGAATGTCTTCTTCCCTTTTACTAGCCACCATAAGCCCCTTAATCACTACCGGGTAGTTGCAATTAGTGTCTCGTATAGAATCTGCAATTTCTCGCTTGCCACTTGTAAGAGTAAGGAAATTCTCTGGTTGTAGCTTAGTTGATTTTTCGATCTACTTGAGAGGAGCCATGGTGATTTTGTGACTGTCCCATGTGAAAATCACTACATTATCACACCCCTTAAAGGTTGAATCCACATCAAACTGCCATGGACGATCTAAAAGAATATGGCATGCATCCATGTCAATAACATCACATACCACATTGTCTCTGTAATACTTGCCAATAAAAAGGGGTACTTTGCAAGTTTCAGCAACCCAGACTGAAGTGCCCCTCTTCACCCAACCGAGTGAATAAGGACTGGGATGGTTCTCAGTTGGTAATTGCAACAGGTTCACCAATTTCTTCGAAACGAAGTTCTCATAACTTCCATTATCTATAATCACTTCACACACTTTATTCTTGATAAAACAAAGCGAACGAAAAATGCTATGACGTTGTCCCTCTTCCTTAGGTGACAACAGGACTCGCTGTAATACCAAATTTAGTCTCTCCATTCCTTCTTCAATAGCAAACTCGACCCCATCATAGCCATCATCCACTATCGCATTTTCTTCTTCTCCTTCGTTTCCATCAACCTCTAGTAAGTTGGCCTGCTTCCATTCTGGACAATTATTGGAGCAATGACCAGGCATGTGGCACCTATAGCAAATATCTCCCATGGGTTTGGCCTGCGGATTCTGCCTTTGAGGTGGATTTTGGGTTGGATCTCTATTAGTAACCCTATTACTACT
Organism: Diospyros lotus; assembly: GCF_014633365.1. Classification (NCBI taxonomy): domain Eukaryota; kingdom Viridiplantae; phylum Streptophyta; class Magnoliopsida; order Ericales; family Ebenaceae; genus Diospyros; species Diospyros lotus. The sequence goes on along the minus strand of NC_068339.1, from coordinate 17,420,963 downwards.
CTCAGCAACACCGTTACTAGGGTTAACTTGGGTTTGTTGTGGGGTCTTTCCTTTGTTCATCGGAACGAACAATAACTGTTTTGTAGATTGAGCAACCCTTCGATAATTGATCGTTCTCTTATCGGCCTCCATCATCTCAGCCTTCTGATTTTCAGACTCTTAACAGATTGTTACGTTCTGCCAGTCGCATGAATTCGTTGGTATAATCTGACATTGTACAATTTCTCTGCATGCATCCTAAGTACATGCGATACAAAATTTGTTCATAATTTGCAAGTAGGAACCGATCCATCATAAGTTGTTTCATCTTTCTCCAGGTTCAAACCCTACTCCTCCCTTGTCTTTGGCGGTTCTTCTGCAACTGATCCCACCACACGGCAGCCGCTAATTTCAATCTGAAAGCCACCATCTTAACTACTTTCTCCTCTGAAACCTCCATGATCTCAACAAACCATTCAACCTCCACTAGCCAATCCAAGAAATCTTCGATCTTCAAATTTCTCGAGAATGGAGGGATAGCCTTGATCCTATAATCATCAAAGGTGTTTCAGTTTCGACGATTGTGGTTTCGGGGCATGTTCTCAAGAACATCATTTGATTCTGAGCCACTCTCTCCTACTGTAGGCCTCCTGTTATTTCCTCGTCGACCATCAGCATTAACATTCAACTCATTGTTGTTTCCTCCATTGTGTCCAACAATTTGTAACAATAGTTGACGGATCTCCCCAATCTGAGTAGTGAGATCGTCAATCTGTCTGTTTTGGGCATCCAAATCTGCCCTGGTGATTGGTAGCGATGCGTCACCCATGGATAAGACTCACTGAAACACGATGAAGAAGTAGCAGATCTGGGCGGTAACGGTCAGATCTGGGCAACCTAGGTGGGGATCTGAACAGCAGTGGTCGGATTTGGATAAACGAGGCACGGATCTGAGCAATAGGCGCCAGATTTGGGTGAGCGAGGTGGCAGTCGGCAGCAGATCAGAGGTGGTGATCACTGGTGACGACAGATCTGGGTATTAGCAGCGGTGGGAGATTTGGTTGCAATGGCAACAGATCTGGTTGTTGCAATGGTAGATCTGGCTGCAACGATAACAGATCTGGTTGTTGTGATGGCGGATCTAGCTGTGGTTGCAACAACAATAGATCTGGTTGTTGTGATGGTGGATCTGACTGCAACGAAGGCAGATCTGAAAGTGGTTGTTGGCAACGGTGCGATGCGACGAGATGGTTGCTGTCGGCGTGGTTGGGCATTGCGATTTGGCGGGGGGGAGGCACTGGACGGAGCAGAAGTCACTGGTGGAGCAGTGACGGTGCAATGAGGTGGAAGCAAATCTGGCAATGGCAGATCTGAAAGTGGCAGTGGCACCAGCGACTTCGGCGACGGTGGATCTGAGTGGTGGGTTTGGGCAGCAGCTGTGTCAACAGATGGAGGTGCAGGCTGTGGTAGTGGCCGGTGCAGTTGATGACGACGATGAAGGAAGAAACGGCAATGGTTAGCGACAGTGAAAGGTGGTGAGGCGCTTGGCGACGACAGATCTGGGTGGCAATGGCGGATCTAAAGTCACTAGGTGTCGAATCTGGGGTCGCTGGTGCTAGATCTGGAAGAACGGTGGCGCTAGAAACTCTAGTGATCTAGGCAGTGTGTTGCTGAGGGATGGCGGATTTGAAGTTTTCTGCTCTGATGTGAAGAAGATTATCGGAAGCATATTAGTGTTGGGAATCGCTGGTGTTGAGGATCTTCCACTCAAAATTTCTAGAGAAATGTTGCAGTAGAACAAAATCCTCAAGCTTGGCACCCACAAGGAATCGCAAAACAAGTCTAAGCTTGTTGCATTGGCTCTTATGAGAACTTGCTCTAATACCACTTGACGCAGCACGAAGCAAAGTATTTCTAGTGAAATCCTTCAAAAGCAAAGAAATTGGAATCCACTAGTGATAGTAGTAACAAAACTGGAATCCGCCAGCAATTTGGAGTAAAACTCACAAAGTAATTTCATTCAAAGTTTTTATTAATGACGAGGAGAACATGTGTTAAATACTACTAAGAACCCTAAAATAAACATAAAACTGAAAAGACAAAAAATAGACATAATTTAAAATACTGTTTGACTAGTATTATAAATGCTATTTTGAGCTTGAGCCCCAGATCCGTCCTACATCACTACCACTAAGCTTTAGATTAGGAATCATTGGGATAGAAGCAGGTTTGTTGGCTAAGAGACCGGAATCTTCCAAAAGCTGCAAGGTATACTGCCTTTGAGAGAAGAAAATCCCCTTTGCAGACTGGGCAATCTTTAGACCAAGAAAATAACGCAAACTACTAAGATCCTTAAGCTTGAATTGATTATGTAGAAAAGATTTCAGATCATTGATGATTGAAAGATTAGGACCCGTAAGTATGATGTCATCTACATAGACCAAAAGAGCCACAAATGAAGAATCACTACCCTTGGTGAAGAGAGAATAATCCGATTTGGACTGTGTAAACCCAAACTGAAGAATAGCTTGAGGAAATTTTGAGAACCACTACCTTGAAGCTTGTTTCAGCCCATATATAGACTTATGTAACCAACAAACTAATTTCTACCCCTTATTACCAATTGAGAGTGAAGGATTGTAACCAAGTGGTAATTCCATATAGACTTCCTCAAAAAGATTCCCGTTAAGAAAGGCATTATTCACATCCAATTGAGTAACAACCCATTTACGGCTAGTAGCTAGGGCAAGCAAGACCTTAACAGTCACCAATTTCTCTATAGGAGAAAATGTATCAAGAAAACCCAACTCCTCTTGTTGTGTATACCCCTTAGCTACCAAGTGAACCTTGTACCTTTCTGTAAAACTATTATATTTGTATTTAATTTTATAAACCCATTTACACCCAATAGCATGCTTGTGGGAAGGTAGGGATGTAACACTCCAAGTGTGATTAAGATACATGGCATTTAATTTAGCTTTCATTGCATCTCTCCAGTGGGCATACTAAACTGCTTGGTGGTAGTATTGAGGTTCGAAATTAGCAGAGACTTGAAGAAGAAAAGAACTGTGAGTAGGAGAAAGTTTAGAATAAGAGACATAATGATGTGAAGGATATGAAGTTTTGGTCAAAAGAGGTGGGTGATAAGATAAAAGGCTGCAATGAAAATCTTGTAGATATGTAGGTGGTTGAGTAGCCCAGAAGACCTACGGATGGGAATAGGGAAAATGGAATGAGAAGAAGATAGATCAACAGTAGGTTTAGGGAGATTGTGAGGACTGGTAAGTAAAGAGGAAGGAGGAATCAAATCATGTACAGAGATTGGTAAAACCAAATCAGGAAATGGGTCAACTATCTCATCAGAAGAGGTGATAGAATGAAAGGGAAATATGTACTCATGAAATTGGACATCCCGAGAGATGATGGTAGATTTTGCTATGAGATCATACAACTTGTAGCCTTTGATGTTTGGTGGATAGCCAATAAAAATGCAAGCCTTGGCCCTAGGATGAAATTTGGATCTATGTGAGGGAAAGGTAGAGGCAAAACAAAGACTACCAAAAACTCTGAATGAAGAATAGTCTACGGGAGTTTGATACAACAATTGATAGGGGGTTTTGGAGTGTAAAAGAGGGGTAGGTGATCTGTTAATCAAGTATGCAACAGTAAGGATACAATCACCTCAAAATTTTATAGGAACCCGGGACTGAAAGTAGAGTGCCCTAGCCACATTTAAGAGATGTTGGTGTTTCCTTTCAACCACATAATTCTGTTCAGGCCTCTCTACACACGAGAATTGATGTATGACTCCTTTAGAAGCAAAAAAATCAGCAAATCTCAATTCGGGGGCATTGTCAAACCTAAATTTCTTAATCACCTTGCTAAATTGAGTCTCAACCAAGGAAAAAAACTTAGGAACAATAGTTTTGGCCTCAGACTTATGTTTCATAAGGAAAACCTAAGTAAACCTCATACAATTATCAACTAATGTGAGAAAATATGTATGTCTAGCATAAGTAGGTGTATGATATGGCCCCCAAGTATCACAATGAATTAAATCAAAGGCACACTTTGACAATTGATTATTTGACACAAAAGACAACTATTGTTGCTTAGCCAATGGACATATAGAGCAAATATCACTGCTAGTATCATGAAAATGTAATTGATCCTTTATTAAGTCTAGCCACTTAAAAGAAAGGTGTCATAGTCTCTTATACCATGTAGTTTTAGTAACAACATTAGCTACCATGGCATGATGAATAGACTTTACACTTGTACTAACAGACATATCAATTGCAGCTTTAAGGATATATAGGCCTCCAACCAAGTCACCCTTGCCAATCATCTTCAAAGTGTGTATATCCTGAATAACACATGCACGAGGGGTAAAATTGAGACTCATTGTATTCTTTTCAACCAATGTGCTCACAAATATGAGATTAAACTTAAATTGAGGCACATAGAGGACATTGTCTAACACCAGATGTGAGGCAAGTTTAACACAACCCATATAGAGTATTGAGATCCGTGTATGGTCAGGAAGGGTAACATAAGTGTTCTAAATATGTTTTAGCTCAACAAATGATGATAGACTAAAACATACATGACTTGTAGCTCTTGAATCCAAAACCCAATATCGAGGGTCACTAAGCAAAGAACCAACAGAGATAGAAAAACATATATTTGAAGCCTAATCAGAAGTAGAGGCATCAGAAGCAGGTTCTGCATTGGTAGTCTTAGCAATAGTGAGATGTGAGCTTAACACACTCAACAAATTTTGATGTTGTTGAGGACTTAACAATTGCATAAAACCTTCAACTTCCTGACTGTGAGAAGAATTAGAATTTGATCCAGAAACCTGACTCACAATAGGATTTTTCAGCTGGTTAGGGGATATCTGGTTAGAAGTAATGTTTCTTTGTCTCGGCTTATACTCAGGAGGATACCCATGAAGGTTATAGCATTTGTCAATTGTATGCCCAATAAAACCACAATTATTGCATATGGACCTCTCCCTCTTTTGAGATCTACCTTGATTTGGCCTTTATTGTTATGTTTGATAGAGAATGTGACCAAATTAGAATTATTAACAACAGTATGAATATTCCTTTGATTTTCCTCTTGAGTAACTAGGGTAAGCACCTTGTTAATTGGAGGAATTGGATCCATTAGCAACAATTGTCCCCTAACTTGTGCATGAGAATCATTTAGGCCCATCGGGAATGACATTACATATTCAGTGTGATAGTGATCTGCTAAGGCCTTTATACCACCACACAAACATCTTCCACAAGAGCAGTTTGGCCTATAATTGCTAAGTTCTTCCCATATGATCTTAAGTTTTGCAAAATAAGCACTAATAGATAATTGGCCTTGTGTTAGGTTCATCAATTCTCTCCTAAGCTGAAATATCCGAGGGCCATTAGATTGTTGATATCTTTTCTTATGATCATTCCAAATATCATAGGCAAATTCAGAGAATATCACACTTGCAAATATTTCTTTAGAGATAAAATTTAAAATCCAGGAGATCACAATATTGTTGTTTTGATCCAAGAATTGAAAAGAGGATCATCACCTGGTGGCCGAAAAATCAAGCCATTAACAAAACCTAATTTGTTCTTTATCAAGAGAGCAATTAGCATTGCGTGGCTCCATGATGCGTAGTTGTCTTTAGTCAGTGGTTGAGAAACCAGCAGCAATCCAAGACTATTAGAATGATGCAGGAAATAAGGACTTGAGGCATCGTCAATAGCAGAGGTGCTCATTGACGGAGAAGAAATTTTCGGAAATGAAGTCGCCATAGAACAAGTATGAGCGATCGATTAGATTCGAAGGAAAGGAAAACAATAATGGAATAAGATCGCAAGATTTGCGATTGCTAAAAGTGAAGAAGGAAGATGGTAATATTGATTTGTAGAACTCCGAACAATAGAGATTCACAACGACACTGGAAAAAAAACAACACATGGTGTCGATCCAAGAAGGAAGTGTACCTAGAACTCACGATGTCGGAGATCAATAGAGAACGGGAATCGAGTCTAGGGTTTTGAGGGTTTGCTCTGATACCATAACAGAGAGGAAATACATGTAAGGGATATAAAAGCCTCATCGATCCTCTTTACTTATTGAGATCTCGGCATTAAATATAACCTAGAACTAATACAGTCAAATTACAAAAATGCCCTTATAGCAACAAAAATACAAATGATAAGAAACTAACAAACAACAACATTAATGTGTAAAATACAATGCAAAACAGAAAACAAAATACAACAAAAATTACAACTCTATTAATAGGGTTAACTGGATGACCAAACAACCTAAGTCCGACCCCAAGTCATCACTTAGGGTTTTATGCAAACATGGCTGCCACACTCTCATGAAGCACTTAAGGGTGTGTGTGTGTGTGTGTGTGTTGGTGGCATGTGATGGGCGAGTGTGTGCCTTTTGGCAGTGCCTAATGACCACACCATGGTCGTAGTCACCTTGCCTTGGCTACTTTTTTGTAGAGGACAACCATGGTCAGGGTTTTGGGTGGAGGAAGATTTAGGTAACGACACAAAAAGAGAGTCCAAAAACTAGGGGTGAAGAGGATGAAGAGATGCCACGAACAAGACCCTAAATCGAACACGCAACCAAGGATATAATGACTAGAATAACAAAGGCCTACTGAGGATGAGATTGAGACCAAGAAAAGCCAAGGAGAAACTAAGGGGTCAAGGACAAAAATATCCTCAACACAATGAGAAAAATTGCCAAAACCCACCAACAGATCAAGGAATAGAGAGGCCCATTCAAGTTGAAATCAAAAATTCCAAAACACAAACCCAAACTTCACATACTTGACAATCTTTAGTGCCAAACACACAATTGCACACAAGAATCACAATAGAGAGAGAGAATGAGAAAGATGGAGATTGAAAGGGAGAGATAAGGAGAGTGTTGGTTAAACAAGGCAGGGTAGGTTCTCTCTAACATCCCCTAATCTAGAACCTAATGGGTTTAGAAGAATGGGTCTGTCCTTTCTTTTAAAGAAGAGAAAAAATAAATCCCAAATAATTGGACTTTACAAGTGGTTAGACACTTTTTGATAAAACTTTATATAGTCCTTACAAGATGAGATTATTTTGCTACATGAGAAGAAACCCATTTGTGTAGTTGATAAGCCACTTCACATACAATCTGTGAATAAAATAATGTGTATTATACCCAAAAGTGTATAATACAAGAACATACATATACAAGTATTTTAAGTTAATTACCCTAATACCCCATACTTATCTTATTTAACACTTCCCCTCAAACTAGAGTATATATATTGAGCATGCCCAGTTTGGTACAAATGTAATTCACATGAGAATTTCTAAGTAAGTTGGTGAGTAAATCAGCCAATTGATTGTTGGAACCTACATATGTTGTAACTACATCCCTAGATAACACCTTTTCTCTAACAAAGTGGCAATCAATTTCAATGTGCTTGGTTCTCTCATGAAACACAGGATTAGAAGCAATATGCATTGCAACCTGATTGTCACAAATCAATTGCATAGACTTGACTTGTGTAACTCCTAACTCCTCAATTAAGTGTTTCAGCCACATTAACTCACATGTTATGGCCATTGCTCTATATTTTTCTTTTGTACTGGACATGGCAACAAGAGTTTGTTTCTTATTTTTTCAAAAGACTAGGTTTCCAGATGTGGATCGTCTGTCAGTAGGTGATCCTCCCCAATCAGTATCCATATATTCCACAATTTGACTATGTCCATGATTCTGATACACTACACCCCGACCGGGAGCAACCTTAATATACCGAAGAATATGAATCACTGCATCCCAGTGATTGTCACAAGGTGAATCCAAGAATTGATTTACCACACTCACAACAAATGAAATATCGGGGTGTGTAACTGTGAGGTAATTAAGTTTCCCAACTAGTTGATAGTAACGCCCGAGATTAGAAAGAGGCTCCCCTTATCCCAGTAACAGTCTAATATTCGGATCCATAGGGGTATTTGTTAGCTTACATCCAAGCAACCCTGTCTCATCTAGCATATTCAAGGCTCTTTGAGAAATATAGATGGCTTGCTTTAACTGAGTTAGCTCAATACCTAAAAAATATTTTAAGGAACCTAGATCCTTAGTCTGAAACTATTGGTGAAGATGTGCCTTCAATTCAGTGATACCAACATCGTCATCCCCTATAAATACTATATCATTAACATATACCACTAGAAGAATGTGACAGCTAGATTGAGAGTGCGATAAAAAACAAAATGATCAGTTTCATTATGAATTAACCCAAATTTAAGAACAACTGAACTGAATCGACCAAACCAAGCGCGAGAAGATTGTTTTAAGTCGTATAAGGATTTTCGAAGGCGGCACACTAGCCCAAACTTCCCTTGAGCAACAAAGCCAAGAGGTTGGTCCATATACACCTCTTCTTGTAAATCGCTGTGAAGGAATGCATTTTTTATGTCCAGTTGATGAAGATGTTAGTGAAATATAGTAGCAAGGGACAAGAAAAGGTTGGTCCATATACACCTCTTTTTTATATCCGGCTAGACCCCCCTCATTTTCCCTCTCTTCTTCTTCTTCTTCTTCTTCTTTCTGGTTGTTTCTCTAAATCTGCTGTCACTCATTGCCGACCGTCGACCTGTCACTTCCGATTCCAGTTGCTTGTCGCCATTCCTTGCTGAAGATCGTTCATTCAGTTGCTTTCGGTCAAAACTTGATCCATCACTTCTAGTCGAACCCCAAAGCTTTGTAGTTCCTTCAATTGATCGTCGCTGTCGTTCCCTCTCAGGTCGTCGTTCCCTCTCTGTCTCTATGTGTGTGTGTGTGTGTTCATCAGATTGTTTGTGTTTGTGTTTGTGTTTGGAGGTGTATGCATTCTTTGTGTTTTATGTTCTTTGTTTAATTTCCGTTTGGTATTTTGTTTTTAATTTATTTATATCAAAACTAAATTAGTTTTAAATTAATTAAATTTTTCAGTAATATGGCACATTGCATATTACTAAAAAAATTATATTTGAATTATTTTTTATAATTTACTATATTAAAAATTATATTTACAAAAATTCTCCTATATTTTTTAAATTTACAATTCACTCTGCGTTTCTATTTCCTACATTTTTAGAAAAATGTCGTTTTAGCGTTTTCGTATTGTTTCGGAAACGTATCGTTTTCCATTTCTGTACTACCTAGATGACGAGTACCTTTACAAAGAGCAATAGGTAAGTTAAGATCAGAAACTGAGGGTGACGGACCAGAGGAGGAAGAACTAACGAGCACAGAAGATGAGTCAGTGGATGGCTCCCTCGGACTAGCGATGACAGGAGTTGCTGGTTGGGCCACAAGTCGAGGACGTCGTTGATATACCTGAAGATTGAGGCGATCAAAGCGAGAGATAAAGGGCGATGGAGAAGGAGAAGGAGAAGAGGAAAGGTCAAGAAGAGAAACATGCAAAGGTAAGCCAGTAGACACAAACTTGGAGACCTCAGACGAAGAGAGAAAATAAGGAGATGACTCAAAGAAAGTAACATCCGCTGAAATAAAATAGTGAGCTAATTAAGGAGAGTAGTAACGATACCCCTTCTGAAGTCATGAATAACCCAGAAAAACACATTTGATAGAATGAGCGGATAGCTTATCATGACCTGGGGCAAGATGGTGAACTAAGCAGGTACTCCCAAAGATATGAGGAGGAAGAGAATATAAGGCAGCTCGAGAAAAAATAACAGAATGAGGAATTTGGTCATTAAGGACAGAAGATGACATTTGATTAATTAAGTAACATGCAGTTAAAACAGCATCATTCCAATATTGAAGTAGAACATGCATATGAAGAAGAAGCGTGTGGGCGGTCTCAATTAAATGGCAATTTTTTGTTTAGCCACCCTATTTTGTTGTGGGATTCTAGGACACGAAGTTTGGTGAAGAATCCCATTGGATGCCATATAGGATTTAAATGGTGAAGACAAATATTCAAGAGCATTACCACTACGGAGCACACGGATAGGCATATTAAACCGAGTTCTAATTTCAACACAAAATGTAGTGAAGACAGAAAACAATTCTAAATGCGTTTTCATTAAATATAGTCATATAGTTCAAGAAAAATCATTAATAAAGGTTATAAGATAACAAAAAACATCTTTTAAATTGACATGACTGGAACCCCTTACATCCGAATGGACCACTGAAAAAGGAGAACTAACACGTTTATCAGCTCTATTTGGGAAAGAATTACAACTATGTTTCCCAAGTTGACAATACTCACTCCAAGGAAAAAATACTAGAGAGACTAGGAACCATCTTCTTGAGATTGGTTAGAGATGGGTGCCCTAATCGACAATGGACTTGTAGTGGGGAAGCAGTCGTTGTGCACGCCATTGATGAAGCAGGGTGAGACAGATAGTGGAGTCTATGAGACTCAAGTCCTGTGCCAATCGTCCATTTGGTCCTTTGATCCTGAACAAGAACAAAATTAGACAAAAAATTTATAGAGCAATTAAGACTATGAGTGAGTTGACTGGCAAAAAGTAAATTAAAGGGACACTGTGGTAAATGTAAAACAGATGACAATGATAAAGTTGGAAGGGGTGATGTTGTGCCAATACTCGCGACTGAGGCGTGAGAGCCATAAGCCAATGTATCAGGAGATAGAGACTTCAAAGTTTGAATATAAGATAGAAGAGAACAATTACCAAACATGTGATTGGTGGCACCAGAGTCAAAGATTCATGGGCCAAGAGAAGATGAGGACTTGGTAAAGCAAGCAGTAGGGTTACTGGTATGAGCAAGGGATGTGACAGGTGAAGTGACTTGTTGTGCTGCCCAAAATTGAGCATGCTCCCCCTCGGAGATAGTCACCGGTGAGGAATCATTGGGTGTGATAGATGTCTAACCCTCGAAAACGCCAACAACAATGTTAGCAATACTAGCTGCTTGAGGTAGGTGACCATGTAAGTGATAGCAAGTCTCTTGAGTGTGACTAAGACGATTACAATAGGAGCACTGGGGTCGAGGACGGCGACGCTCACCACCACGACATCCAAGATCAGTCTGGGTAGTAGCAAGGGTTGAGTGATCTCCAAGTACAGATGTGCCACGATCAGTAGTAATAGAAGAGGCTTTAAGTAACCTGACAAATACCTTCGTCAAATGAGGTAGAGAGGCACTATCGAGAATTTGTCTTAACTGATTCAAGATCAGGTCGAATCCCATGAAGACAGAGGACTGTAAACATTTGATTATATTGTTGTTGTTGTTTCTTGATATCTGTATCAAAGGGCATTAACTCATTAAAATCTGTAATGGAAGTTTGGAGTTTACCAAAATAGGTGGTCATATCTAAATCAGCCTGTTGTAGATTGAACAAAGCACCAATCACATCATAAATGCGAGTGATGTCACTTGTATATAGCTCACGAGCCTAGGTCTATAGAACACCACACTCACGAAGAGGTCGAGGTCGAAATATAGGCATCAAAGTTGGCTCAATAGTCTGCCACAGCAAGCTGAGTAATTGTGCATCCACATGTTGTCAAAGAGGTTGATTTCCTTCAAGAATAGTTGAAATAGTCTTTGATAAATGATCATCAAGGCCATGTTCAAGAAACCAAATTTCAACTGCGGATGACCAAGCAGAATAATTTTGTCCATTCAATTTCTCCGTGGTAATAACTAGTGTGCCCAAAAAATGGAGAATAGTTAAAGTTATGGACGTGGTGGAGAGGCTTGTGGATGAAGAGTGTGCTATAGATGAAGACATGATACAAAAAGAACAACCCACTGTTCTGGCTGATTGAATCTGGGCTAGATGAGAAAGTTGAAGATTGGGCAGCAATCTTGGCTGCTATTGCAATGGCTGAAAACTTGAAGCTATATGTTCTGTAGGCAATGCTTGGTCGACGGCTAAGTTGGAACGACAACTAGTGACGAGGGAGATCGGCGATGATGGTGAGTTACTAAGAACAGAGGCGGGTCGACGAGGGCTGCGAATGGAGGAGGCAGCTGCTGCAAATGACATATAGAGATGATGGTGGCCAATAAAGGCAAATCGACGACGAGTGATGAGGCGACCAAAAGCAGATTTGAGGTTGGTCGACGATGGCGGATGCGTATGCGACAACAGTGCTTTGACGAAGAAGCAAGAAGGTGGAAAACCGATGGTGGCTGTTGAAAAGAGGCTGTTGATTGACCAAGGGGATGATGCTGACAAAGAAAAGGCGGCCGACGACGGAAGAGAATGTCGATGGCGGCGTTAGAGGGACAGATTGATGGCAAGGGGTCGCAAGCAGTTGACAAGATCTGAAATGACCGTGAGGGACGAGATTTGAGAAACCGGCGTTGGATAGCAACGGCAGACAAGGTGACCAGCGATGGTAGCGTTAATTGGCGGTGGCTGCATCTAAGATTAGTGTTTGTATGATAGCTTTGATATCATGTGAATAAAATAATGTGTATTTTATCCAAAAGTGTGTAATGCAAGAGAATTTGTATACAAATATTTTAAGTTAATTACACTACCACCCCGTACTTATCTTATTTAACACAATCAAGTATTGATCTTGTTTCTTGAAAATGGTCTTAACAATGTGAAGAGTATATGCCATGGCAAGATCTGAAATAACTTTTTCGTTATTATTTCTCCTTAAAACCATGACTTGCCATGCACTTTTTTGCTCCATGACCCTTCAATCACCTCCTATAATGATCTTCTCTTTTCTAGTTAGTTTAAAATTGTCATAATCTCATTTTCCTATTTTGACTTATGGTTTAGGTACTAATAATATTTATACCCTTATCCTAAAACAACTTTTACTATGATAGTTATCGCCTAGCTCCTTTACATCTACTACCTCATCTTTTAAACTATTATATATAATAATCTCTATCTTGTACAGTCCTTTACTATGTAATAAAGTTTGTATTCCGACTCAGCTACCGTTTTAACCTTCTTACCGACCCATCGTGTCTTGGGCTCAGCTATCCAAGAAGTGATACCTCTTTAACACTATGAGTGTTTAGAATATTACTTTACGTTAAAAGGATTACTCAATCTGTATGTGAAGTTATTACTTGTTTTAGCTATATTTACGTTGTTGGTTGTGTCTGCTTGCATGGATGGGGACAGGCAATAATATTGGTGAAACTCTAGTCATTTTTACTTAATGAAACATGGTTGGAAACAAAGAGAAAAGTTTCGAAGAATAAGTACTGTATTTTTTTTCAGAGATTTGGGATGCACTTCGAGCAGCTGCGGAGGCTGATTTAAGCCTTGCTCAAGCAATTGTGGACAGTGCTGGTGTCATTGTTCAAGCCCCAGACTTGACAATTTGCTATGATGAGAGAGGTGTGAAATCTAATTTGCGACCCCTATGTTTACGTTGTTCTGTTCCTCAGAATTCTATTCAACTGTATACAATTGTTTGCAGGTGCAAAATATGAGTTGCCCAAGTATGTCTTGAGTGAACCAACCAACTTGATGCTTGAAAGTTGACACTGAAGAAACTATGGCGATTTCAGCCTGTAAATCATGTAAATTGGACCCATTGTTTTAATAATACTTTCTAATACTCATTGCTCTTTAATTCCATTTCCGATAGCTAAATGACATTGTCTGTGCTGATTGATCGCTACAGTTATGAAATTATATTGGATATATTCGACTGGAATTTTAGTATGCATGTGTTATTAACGAATATATTTGTTTTACATTCCTTTTGTGATTGTACCAAAGGAAACAACCCCAATATTTTACTTACATGTCACATAGTGCTTGTTAGGCATACTAATAATGCTGAACTTGATTCTGTTTTCATTGACATGTAAATTTTGAGCCGCTCAGAAAATGATCTTCTTAATGGCTGGAATGAAAAGAGAAAATAGAGAAGGAAAGATAGCTCGGTAATGTTTTTGATGCGATGCAAGTGAGGTTAGAAAATGGTTATGCGAAGGGGAAACAAGAAGCACACGGAACTGGTTGCAAATTGAACGTGCAGACGCGTTAGGCTCTGGGACTTGCCTGAGTTGTTCTAAATCTGGCTTTGTGTTCAAGTGGCTCTGTTCATGAAATCTTGTGGTTGAGCTTATCAAATGACAAGGTTGGTTTATTTGACTTTAGCATCCCTAATTGCTCCCCTGCTTTGTGGCGGAGGGGAGGAGGGGGGGTGCGCGGCGCTAGATGCCTGGAAATATAATTGGAACCATAGAGAGGCGGCCGCCGCCGCTCGGGGCCATGTGAGTAAGTGTTATTTTCTTAATCAAATGCACGAACTAGGGGTTCTCTCAAGATTCTAGTAGTTGCATTTGGTCATGTTCGGAACAGATACCCAAGAAATTGCCTCCTTGGAACAAGACACTGTTTGGCTTTTCCCACGAATAAAAATGATTCCCTCCACCTGATATCTATTGGATGGTCAATAGTCAGCAGCTTTTAAGCTATTGGAGTTTAGGTGAATGCCCATAATTCATTTGGGCAGGCCTCAGCTCCCCTGTCTAAGCACAGAGGTAAGTATCCTTTAGCGAGTGCATTTTGAAAATTAAAATTAAAAAATGGGAAACGTTATAATCACGAGATTTATTTTTATCAATTATCTTCATTTATCTACATTTTAGTAAATTTTTTATCTAAAAATAATATTAGAATTTAATCTCATTTTTCTACAAAGAATTGCATTAGGAAGGACATTTAGCTTAAAATTTAGCCACCTTCCTTTACCTGATTTATATTGTTAATTTATTTTTTAAAAGTTTATTGCTATTATGAATGACATGTTATCTATTATAATTTGGTTGATTAGCATAAAATACAGTTGATGATAATGATAATTGAAATACAATATTATGAGAAAATATTCACTATAATTATGATGTCATGTCATTATGCTAAGGTTGTCTCAACGTTGTTACTCTAACTCTAACGTAATTTGTTATTGTTGATTTTGCTCGTCATCCAAATAGCAAAGGTCAAAACCTTTGGTGTTTTTGGCTATTGTTGTTGTCCATCATAGCCTTCGCTATTTTTTCCTACAATGGTAATCGTCGCAACCGTCACCATCGCAATTGCAATCGTTTTTGTTGAAACACGAAACTTTGTTGGAGAAGACAAACATGACAAAGCATGTTGTAACCGATTTGTTGTTAGTTACTGAATTAGGCAGTCAGACATGATGAAAAAGAAGAGGTCTACAGTTAGAGAAGACAAAAAGTCACAATGAAGGAGAAAACAGATAAAGATGAATAGATCAAAGGAGGAGACAAACAAATCAAAGGAGAATTGAGGGGATGAACAAATCAAAGGTTGTTGAAAAATTATTTTTAATATATTAAAATTTTAAATTTATTATTATGGAATTAATTAAAATAATTTGTTAAATAATTTTATTTAAAAATATTAGTAAATTGATTTTAAAAATATATTAAATAATATTAAAATTTAATACAGTAATATTTATTATTAAATTAAAAAATAAATATTAAATTTGTATAGTAGTAAAATTTATAGATAAAGTAAAAAAAAGATTAAAATTAAAATTTATTAATAAATAAATGAAGTAGGGAATCAAAGAGAGAGTAAAATATAAAGTGTGGTTATAGTAAATATAATTTTCGAAGTAAAAACAATAGAGATTGATTTTTTTTTTATAATATAATAGAAAACAAAATAAAAAATGTAGTTGAAAATAGTCTAACGAGTCATTTTATTTTAGTTATATATTACTATGTATTTAAACCATCATACATAATATTGGGTGAGAATAAATTTTATCCTAATTTTTAAATTTATAAAAAATTATATCCAATTATATGAGTAATATCACAACATATAATTAAATTATGACATTAGCGTAGCACACTTGCATGGGACTAAATTGGCCTGAACCTTGCGTGCCTGATAAAGTTCGGCACAGCTGGGGCCAGTTGAGCAAAGGACGTATGGGCTCCTCCTGCAGGCTGCACCTGCATTTGGTAATCTCTCTCTCTCTCCCCCTCTCTCTCTACACACACACACACACGCATTCTTGAGGAAGATAGATTAGTACACCTACCAAACAAAGACTAGACAGCAAAGAGTGGAAAGCTTTCGTCAATTTCATTCATGGATTATAGGATTACGTGGGAACTTTATTTCTTTTAGAATGGTCAGTGATATTCAGACTAAATTTATTAACTAAAACAGCAGGTCAAAGGGGATCACCCATTTGTGTGCTCAGACACTTCACCTTTTCTTTATCAATTGCATTTTCTAAGCTTTGATTCTTTCCTTCCTTTGCTATTTGATTTTCGGATAAAAAGGATAAAATGTTGGTTCAAGGTTGTCTTTTAATAACACTAACACAATAAAAAAAACAGAAAAAAGAAGAAGAAGAAATTCGGTATTTTTGCCTCATTAATTAATCTCATAACTTATTATAACTTCATTAATACTTGAAATCACCCACAATATTAGGGTAATTATCATAATCACACCCTCCGTTGGCCTTGGCACCTATTTGATCACTTTACCATTCCTAGCCAGCTTTCTTTTTGATTATTTTGACAGACTATGGACCATGTATGTAAAAGTGCGAATAAAAATAAAATAAAATAGAATA
This sequence comes from Diospyros lotus, assembly GCF_014633365.1. Taxonomy (NCBI): domain Eukaryota; kingdom Viridiplantae; phylum Streptophyta; class Magnoliopsida; order Ericales; family Ebenaceae; genus Diospyros; species Diospyros lotus. The sequence continues at coordinate 17,404,371 of NC_068339.1, read as the reverse complement.
AAAGTACATTTAATCCTCTTAATTCATTGAGTCACCCACCATTGTCTTATCAGTGTAAGTAGTGGGGGAAAAATGGTACAATCGACTGAGATTAGACTTTTGGGGTGGTTTGCTTTCTAATGGCACCCCCTTCTGCCCTTCACTTCACCTCACATGAGTCTGAATCTGAAATTCTTTTTTATTCTTCTTTTTCATGCTGCTGCTGCAACGTACGAACAAATGGACTCATTCTTCTTCCACATTTATTTGGTTTTCATATTGAAAAATTATATATGAGTGGAGTGGACTGTACTGTACCGGGTACTATATGAGTAGACTGGATCTATATATCCACTGTGGTTTATTTAGCAAGGGTGAGGATAAAAATGGGTTTTCATCCACTCTCTGCTAATCGGTTGATTGACTGACTCCTAATTCCATTACTATCTTTTTCATATTTCATAGTGAGGACTAAAAACTCTCTTATAATAAATAATTACTTAAAAAATGGTTATTGGATGAGTCTTTCTGTTCTGATAGATATGATTTGTCTTTATTCAACTTTATATAAGTGTTAATCAATAAGGATATAAAACAAAAAAAGTGAATTAAAAACAATTCAACAGAAATTAAAATTTAAAAAGAAAACAATTGTAAAAGGTGATTTGAAGTTAAGTGAGGGTCCAACCCTCAATTGTTTTTAGAACTCAAAAAAGCTGAAGCTAGCTAGCTACCGCCTTTGAAGTGACAACAGTGGCCTTATTATGTGAATCCCAGGCATAGGACGGTTGTATTCGGGTATGGTCTTAACTTAACAAAAGTGTAATGAAAATGCACACCAGATGAAATTAAATGTCCTGTCATGTCCCATATATCAAAATATTAAGGATATGTAATCACCCATTTCTGAATCTCTCTCTCCTTGTCTCTTTGTGACTTTGTCCCTGAAGAAACGGACACAGCACTTGCATCGTTGTCCTGTTTCCCAGGTTCAGAGCGCCACCGCCAGCAACAACAGTCTCTTTCTCTCTCTCTCTCTTCCCCATAACGTCTCTTTCTTCTCTTAACGTTCATAATCTCTCTCTCTCTCTATCTATGACGTCTTACACAATGTCTGCCCCATATGTGACGTCCATCTTCTTCCGTTTTCAAAAGGAAGGGCCCTCGTGAAGTTCATGTGAAAGCTCTGAGAGAGAGAGAGAGAGAGAGATCTGAGATTTGATGGCAGAAGCGGGTTGCTTGCTTCGCCTCTGTTACAGGATAACATAGTGTTTAATGAAACTCCCCGACCTGCTTTTTTGTGTTTAGCTTTTCTTGTTTCCCTTTGGACCCTGATCAGTTCTTCAAACTACGAGTGCCCGTTTCATTTTTCTAGCCCGTTTCGTCCAGAAAACTCAGAGCTGTAAATTGGTCTCTCTGAGGTAAGCATTTGGATTTTCGAGCTTATTAGCCATCTGGAAATTGGCTTACATTCTGTTGCTTGTGTGGGTCTTTGCCATTCTGTGGTAAAACGATGATTTGTTCTAGCGCCAAAAAATAATTGGTTCCGGAATAGATTGGTCATTTTATCAGTCTCTCTTGTGCTCTGTGATTTGCTTGTATAAATTCCCTTTATAATGTCCAAGGCTAGGTGTTGCTGATACTGCCCTTCCGTGAAGTCCCATTTGAGTTTCAGAGTCGCCAAAGCCTGAACTTGTGGATATTTGCATTTGAGTGGCAAATGATTTGGCTAAGTGCTTTGCACTTGGTGGGTTCTAGTGAGGTTGTTCGTGCATGTATGTAAAAATTTGTTGATGGGTTGAATCTAGATAGCTTGGATTGGGCAGTAATATGATAGAGAGACTAGTATTGGTAAATCCCTGGTCGGCTTTGTTGTCCTAGTAATGCCATGATCAAGGGAACAGATATAAAACCAAGAAAAATGTAATGTCCACTGCCATCTTACCTTAATCTGCTGAAGTCTCTGCCACCTTTATTTATATTCTGATCATGAGCACAGTTGTCTGTGACCGGATACTAAAAGATGCCAATGGTGGTATTAGCGATCATCTAAGCAACCATGTTCATTTGGCCAATTGTATTCATTTGAAGAATCATATGCATAAGCATAGCCCTCTATTGGCAGATAAACTACTCATGAGGGACCTTCATGTCCTTCAGAGGTCGCGACCTCTCAGGGATCCTTCTGCAAGTCCACACTCAAGCTATTCTACTTCTGCTGTCGATCTACTTTCTAAAAGAGATGAAAAGTATGCCATGGTGCAGAATGGAGGACAGTCTGTGGGCGTTGAGCATCAGAACGATGGTAGAAAGATGTCAGTATGCTCACCAATCGTAGCTAGTTCATCAAGTGCAGAAGTTGGTCATGGGGAGGCGAGCAGGCATAATGATGGGGCAGCTCCTGTGAGTGATGATGGGATAAGCAAACGAGTTCGGGAAAACAGGAGAATCAACGGATATGGTAGTAAGTGGAATTTGGTTACTGGTGGTAATGATCAACATCCACAAGACCAAGATGATAATTCCTTAATTCAAGATATTGTTTCAGGGAACTCTGAACCAAAGGATGAGACAGCAGAAGAACAAGGCAGGCATCAAAAAGATGGTAGCCTCAAATCTCTCTGTGAGCAGTTAAATAATGTCCCAGCTTATAGTGATGATGCAGCATCATCTCATGTCCATCGTCACGGTAAACGTGAAGAAGCAGAAGCCAGTATTCATGGTCGCCACGGTGGATTTAATAGGGTAAAAAGATTCAAGTTTAGAGGGACAACAAGAACTCGAAAACCAAGCAATTTTGGGGCTAAAAATGAAATGTCGGTGGCCTCTAATTCTTTAGCTCAAAGTTCAGCTCGCCCCAAACATGGCATGGAGGAGGGAGAAGAAGGGTACGATGAGCAGACTGTCACAAGGGTTCCAAGAAATGGGTGTGGCATTCCTTGGAATTGGTCAAGGATTCATCACCGTGGAAGGTCATTTCTTGACATGGCTGGGAGGAGTTTGTCTTGTGGTTTATCAGACTCAAAATTAATTAAGGGGGGTTCTATTCCTCAAGGTAGAGATGCTGCTGATATGCCCATCCTGTCTGGGCTCTCAAGCTCCTATACTGAATCTGATACAGAAACACTACCTTTATTAATGGAGGCATCTGGATCTGTAGGCAGCACTGATAATGCTGATTGGATTCATGACTATTCTGGGGAGTTGGGCATTTATGTTGATAATCTACTAAATTGTGAGATTGATTCAGACCTTGCTTCGGAAGCTAGATCAGGAGATCAGCACAAGTTTAGACGGCATCATAAGAATAGGCACCAGAACCTGACTCAGAAATACATGCCACGAACTTTCAGAGATCTAGTGGGGCAGAATTTGGTGGCCCAAGCTCTTTCAAATGCTGTTGCTAAAAGGAAGGTTGGGTTGCTATATGTGTTTTATGGACCTCATGGTACAGGGAAAACTTCTTGTGCACGCATATTTTCTAGAGCACTAAATTGCCAGTCTCTGGAACAACCCAGACCTTGTGGGATTTGCCATTCTTGTATTGCATCTGATAAGGGTAAGAGTCGCAATATAAGGGAAGTAGGTTCTCTTAGTAATTTTGATTTCAAAAACATTATGGATCTACTAGACAATATGATTTTGTCTCACCTGCCATCACAGTACAGGGTTTTTATTTTTGATGATTGTGATACTCTGTCTCCTGATGGCTGGAATGCTATATCAAAGGTCATTGATCGGGCCCCTAGGCGGGTGGTTTTTGTCCTTGTCAGTTCAAGTCTTCATGTTTTACCTCATATAATCATATCAAGATGCCAGAAATTTTTTTTCCCAAAGTTGAAGGATGCGGATATTGTCTATGCTTTGCAGCGGATTACAACCAAAGAAGGTCTTGAAATAGACAAGGATGCTCTAAAACTTATTGCATCCAGGTCAGACGGATCTTTGAGGGATGCTGAGATGACTCTTGAACAATTGAGCTTGCTTGGGCAGAGGATCTCTGTTCCTTTGGTTCAAGAACTGGTAAGCTTTGTCATCCTTCTAGTTGTCTTACACTAGGTAGCACATGATGACTTCTAACATTTAACCTTGTCGTTAGTTATCTATGTTACATTCACACTTGAGTAACTCAGAGCCACCAGGGTATCAGTCTTCTCTCTGTAGCACTTACAACTTTGAGACCAGGAAATTTTTTAGATCATCAGTCCTAAATAAAGGGTTTTAAGAAGCATAAACATTTCTAAGAATATGCCATCTACATGTGAAATCTGTGTTATTGGTGTGTATTGGCATGTGTTAAAACACGTCCTATTATTGTTTTTTAAGTTGGACATCTAGGGACGCACATTGCTTTTGTAGGGGAGCATGCTTCCGTTGCTTAGAGAAGGATGAAATACATTATAAGATTATAGATATAAATTGGCTTAAGACATTCTTTTTTTTTCCCCCTTTAGTTTAAGGGATTCTAAATTGCAAAACAAAATTTCAAGCTGTTCACAAATGTAGTGCTCTAAAAAAATTCTTCCTGAAGAGTACTTTTTGTTCACATTCCTGGTTCATCTGTATGAGAACCATATTGAACCAGGAGTGTGAATCTAAAATACTCTTACTGCTGAAAATGATCTTGTTACTTTTCTAATAGCTGTATACTTTTATTTTGGTCATCTCAATGCAATGTTATATCATTGTATTCTTAAAACTTTATGTACGTGTGTGATATGTATTCCCATGCTTGTTGGCATGGACTTTTGTTTGACTTTGATGTGAATTTGTGGAAAAAGTTCCAAACTGCATTATGTACTGGATGTTTACTACAAGTGTCTTAACAAATGATTAGGTGCATGATTTTCTTAATTGTTTAAATTTATTCATTCCATGACATACTCAATTTTGGCTATTTTAATACTTCTGATGCTGGTATGACTTTGAAATAATTTTTTCCTATATTTTAATTCTAAAGCATTGTAACATTAGAACTACTGTTCATGGATGGAAATACTAAAAACATTACATTTAACATTAATATGAGGCGACGAGTGTGACACTAATATGGTTGGATACCTCATGAGTCAATTGGAGATTCGCCAATGGTAAGCAAATGAAAGTAGGAAGTAGCAAATGAGGCATATGGATTCCTTATTGGATAAATGAGGCATATTGATCCCTTATTTGATGGAAACTGAAGTATAATGACAAGTTACCAAGAATGGAAGTTTTTGGCTTATTATAAAGTGAAAGAGTGAGCCTAGCTGGTGCTTTTAGGTATAGGAACTGCCAAAAACAAAAAGTACCAAATTGTATTTTGAGGATTAAGTGAGAAGGGATCTCTTGAGAGATACTGATGAATATCTGAAGTCAAAAAATCGATTGTTTCAACCAAGGGCAAAACAATTATTTTGACCCAAATTGGGTGAAACTGCCAAAATGATGAAATCCTGGGGCTTCAGTAAGATAAATGAATGACAAAATTGGGAGAATGTGAACTTGACATATGTAGGGTGCCCAATAAGCTACTTTCATTATGCATGTCAACTCTTAATGTTGTATGCTTACTTGAATATGAATTCCAAGTTTACTTAGAAGTAAGATGTTTTTGTGTCTGTTTTTTTGTTTTAAATTTGGTTTCCTTGTTTGATAGGGGTTTTTGATATTATTAATACCTAATAAATGTAGGAAATATTCAAATTTTGGTTTATTAATCAAAATTGAATATATACCATTAGAGAATTGCTCCTGGTTTTTCTCTCTTCCGTAATTCTTCTCATCTTTTCTACTACCCTCTGTTTCAACATGTCCTTTTTATTGCTTTATTGCTACTCTTCTCCTTCTTCTATCGAATTTTGTTCTCTTCACTGCTCCTCCTCTTATTCTTGTTCTATCTCTTCTCTTCTGCTTCTATTGTTCTACACCAACTGATTAATATGACTAGAAAGAATCAGTTTCATTCTAACAAAAAAAATCATTTTATTATAATGTATAGGAAAACTGAATAATGATCCCACAATTCATGGGATCATTTGCCAATCGTGTTACAATTTCCTTTTTCTATTTTCTCTTATTCCTTTTCTCTTAACTTTCCTTATATTCTGTGAAGATTTAGTTTCCAAAGATAGGAGAATAAGTGATGGTAATTTGAACATAAGAGGCTGTAAGTTGATTAGGTTAATAGAGAAGAAATTATTTTTCCTTTCTCTGGTTTTATGGTATTAGAGTTGGTCCTTCCACTAGCATGAATACTAGCAGCCACCATTATCGATCAAATGGCCAACTCCATTTCGTCCACAGTGGAATCGTCCAGGATTCCGACTGTCTCCAACCCCTAATTATCCTTAGTACCTGGTCATTTCGAAAACCCCTCGATCCAAATCACCTCTCATAAATTGAATGAGAGTAATTTTAGAGTGGTATCAATTGGTATTGCTTGTGATCAAGGGAAGAGGAAAGATGGGATATTTGATAGGAGTAATGGCAGCACCTCCATTAGATTCATCCACCTATAGTGTATGGGAAGTAGAGAACTCAATTATGATGGCATGGTTGATAAACTTGATGGAGCAAAGGATTGGGCGCTTACACCTGTCCTACCAAAAAGCAAAAGAAGCGTGGGATGCAGTGAAAGAGATGCACTCGGATCTTGAGGATATATCACAAAGTTTTAGAGTTCGCTCCAAGATTCAAAACACTTGGCAATACACATTATCAACCAAGTATTTTAATACGCTCTTAGAACTGTGATAAGAAATCAATTTGTTTCATAATATTAATTGGAAGTGTCTGGATGATGGAGTCCTATACAACAAGATGCTAGAAAGAGATCTAATATTTGATTTTTTACAAGGTCTAAATCAAGAACTTGATGACGTTCGAGGACGTATATTTGGCACAAAGGCTCTACCTAAACTGAATGAGGTGTTTGCTAATGTTCGGCGTGAAGAAACAAGGAGAAAGGTGATGTCCTATCTAGTACAGAGTTCAACCACGGAGATAGCAGTCCAGGGATTTACTTTAGTTGTAGACTGAAAATAAGGATATAATCCAAAGGGAACTTTTGGAAAGGACAAGCAGTTGTGGTGTGAGCATTGTAAAGAAGCCCTACCATACCAAAGACACGTGCTGGGATATTCATGGCAAGCCCATAGATTGGAAATCACGAAGTCAAAGGAGAAAGAATGCATGTGCCTGAGGCAACAACAGGTGTTTCCTCTCGACCTGTAATATCCCGCATCGAGCGATAGGAAGGATCAGAACAACTTAACTTGATGGGCCTGCGCGAACTTCCCAGGGGTCACCCATCCTTAAGCTTCCCCAGCTCAAGCATGTTTAACTCGGGAGTTCTTTGCCTGCATTCAGTCTAAAATGTATCCAGCTAGTGTTGCTTCCTTCTTTACTTATCCTCGATATATACTACTCTTTTCTGGACTCTTGGGGTATTACATTCTCCCCCCCCCCCCTTTAGCACATGACATGCTTGTCATGCGACTTTACAACTGGTTCCAGATCTTCTCCCATTTGGAAGCTGTCATTCTAGATGCCTGTCAAAAGCCGCTCCTTGTACAGGACCTCGAGCCTCGTCGTCACTCCCCGCCCTCATTGGACCGCTTTCACCAAGGGTCTGTTCTGATATCACCTGTAATATCCCGCATCGAGCGATAGGAAGGACTGGAACAACTTACCCTGATAAGCCTACGTGAACTTCCCAGGGGTCACCCATTCTTAAGATTCTCTAGCTTTAAGCACGCTTAACCCATGAGTTTTTTTGCCTACATTCAGCCTAAAAGGTATCCAGCTGGTGTTGTTTCCTTCTTTATTCTCGATATATACTACCTTTGGGTTATTACACAACCATTCACAACAGAGCATATGGAGATTTTTCGAAAATTGATGACTTCCTCATCAATTACAGACGCGTCCAAACCTATCCCATCAATCTCTACTGGCTCTGCAGCCCTTACAATACATACAGATATTTTTTTCTTATTGTCATGTAAAAACCCACATGATACTTGGATAGTGGACACAAGTGCTTTTGACCACATGACAAGTTCCAATATAGGATTTAGTAACTATAAACCATGTAAGGAAAATGTTGGTATTCCTATAGCAGATGGGTCTATATGCACGACAACAGGGAGAGGAGATATGGAACTTAATGGGTTGAAGTTGAATTATCTCATTCATGTTCCAAATCTGCAGTGCAATTTGCTTTCAGTGAGTAAATTAACCAAAGACTTAAATTGTTCAGTAACTTTTTCCCTTCTTGCTACAAATTTTAGGATTTGTCATCGGAGAGGACAATTGGGAATGTTGAGCAGCAAAATAGCCTCTATTACTTGTCAGGTGTTGGTTCTCCTTCAAGTCCAAAGTCATCTACTATTTTTTCTTTGTTTTCTAATTCCAATGTTCTACTGTAGCATCATAGATTAGGCCACCCCAGTTTCTCTTATTTAAAGCATCTATACCCTCATTTGTTCGTTAATAAGGATCCTTCATCGTTACAGTGTGATCATTGTATTATTGCAAAACAAACCCGTGCATTTTATCCACCTCACACATACAAACCTTCTACTCTATTCCATTTAATTCATAGTGATGTGTGGGGACCATCATGAATGTTAAATTTAAATGGGGAACGATGATTTGTTACATTTATTAATGATCATACCCGAATATGTTGGGTTTACTTGATGAGAGAAAAATCTAAAGTGATTACAATCTTTAAACAATTCCATAAGCTTGTCATAAATGTTTTCCAGTCATCCATCTATATTTTCTGAACGGATAATGGTAGAGAGTATTTCCCTCATGAACTAAATGAATATCTCAAAGAATATGGGATACTTTATCAAGGTTCACGTGCGTATACTCCTCAACAAAATGGGGTTGCTAAGAGGAAAAATCGTCACCTAATGGAAGTTGTCCAATCCATCATGTTTGCTAGTCATGTTCCATACTTTTTTTGGGGTGAAGCCATTCTTACATCAACATTTCTTATAAATCGTGTTCCCTCTAAAGTTCTTCAATACCGAACACCCATTAGTGCGTTGTTTTTTGTCTTTCCTTCCTCTCGGGTTCATAATTCTCTTGAATCTCGTGTGTTTGAGTGTATGGTATTTGTCCATTATGTTCAACCCAACCGGGGAAAGTTTGATCCTAAAGCCCTCAAATGTGTCTTTCTTGGTTACTCCTCCACACAAAAGGGCTATAAGTGTTCCTTCCATGAAACGGTTCTTGACCTCATGTGATTCCTTTGTGGAAGATCAAACCTTCTACCCCTAAGTTTCTCTCCATGGGGAGAATGATACTCAAGCAGACAAACATTGGAACCCCAATTTTTTGAACCATTCCCTTGGATCTCCTCATCTTTTCCTTCCTAATCCGAGTCTAAGTCCAAAAACGGTGGTGATTTAGGTCAAGGGAGAGAATCCAATACTATAGCCCAAAACCAAAAAATTGGTTTACTCTAGGAGACCACAAGCTCTAATGCAAACTCAAGAGTATGAATCGATGGCAGATCCCATTACTACGGACAATTAAGAGGAGAATGAGCCATGTTGTGAGGAAGAAGAGCCTATTAATGACATTGATCTTCCGATTGCCATAAGGAAGGGGGTAAGGTCTTGTATGAAAAATTCTAGGTATCCTATATAGATTAGGTTACATATTTATCAAGAAATTTCAGATCCTTTGTTGCCAAGATTGATTAAATTCAAATTCATAGAAATTTTCATGAGACACTTAAAGATCTGAATTAGAAGAGATGAAGGCGTTGAATGATAATGAGACTTGGGAGATGGTTAAGTTACCAGAAAGTAAGAAAATAGTTGGTAGTGAAGTATAGACCAGATGGAACTATAGAACGATATAAGGTAAGGCTAGTAGCACAAGGTTTTACTCAAACATATGGAATTGATTAAGAAGAAACCTTTGCACTAGTTACCAAGCTTAACTCAATCAGAATTCTATGGACCATTGCTGCTAACTTAAGATTGGAGACTACACCATCTAAATGTTAAGAATGCTTTTCTCAATGGCACATTAGAGGAGGAGGTGTATATGAGGGCTTCTCCTGGATTTGAAGCAAAGGGAGATCTAGACAAGGTATGTAAGCTAAAAAAGGCCATTTATGGTATGAAACAATCATCTCGGGTTTGGTTTACACGGTTCAACACTGTTATGAAGAGTCTTGGATACAACCAAGGGCAAGCCGATCACACCTTGTTTGTGAAGAAGAATGAGTCAGGAAAACAAGCAATACTCATTGTATATGTAGATGATATGGTGATCATAGGTGATGATAAAATGGAGATTGGAAATCTCAAGGAGAGACTTCAAGCTAAATTAATGGTAAAAGATCTTGGAGAACTTAGATACTTTCCTGGAATGAAGGTTGCAAGAAGTCATAAAGGGATCTTCATTTCACAAAGCAAATACACACTTGACTTGCTTAAGGAGATAGGAAAACTTGGGTGTAAACCTTCTAATACACCCTTGGAACATAACTGGAAGCAATAGTGATCCTCTGGTAAATAAAGAGAGTTATCAGCATTTGATAGGATAACTCATTTACCTGTCACTCATGAGACTAGATATTGCCTTTAGTGTGAATGTAGTAAGCCAGTTCATGCATGCTTCCACGAAAAGGCACATGAAGGCATCAAACTAGATTTTGGGGTATTTAAAGGGAAGTCTTGAGAAAGGATTATTGTTTAAAAAGACTAGAGTTAGGGATGTTGGTTTTTCAAATATAGATTGGGCATGAGCTGTTGATGATAGCAAGTCAACAACTAGGTATTGCACAAAAGTTTGAGGTAATTTGGTGACTTGGAGAAGCAAAAAATAGTTTGTGGTTGCTCGAAGCAATGCAGAAGCAGAGTATAGACCCATAGCTCAAGAGACTTGTGAACTCATTTGGATATAAGGATTGATGATAGATTTAAACATATCGGTAATAGGGCCTATGAAGTTGCTTAGTGACAACAAATTAGCAATCAGTGCAATCTATAATCTAGTTCAACATGATTGGATGAAACATGTGAGGATTGACAAAAACTTCATCAAGACCAAGATTAAGAATGGAACTATTGCCTTGTCCCACATATGTATCAAGTTCTAGGAAGTTGATGTTCTAACCAAAGTTCTTCAGAAATCAAGTTTCGATCTCTGTGTTAGCAAGCTGGGAATGACTAACATTTATTCACCAGTTTGAGGGGGAGTGTAGGAAAATTGAATAATGATCCCACAAATTATGGGATCATTTGTCAGTCAATTGTGCTGCAATTACCTTTTTCTATTTTTTCTGATTCCTTTTCTCTTGACTTTTCCTTATTCTGTGAAGATTTAGTTTTCAAAGATAGGAGAATAAGTGATGGTAATTTGTATATAAGAGATTTTAAGTTGATTAGGTTAATAGAGAATAAATTATTTTTCCTTCCTCTAGTTTTATAATGCATGTACTACATGTAAAAAAAGGACATTATTATATGTAGTGAATCTCATGTGTTGTGTTCAGCAAAAAAAAAAAAAAAGAATCTTGTGTGTTGTGGTATATGTCAAGGCCGAACATTTTTCTGTTGTTTTTGCAGGTTGGGCTTATCTCTGATGAGAAGTTGGTAGATCTACTTGATTTGGCATTATCAGCAGATACAAGTAACACAGTAAAGAATTTGAGAGAGATCATGGGATCTGGTGTTGAGCCATTGGCTTTAATGTCACAACTCGCCACAGTAATCACTGATATTTTGGCTGGTAGTTATGATTTGACAAAAGAGAGGCCTAGAAGGAAGTTCTTCCGAAAACAAACTTGTAAGTTGAAGATTAGTTGTACAGCACATACTGTCGATAATAATTGCCTGGTTCATTTATTTGATCTAATAGAATAGCTCAATGAACTAAATTAGTCACCATGGCTCTAATGTTGCCTCTCTTTAATCTATGACTTTTAAAGTAAAAAAAGGGCATAAAATATCATTAATCATACTTGTTTTTCAGTCAATCTGGAGCTTTTTAGTATGAAGTGCTGTACTTTTTTAATTCCCACTCTTTTATGTAAAGTAGCCAAGTTAGAAACATTTGTTTTTAACTTTTAAGATTCCAGTGTTTCCAAAATTTCAGTACAATATAAATTTCTTATTTTTTCCATTTTTGCCAAACTGACAGTAGCAAACTTGTTGCTTCAGTGACTAAAGAAGATATGGAAAAACTACGTCAAGCTCTGAAGACATTATCTGAAGCAGAAAAGCAGCTGAGAATGTCAAATGACAGATTAACATGGCTAACTGCTGCATTGCTCCAACTTGCTCCTGATCAACAGTATATGTTATCCAATTCCTCTACAGAGACCACTTCTAAGCTTAGTCCCGTTGGCCAAAGTAATGCTGGTGTAAGAGAGCGACCCAGGAAGAGTAGTGTTGAGCATGTTGAGATGCTTAATACTGAGAGAAGATTGTCTACACATGATACTGGTATAGAAAACCTTCACACTGGAGGTTCTGCTGATGTTTATTGTAATAATAATAATAGAAAACCTCCACAGGCATTCATGCCTTCTGCTGAGATGGAAAGAATGAGAGGGAGGCCATTATCTGACAGAATTCATATGGAAATTGAAGAAATTTGGTCAAAAGTGCTTGATAGGATTCAAATAAGTAGCCTAAAAGAGTTCATCCACCAAGAAGGAAAGCTGATATCAGTCAGCTCTGGTGCAGGTACTGAATTGAACATATTAAATGATTGTATGCCAATTCTATGCCTGAAAATAATTTGAATGTCGAAGCATTAAGAGACAATTGGCAGCCAGATATATTTGTTGCCTGCACTACTTTCTATATTCTCAGAAGATCCTCATGAGTGTCTCACTTAATTGCATCTTTTGGTATATCTTGTCATAATGTTTGTGTTTCTTCATTGCTTCTCTCCTGAGAATATTATAACCTCTATCTGTCACTTTGAAGCATTAAGGTGCCAATTCATTGGTGTTCTTTTTTGTTTCATTTTCATAGTTGACACTTCCTGATGCGTCTGATTGGTTAATCTTTCTAGCAGCCCCAACTGTTCAGTTAATGTTCAGTTCACGCCGGACAAAATCGGAGGCAGAGAAGTATAGAGTGCACATATTACAAGCATTTGAGTCTGTTCTTGGGTCCCCTGTGACAATCGAAATCAGATGTGAACTGAGGAAAGATGCAGACCAGGTTAACTTGTCACTTGTCTCACCTGGTTATCATTATGGTTCATCCCATATGCATACAAGTACAGGGCTCCAGAGTGGTAACAGGATGGCTATGGCAGGATATAGTAATAATATTAACAACAGGCATTCAACAGAAAGAGATGGTTTAATTCAAGCCCAGACGTTGCAGTCTGATTCAGTTGAACCTAGGAGGAATGAAATTGTTGAAATATCTTATCCTGGAGATCCAAAAGGTAATGGATGTAATGGCAATAATGTACAATATGATAGAAGCAATGGGGGAAGTGCTTGGATAAGCAAGGCAGAAGCTTTGCATAAGAAATCCCCCACAGCTTCTTTACAAGAACAAAGAAAATTTGGTGGAAAGAATCAGAGCCAGAGCCAGAGCCTTGTGAGAAGCAAAGTATCTCTTGCACATGTAATTCATCAGGCAGAAGGTAGCACACAGCAAAATGGGTGGTCAAAACGCAGAGCAATTTCTATCGCAGAAAGACTTGAACAAGAGAATCTGTATGTTTTCTGATGCCTTTTGCATAACTTTTCCTTTCATTTCTTACATTTAAAATGTTCCTTCCCCCTGCTTCTCTACTGGAGATTTACAGAGAAATAGGTTGGTGACAAGCAATAATAGAACTTCTTAACTGCAATAATACAAAACCACGGAGTGGCTAAGGGCATCTTTAGTTGTAGAAAACATTTTATAATTTTCCAACTCCAATTTTCTATTGAATGATTGAATCTCTAATTAGAAAATATAAAGCTCAATTTTCTAATTTTTTAACTTTATACTATGAATTGGAAAACATCAAAAAGACTTTTTCTAAATTTTTTGGAAACAAATGCTATTTTTTTTTAAAACATAAAATGTTCATGTTTAGTTATAAAATTGGAGTTGAAAACTTAGGAAATGTTTTATACAACTGAACAGGCCCTAAATGTTTCGAGTATCAGGAGCCATTGGTGGTTTATAGAGTTCATAGACTTGTAGGCCAATTAGTGTGCAGTTGCCCTGATAGGCTTAACCTAAGAGGCACAAGAGTCTTCATTACTTGCCTAGCTTCAAAAAGTAAATAACAAGATACTAAGTGTTTGATGTTTTCTTGATAAACTTAATCTTGTATACTGTTAGATTGCATGGTTACATCTGTACCACAAAGACAGCCTTCTTGAAATGCTCAAAGTCTAGTATAGTCCACAATGGATAATTGTGCTACAATCTCAGGCAGAGTAATGTTGAGGGCAATAGTGTCATGAAAATGCTACTTGTGCAGTCAATTAATCTCTTTGATATGGATTATGGTCATGAACTTGAAAGGGCTGTGGTATCTGTTTCTTCAGGAAATTGGAATCTAGATCAAGAACCTTGCTTTGCTGGAAGGCATCTAGAGTAACTTGCAGAAAGGTAATGTGTAAATTTACTATTATCATAGAGCCAACTCTGCTAGCTGTGTGTTGTCCACAAAGAATGCTAGGGGTGTAGTACCATCCACATTAAACTACAGAAATTTACTTCTAGCTGTTTTATCCGTTTAACCACTGAAACCATTGATCCACACGCATTGGTAAGATAATGTACATCTGATCCTGTCCACCTCGCAATGGCAGGAGAATTATGCACTGAGTTGTGCATTTCGTATTGTGTGTGTAAATTGATAAGATCACCAACTTAATCCTCACAAGGTGATGCAGTCAAGACAACAGCCTTGCAGCCGCCAGCCAATATCTTCTCTATCTTTGATTGATTGAAAATGAACTCTTTACTATTTTTTCTTTTCCCAATTTATTCCTATAATTTGGGATCTGATTGATTCATCCCCTTGATTAAGGATTTGAATCCTTTATTTAGGAATCAATTCCTTTGATTTAGATCTGCACTCTTTCTTAGAAAGTGCCGCCCATTGTGTATAAATATAGGAAAAGATGTACATATAAAATATATAAATATGAACAAAATAGGGTTTAGAATAAATTCACCTCACTAATTTCATTGATCTCTCAGCTATATACACAGAAAACATTGCCTAATCTAGGATGCTGAAGATTATATAGAATAGGTTTTGTATTCTAGGAGAATGTAATAGTTACAGGATTCCTTCCCTAATCTAAAAGGTTGACTGTGAGAAAATTAGAAAGATTTCTTAACCTCTAAAGTTATTTCAATAGGAAAAGGAATAAATACTAAGATATTACTGTCGCTCGTGATTTCCAACACTTCTCCTCAAGCTAATGAATAGATGTCCCTCATTCCCAGGTTGCTAATAAGTGTTTCAAAACCTGATCTTGGCACGGCCTTGGTGAATACATTTGCCTCTTAACCTAGTTGTTGGAAGATAAGTGAGTTTTATCCGAACCTGTCTAGTTTCCTTTTTTTTATAAAACTTCCATCAATCCTTATATGCTAGATGGGGTTAACAATGTTGATAGCTGACTTGCTATCATTATGTACCTTATTAGTAAAGTCAGGGGCATCTGTAGGTCTTCCATCAGCCTTTCCAACCAGATTAACTTGCAGATTCCTTGAGCAATAGCCTTGAATTCTGTTTTTGCACTACTATGTGCCACATCAAATTGCTTCTTACTCCTCCAGGTGACTAGATTTCTCCACAATTTAGTGCAAAACCCAGATGTTGATCTACTGTCCATCACAAAACTTGCCCAGTCAGCATCAGCAAATCCTTCAGCTCCTCTAGCATCACTTTTTTGGAACAGTAACCCTTTCCCTAGTGTCCCTTTTAAGTACCTTATGATGTGATATATTGCATCTAGAAGTTGTTGAGTAGGTGAGTGCATGAATTGACTCACAATACTCACAGCATAAGCAATATCTGGACTAGTAAGAGATAGATAAATAAGTCTTCCAACTAACCTTTGGTATCTTCCTTTATCAACAGGGGGATCATTCTCAATTATTCTCCATTTCCAGTTTCTTTCAAGAGGTGTACCTGTTGGTCTACTCCCCAGCATTCCAGTGTTCTTTAGGAGATCAATTGTATATTTTTTTGGAGAGATTAGAATGCCTTGTTTGCTCTTGACCACTTCCATTCCTAGAAAATATCTCATAGTACCCAAGTCTTTAACCCCAAATTCATCTCTCAATCACTGTTTAAGTGCAACAATTTCTTGAATGTCATTACCAGTGATTATAATAATATCATCCACATACACAATCAAAATGGATTGTTTTCCGCTAGCAACATGTTTAGTAAACAAAGTATGACCTGCTTCCCCTTTCTTGTACCCAAACCTTGTAAGTGTAGAACTAAACCTCTTAAGCCAGGCTCTCGGTGATTGTTTTAATCCATAGAGTGAACGATACAACTTACATACTTTTCCAACATTTTCTCCTTTCTCAAAACTTGGTGGAATCTTCATATAATTTTCTTCTTCCAACTCACCGTTGAGAAAATCATTCTTGATGTCTAGTTGAAATAGTTCCCAATCCAAATTAACAACAAGGGACAACAACACCCTTATGGAATTTAGCTTTTCCATAGGAGCAAATGTCTCCTCATAATTAATTCCATAGGTTTGTGTGAACTCTTGAACTACTAATTTTGCCTTGTATCTGTCTATATTCCTATCTGACTTGTATTTGACTATAAATGCCCACTTGCATCCCACTACTTTCTTGTCTTTGGGTGATTCTACAACATCCCACATATTGTTTTCAATTAATGCCTTCATTTCTTCCATAACAGCTTCCTTCCACTTTGAATCTTTCAAAGCATCTTAAATATTTTGAATCTTTATCAATTGTTGTGGTAAAGGCCTTGAATTGTGAAGATAGTCTAGAGTATGTTAAGTAATTAGAAATTGGATATTTAACACAGGACCTTACCCCCTTTCGAAGAGCAACGGGAATATCTAAGTCATTGTTAGCCTATGTGTGTTCCTTTCTTGATGGACCAGTCTCTAGTTCTAATGATTGGCTGAGTTGAGGAGCAGGAATTTTGGGTTGCCTAGAATAAACCAAAGTAGGCTTTTCTGAGTCTAACTCTCCTCCTTAACTAGTGACCTCTAGCTCAATTGGATGGGTTGGTTGGTGGATTGGGGTAAAGACAGTAGGCTTAGTTAAGTTAGGAGTAGTTGGTTTGGGTTGTTCAAGGGTAGCTAGTTAGGTGAGATTAGGAGCAATAGGTTGGGTTAGGTCAAAATTTGAAGATGGTGAAAGAAAGATAGGTGGAAGTGAAATAGGCATAGAAATAGTGAGATTCCAATGACACTCGTCCTTTGATATCTCCCTTTTAATAGGAGCACTTGGGTAAAAGAATTGGTCTTCAACAAAGGTCACATCACGAGAGACAAAAAACTTTTGTGAGAGTGGACAGTAGCACTTGTATCCCTTTTGAGTAGGAGAATATCCAACAAAGATGCATTTGAGGTTTTTTGGCTCAAGTTTGTGACGAGTAGGATTGACATGGTGAAGATACAAAATGCAACCAAACACCATGGGAGAGAGAGAACTTAAGAGTTGAACATGAGGGAATGTGGCCAGAAGGGTGTGTGGAGGGGTTTTGTAGTTGAGGACTTTGGATGGTAAATGGTTTATTAGGTAAGAAGCAATTAGGACAGCTTCTCTCCCATACTTGTTAGGAACATAATTAGTGAACATTAAGGAGCGAACAATCTCAAGTAAATGGTGATTTTTTCTCTCACCCACCCCATTTTGTTGAGGTGTGTAGGGACAAGTACTTTGGTGAAAAATCCCATGAGTGGCGAGGTATTGGGTGAAAGGATGAGAAAAATATTCACAGCCATTATCAGTCCTAAGAATACAAATAGGGGACTGAAAACAGTGAGAATGAGTTTGTGGAAGCTTTGGAAAATAGCACACACCTCAGATTTTTCTTTCATAAGATACACCTAACAAACATTTATATGATCATCAATAAAAGTGACAAACCATCATTCACAAGAAAAATTTGGAATGTGTGCAAGTCCCCAAATGTCACTATGAATCAAGTAAAAGGGTTTGGAAGGCATGCGGGGATGGATTGGGTGATTGTTGTGGGTTTGTTTGGTAAGAATACAATGCTCACACTGAAAGACATTTTCTCTTTATTGATAAACAAATGTGGGTACCAAAGTCTTAGATATGAGAAACTTGGATGACCAAGGCGTTTGTGCCACAAGATAATATTAGAATCAGAAACAAAAGTGAGAGAAATCTTATGTGGTCACTAATGTCTTGTAAAAGCATCATCCCCTGAAGCATAATAGAGCCCATCCTTTTCCTAAGCATTGCCAATCATATTCCCTAAAGACTGGTCCTGAAATATGCAATGAGAAGGGAAGAAGGTCACAATACAATCCATGTCCTTAGTTAGCTTACTAACAGACAAGAAATTGCATTTGAACTTAGGCACATATAGAATAGATTTAAGTTGCAAACTAGACACATAAATGGTCTCCTATCCCATAACTGGAGATGTAGTACCATCTGCTATCAAGACTGCTAATTCCTTATCACTAGGCTGAAGTTGGTTTATTGTAGTTATAGAACCTATCATATGATCAGATGCTCCTCTATCTATGATCCAACAATTTCCATTCAGTTTTCTAGATAATAAGGAGTATTTTATATTACCTTTTTGGGCCACGGAGACTGTGGGATTAGTGGCTGAGGTGTATGATCCCTTTGTCAGATGTGTATTGCTCAATAGCTTGTGTAGGAGATCTAGTTGCTTAGTAGTGAGATTCAAGTTTATACCTTTTTCCAGTGTGGGAGCAACTGTTGTGGTATAGGCTGGTCGCTCTTTTTCTCTTTTATTTTTTGGCTTCCAATTTGCTGGCTTCCTATGTATTTTCCAACAGGTTACCTTTATATGACATAGTTTATTACAATGCTCACACCACTGTTTGTCCCTAGGCTATTCTTCACACTTAAATGTAGACAGAGCTGGAACTTGGGTCCACAAACGAACGGAGCATCACACGTTTTCTACTTTCTTCTCTTCTGACTTCTATAAATACATCCCGAATAGGTGGCCATGAACTGCATCTAAATCAACATTGAGTCCTTGAAGAAAGTCAAAGATCATTTCTTTTTCCAGCATCTTACTATACTTTTGGCTGTCAGTAGGACATTCCCAACTTGGATCATAGAAAAGATCTATCTCTTGCCATAGTTCCATCAAGGTATTATAACTTTCAGTAACGCTACTTTGTCTAGTGGTACGAATAGCAGATCTAATCTCAAAACACCACGCCGTTTTTTCAAGATCAAAGTATATCTCCTAAACTGTCTCCCATACTTCTTTAGCAGTCTTGTAAAACAAGTAAATTCGTCAAATCTTTGGCTCCATTGAGTTAATGAGCCATGCCATGATGATGGGATTTTTTGCCTCCCATATTTGATAATCTACTGTATCCTTTGGTGGAGTTGAAATTGCTCCTGACAGATAGCCAAACTTGCCTTTGCTTTTGATTACCAAAATAATAGATTGAGACCATTCCTGGAAATTTTTTCTGTTCAATCTATGTTGTGTAATCTGCAAAATATGACTGTCGGTTGATAGAGGAATGGGTGAGATGGTTGTAGATGGTGCATGGGAGATGATAGAGGATTCTGCAGTTGTCTGGACTGCATTCTCAGGGTTGGAGGCAGCCATAGTGTCTGGTTATTCTAAGCTAGGTAGAACCTAGCTCTGATACCATTAACAAAATAGGGTTTAGAATAAATTGACCTCACTGATTTCATTGATCTCTCAGCTATATATACAGAAAACATTGCTTAATCTAGGATGCTGAATAATATACAGAATATGCCTCCTATTCTAGGAGAATGTAATATTTACAGGATTCCCTTCCTAATCTAGAAGGTTGACTGTGAGAAAGTTAGAAAGATTTCCTAAGCTATAAATTTATTACAATAGGAAAAGGAATAAATACAAAGATAATGCTATCACTCATGATTCTCCAACAGAATATTATTCAAGTTTTCTTACATGGTATCAGAGCCACCGACTTCTGGCAATTTCAGTTAGATGGAGAAGCTGTTTTTTTTTTTTTTTTTTTTTTTTTTTTTTTTTTTGAGATTTCCAGCCTTCATTGCTGGTTCTCCCGTTTGTCAGCCTTCATTGCTTCCTGTTGATAACCAATTTTGTTTTCTTCCAGCCTTTATCTCTGGTTATTAGCTCTGTCCACCATTGTTGCTGCCTCAGATCTGTTCTTTTCCTCTTGTCAACCACCATTACTCTCATTCCTCACAGCCTAGAGATGTCGGACTCCTCTTCACAGACTATGACTGAACCTACAGCACCACACTTTGATGCATCATCTAGTCAGTCCTCAATTGGAGAACTCCAAAACATGAACTCTTCCTACCATTTGGATGGGAAGAGCTATCTTCAATGTCACAGATGGTGAGGAGATTCCTAAAAGGACAAGGGAAGATTGGCCATCTCATTAAAAGTTGATGCAGGCTGGAACCTGCAAAGTTAGGATGATTCCAAGAATCACTCGACCGGAGGCAACGGATGTCACTCGACGTTGCTAATCACGGAAGACACTCACACGACCAAGCCACGCGCTTGATATTTAGAAGGACTCACTCACTTCAAGCAAGGAGAGGACTTGCAATATATATATATATATATATATTCTCAAAAACTTTTCAGATTTCCATTCTCAAAGATATATATAGAGATTACAAAAGATACTCTTGAGTTATTTTCCTTACACTTATTGCTTTAGGACTTTCCAAAGCAAGCCATATTTCCAAGACAAACAACACACATTCACAAGACATAGAAGTCAAAAGGTTTTCAAAGACTAACACCAGAAAACAAAATAAAATTAAATAGACTTCTCGTCTCCTGAGTATGCTCCTACATCATTCTCTTCCGCTGGAAAAGAAGTCTTCTTGGAATTTGTAACCAAATCTTCCCAAAGCCTTTCATCAAGCTTCTTGAGTTCTTGAGCTGACACCCATGCATCTTCACAATGCGCTTTTCCTGTCCAATGAACCAGATATTGCGTATAGGTTCCTCGTCGAGTGGTGGTTGAACAAACATCCAGGACATCAATGATTTCTTGATGGCAATTTTCTGGTGAAGCAATCAATTCTTCAAACTTCAAGGAATCACTATCGCCATCTCCATAATAAGCATACAAATCACTGATGTTAAAGACTGAGCTGATTGATAACCCTTGTGGCAACTCCAATCGATAAGCATTTGGCCCAAGCTTCTTGATGATTTGGCATGGCCCAAACTTCCTTTGCTTGAGCTTGTTATAAGATCACGCTGGAAATCTCTTCTTGTGTAGATAAACCATAACCAAATCACCCTCCTCAAACTCGCTATTCCTCCGGTGTGCATTGGCCTTAGTTTTGTAATACTTAGAAGCTTCCTTTAAGTGCTCTCAAACTTGATCATGAATGCTTTTGATGTGGGCTGCAAACTCCTTCGCATCCATGCTAACCTGAACTTGGTTACTTAATGGCAAAAGATCCATAACTTGATGGGGTTTTCTGCCATAAATCAACTCAAATGGGGCCTTTTTAGTTGATCGATTGAAAGAACTATTATAGGCAAACTCAGCTTGAGGAATGATGAACTCCCATCTCTTTGGACTGTCCCCCACCAGATTTCTCAATAAATTTCCAAGCAACCTGTTCACCACTTCAGTATGGCCATTCGGATAAGCACTAGAAAACTGCAGTTGAGTTCCAAAAAGCTTCCAAAGTGTCTTCCAAAAGTGACTCATAAATCGAACATCATGATCTGATACAATTGATTTCGGAATGCCATGCAAACGAACTATCTCTCGAAAAAATAAGGTAGCAGCATGGGAAGCATCAGTGGAGTTCTTGCATGGTATAAAGTGAGCCATTTTTGAGAACCGTTCAACAACTACAAAGATGCAATCATACCCATGCTGTGTTCTTGGCAAGCCTATAACAAAGTCCATTGAAATATCCACCCAAGGAGCATTAGGGATAGGAAGTGGTTGGTATAAACCTGTATTTTGCACTCCTCCTTTGGCCTTTTGACACACCAAGCATCTTTGCACAAAACGAGCAACATCCTGCTTCAAGGACAGCCAAAAATCAGTTCAGTTTTGTTCCTTCCGAAATGCCTGCCAAGTCCACCACCATGCAACTCTTGAATGATAAAAAGCCTCAATGATCCCTCTGGAACACACAACTGATTTCCCCTAAAAAGATACCCATTCATGAGCAAATAGTCTTGGCTTTTCCCATCACTTAACTCTTGCAAAACATTTGAAAAGAAAGCATCCACTGCATAGTATTCTGGTAAGAGATCAAAGACAACAATTTCAAAAGAGAGTGCATTCAACAAGCTATATCTTCTACTCAAAGCATCAGCAACTGTTAGAGGAACCTGCTTTGTGATTTAGAACAAAACTGAACTTTTCCATGTAAGATACCCACCCAACATGTCGAGAATTCAGCTTCTTTTGTGCCTTGAGAAATCTTAGAGCTTCATGGTCTGAATAGAGAACAAACTCCACACCAACGAGGCACTCTTCCCAATGTCGCAAGGCTTGCACAATCACATACAACTCCTTGTCATAAGTTGAATACCTCTTCTTGGCATCACTTAATTTCTCGCTAAAATAAGCAATTGGCCTCCCTTCTTGCATTAGGACAGCACCTATACCCACATTTGAAGCATCACACTCAACTTGGAACATTTTTGAAAAGTTGGGCAGAGCTAGCACTAGAGCTTCCACAAGCTTTCCCTTCAAAAGTTGAAAACTCCTTTGTGCTTCCTTAGTCCACTAAAACTCCTTGCTTTTCAAGACATCAATCATAGGAGCAACAAGGGTGCTGAAGTTTTTGATGAAACGTTGATAAAAAGAAGCCAAGCCATGAAAGCTTCGCACTTCCGTAAAACTTCTTGGGGTTGGCCAATCAAGAATTGCCTTTACCTTTTTCTCATCCATTTGCATCCCCTCTGCACTCACAATATAACCTAGAAATACAACCCAATCAGTGATAAAGGAACGCTTCTTCAGGTTAATATAGAGCTGGTTGTCATGCAAGACTTTGAACACATTTCGTAGATGCTCCACGTGCTAAATTCTATCCTGGCTATACACCAAGATGTCGTCAAAGTGAACAACAACATATTTTCCCAAAAAATCCTTCAAAACTTGAGTCATCAACCTCATAAAAGTGCTTGGGGCGTTAGAAAGCCTAAATGGCATGACTAGCCATTCATACAAGCCATTATTTGTTTTGAAAGTTGTTTTCCATTCATCTCCGGATTTAATTCGAATTTGATGGTATCCACTCCTAAGATCAATTTTAGAAAAGACCTTTGCACCACAAAGCATATCAAACATGTCATCGAGACAGGGGATTGGGAACCGATACTTCACCGTTATCTTGTTTATTGCCCTACTATCAATACACATCCTCCAAGTTCCATCCTTTTTTGGTGTTAGAAGGGCTGGTACAGCGCATGGACTTAATGACTCCCTAATCAGCCCCTTTTTTAGCAATTCTTCAACTTGTCTTTCCAATTCAGCATGTTCATTAGGTGACATTCTATAATGAGGCAAATTAGGAAGGATTGCACCTGGTATGAAATCAATTTGATGTTGAATATCATGAAGAGGAGGCAAGCGAGCAGGAAATTCATCCTGAACTAAACCTTCAAATCTATGGAATAGAAAAACTTCTTCAGGAACATCTCTGGCATCTTCCTTATCTTCCCCCACAACCATCAAAGCATATGCCACCTTTTCTTTATTGAAAACTTGTTCGAAAGCTCAATAGGACAAGCAGCTAACTGGGCCTTGAGATGCCACACTCGTGGGGACATCCTTCAAAGGGTTCAACACAAATGTTACCTTGCCTTTCTTAACTGTGTAGGTGTTCTTTCTCCCATCATGTTGAGCACATCGATCATATTGCCACGGTCTCCCAAGGAGTAAGGGACAAGCGTCCATAGGAAGGACGCCAAAATAGAGCTTGTCTTCGTACTTTCCAATGGAGAATTTCACTTGGCATCTTTGTGTTACCAAAACCTCTCCTCCTTTCTTGAACCATGACACCTTGTAGGGTTTAGGATGCTGCTCACATGGAAGTTTCAGCTTTTTGACCATCGTCTTGGACACCATATTTTCTACACTTCCAGAATCAACCATTAAGATACACTTTTTTTCATTGGTCAAGCAATAAGTTCGGAAGATGTTATGCTTGAGCCATTGATCATCTTCTTGAACAGTCATTACCCGTCGAATCACAAGACTTTCAGCATCTCAGTTAGGTTCACAATACTCCTTTTTAGTTCCACCTTCAGGCTCTTCATCATAAATAGGCTCTTCCTCTTCTTCTTCTTGCCCTTCTTGAACAACATTCACCTCGGCTTTCTTGGAAGGACATTCATATGCACGATGACCAGCTTCACCACACCTGAAACACTTAAAACCTAAAGATCTAGTCTTACCAAGGTCCTTTTTTCCTCCCCCAGCATGTGGGTTTGGACGCTCAAAGTTGGGTGCTGAATTTTTTTTGTTGGGGATCACTATCTTTGGTTTCAAAGCTTTACTGCTGTCACCTTTTCCAAAAGAGGCCCATTTAACTTTTTCCTTTGCTTTAAGTGCCATTTGATATGCCTCTTCAAACGAATGGAAGGGATGCATCATTAACTCCCCTTGAAGATTGAGTTTCAAGCCACTTGTGTATCTCGCAACAAGCTGATCATCTGTTTCCATAAGATTAATCCGACTCAACAACTTGTAGAATTGCTCTGTGTAATCAGCCACAGATTGTTCATTGCAATGGCGAAGACGGTGGAACTTTTGGTACAAGGACTGTGAGTAATCTAGCGGAAGAAATTTCTCATCCAAATTTAACTTCATCTCTGCCCATGTGTGAACTCTTGGGACTCCTCGTCTATCTCAACTTCGTTGATATTGCTGCCACCAAACCAAAGCATGGCCCTTCAATTTTGTAGCGACAAATTGCACCTTTCTTTCTTCTGTCAAGTTTTTTCATTCAAAGAATGCTTCCAAAGATGCAATCCAGTCACAGTATTCATCAGGATCTAACTTTCCTTCGAAGTCCAGTACGTGAACTTGGATACTTCTATCTGTCCCTTCAAGAGCTCTTGCTAATCGTTCCATGGCCCAACGATCACTAAAAACTGCTTCTGAATTTTCTTTCGAACTAAACAAATCAGATTCCTCTTCCATGTCATCTTGGCTTCTTGAATTTTTGGAGTGACTTCTTTGACTTTGTGTGGGGGAATTTTGCATCCTTTGGAGAATCTTAGTCATCGTTTCTTGAAGCATTTGATTAGACCGTCGCAATTTAGCGACCTCGTCATGTAAAGTGATATCCTCAACATTTCGTCGCCTCCTAGGAGGCATAATCATTGGAACAAAGAAAAATTGCCCGAAATCTGGATTTTCTTGCTCTGATACCAATTTGATGCAGGCCGGAACCTGCAAAGTTAGGATAATTCCAGGAATCACTCAACCGGAGGGAACAGACGTCACTCGACGTTGCTAATCGCCGAAAACACTCACACGACCAAGCCACGCGCTTGATATTTAGAAGGACTCACTCACTTCAAGCAAGGAGAGGACTTGCAATATATATATATATATATATATATTCTCAAAAACTTTCCAGATTTCCATTCTCAAAGATATATATAGAGATTACAAAAGATACACCGAGTTATTTTCCCTAGACACTTATTGCTTTAGGACTTTCCAAAGCAAGCCATATTTCCAAGACAAACAACACACATTCACAAGACATAGAAGTCAAAAGGTTTTCAAAGACTAACACCAGAAAACAAAATAAAATTAAATAGACTTCTCTTCTCTCACGGATCTCTTCTCTCACGTATGCTCCTGCATCAAAAGTGGCCCGAGCCATGATGATCCAAAATTCCAAGATTGGGATGTTGATGATTCAATGATAATGTCCTGGCTTTAGAACTCCATGTAGTCGGAAATAAGCAGGCATTACATGTTCCTTCCTACAGCCAAGGAGATTTTAGACATGGTTCAGAGGACATATTCAAAGATAGATGATGCAGTAGTCTTATATGAGATTAAGCCTAGAATCTCATCTTTCGGTTATTGATTATTACAATGTGATGAACATTCTATGACTAGAATTAGACCACTATCAAAATCTGAAAATGAAGTGCAGTGAGGATGCCAAGATCCTCCTAGAAGTCATGGAAAGAGAGAATTTTTCAATTTTAGCCAGACTGAATGTAGAATTCGATCGAGCTTGAATCCAGATTTTGGGAAGGGAGAAGTTGGCTTCTTTAAGTGAAGTGTACTCTATAAGAGGAGACAAGAGTAGAAGGGTTGTTATGCTAGAATTCCATCCAACTTCTGAATCAGCAATGATTTCCGACAAACCTAATGGCCAGAGACAAGGATGGGGTGAAAAGAATCATGAGGGATGACAAGAAACCCCCAAATCTGATAGAGATGGACTTTGGTGCTCTCACTATAAAAAGTCCAGATATACTCGGGAGACATGTTTCTAACTACATGGTAAGGAGCAAGTCTTGAACAGAATTAAAAATCAGAGGGGTAAAGCAAACTGTGCTACAAAAGAGGAAGGCAGCCACGATATCACTGACTTCAAAGTGTTCAACAAGGAATAGATGGAAAGTTAAGAGGATTTCTTGACACTCTCTCGTCTAACTCTTGTTCACTCGCTCAATCAGGTAAATGCCTCATGTCTGCTACTTTCAATGCTAATTCTTGGATCATTGACTCAGGAGCAACTAACCATATGACCTACAACTCAAAAATCCTCGACTCCTATCAACCCAGTTTAGAAAGAGAAAAATAACTGTTGCTGATGGTAAACCTGTTGAAATTACAGGATTTGGTCATACTCATTTGACACTTTCAGCTTTCCTTGAGAATGTTTTACATGTTCCTAATCTATCCACAAGTCTCGTATCTATTTATCAGTTGACTAAGTCCTTAAACTGCCTAGCCATTTTTCATTCTACTCATTGCATATTTCAGGGACGGGACATAGGGAGGATGATTGGATATGCTAAGGAGAAGGATGGACTATACCACCTCAAGAAGACGTGGTGTCTTACTCTCCCTTAGCTGTAATTCTTAAGGTTCCTATAACAGTTGTGTCTTCTAATGTTTCAAAAATCCGGCTAGAGCATTGTAGGCTCAACCATCCACCATTTGTCTTGCTTAAACAAATGTTCCCCTTCTTTCTAAGAATGTTGCTATTGAGTCCCTTTATTGTGATTTATGTGAGTATGCTAAATATCATAGGGTTTCATTTCCTGCCAGCAATAAATTGGTTTCTCAGCCATTTTTCTTGATTCACACCAATGTATGGGGTCCTACTAAAATTCCAAATGTCAACGGTTCTCCTTGGTTTATTTCCTTCATTGATGATCACACTAGAACTACTTGGGTCTATCTTATGAAAGAAAAGTCAGAGGTGGGGATTACCATTCAATCTTTTCACAAAATGATTCATGCTCAGTTTGGTGTCTTAAACATATTCGGTCAGATAATGGAAAAGAATACTTTAATCATTCTCTCAACACATTATTTCAAAATGAAGGGATTATTCTTGAATCATCTTGTGTAGATATCCCACAACAAAATGAGATTGCAGAGAGAAAAAACCAACACCTCCTCAATGTTACTCACTCCCTTTTATTCCAAATGAACATACCAAAACATTTTTGGGGGGAGGCTGTTCTTACAGCCACTTTTCTCATTAACAGAGTTCATTCTAAGCTTCTGGGAAACAAACCTTCACTTCAACTCCTCTCCGAAGCCTATCCTAATGCTGTCCCTCACATTGTTCCAGCACCTAGAGTGTTTGGATGTGTTGCTTCTGTTCACATATCCTTGCAACACATAAGCAAATTCCAAGAGCCTTTAAGGTGTACAAGTGTTACCATCCTTCATCCAAAAGGATGTTTGTCTCTATGGATGTCACTTTTCATGAAGTTGATCCCTTTTTTTGTCCATCTGTTTCTCATCATCAGGGGGAGATTCACTCCAAGGATGATGACAATTTTCCATTACAGTTAATTCCTCCATCTACCGGATTAGCTGGGCAAACCTTTCCAGAACCCAATTCTTCAGAACCCAGCCACACTGACTATGATTCTCAACTCGGATCTTAATGAGAAGCAGCAAAGATTCAAGAATCCACTACATGTTTACTCAAGGAAAGGGAAGTCTAATTCAACTCAAAACCAGGTTCAGTCACTCTTCCATAAATAATACTTCACATGATCTTGATCTCCCTACTCACTCTTCCATAAATAATACTTCACATGATCTTGATCTCCCTATTGGCTTAGAGAAGGAACCCAGAGCTGTACAGAGCATCCAATTTCCCACTTTATTTTCTTTTGATAAACTGTCTTCTTAGCATAAAGCCTTTCTTACTACCCTCAATTCTATTGATGTTCCCACAAATATACAAGAAGCTTTGAAAGACAAAAATTGGGTTTAAGCCATGAAAGAGGAGATGAAAGCACTTGAGAAGAGTGAGACATGGGACATTGTCACGAGACCAAAAAGGGAGTTATGTTGGTAGGATGCAAATGGGTTTATACCTTGAAGTATAATGTAGATGGCTCTTTGGAAAGGTACAAGGCAAGGCTTGTGGCTAAGGGATATTCTCAAAGATATGGGGTTAACAATCTAGAGACCTTTGCACCTATAGCAATGATGGATTCTGTCAGAGTCTTATTATCTTTGGCTGCAGTTTTTGGTTGGAGCCTATAACAATTTGATGTCAAAAATGTATTCCTACATGGAGACCTAAAGGAGACAGTGCATATGGAGTTACCGCCAATAGTTGCATATAATATTAAAGATAATAAAGTATGCCGCCTTAAAAAGGCCCTCTATGGCTTAAAATAGTCCCTAAGGACACATGGTTTGAGAGATACACACAGGTCATGACGAAGAGGGAGTATTGCCAAAGCAGAGGAGATCACACTCTGTTTATAAAACACTCATCCAAAGGTAAAATTACTGCACTTCTAGTTTATATGAATGACATTATTATAACTAGGAATGATATGGTTGAAAGAAGATGTCTTCAAGAAACATTAGCTAAGGAATTTGAAATCAAGGACCTTCGAAGGTTGAAATATTTCTTAGGATTGAAATAGCCTATTCCAAGGAAGGTATTTTCTTATCTCAACAAAAGTATGTGCTAGATCTTTTGAAAGAAATTGGTATTCTAGGTGGTAAGGGTGCAAATACCCCTATTGAACAAAATCATAGGTTGACTAAATTGCATGACGATAGTAAAATTGACAAAGGAAGGTATCAAGGTCTAGTTTGTAAATTGATCTATCTCTCTCATACAAGGCCGGATATAGCCTTTACAGTTAGTGTTGTCAGTCAGTTTATGCATAATCCAAGGTTGGAACACATGTAGGGTATTCACAAAATCCTCCATTAACTAAAATCTACTCTAGGGAGAGGTATCCTATTTTAAGACCTGATCAAAATCTATCTCTAACAGCATATACGTATGCTGACTATGCAAGCTCTTTATCTGACATAAGGTTTACCTCGGGTTACTACACTTTCTTAGGGAATAATTTAGTTACATGGAGAAGTAAAAAGTAGAATGTGGTGGCAAGATCAAGTGCATAAGCAGAATTCAAGTCAATGGCCCTTTGTAGTTGTGAGTTAATGTGGCTTAAGATCATTCTAGATGATTTGAGAATTCGGATGAATCAAAACATGAAGTTGTATTGTGATAATATGTCAATCATAAATATTACACATAATTCTGTGGGACATGACCATACTAATGTGGAGATTGATAAACATTTCATCAAGGCAAAGATAGAAGTGGGACTTGTCAGCCTATCCTATGTACCTTCTGAAGAACAAATTGTAGATGTTTTGACCAAGGGACTTCCTCCAAGCAGATTTTAGAACCTGACTAGCAAGTTGGGAATGACAGATATTCATTCCTCAACTTGAGGGGGAGTGTTAAAGATTATTCACGACAGCCTTGCAACCGCCATCTTCTCTATCTCTGATTGATGGAAAATTAATTCTTTCATATGTTTTTTTTTCCTGATTTATTCCTATAATATGAGATCTGATTGATTAATCCCCTTGATTAAGGATTTGAATCCTTTATTTAGGAATCAATTCCTTTGATTTAGGATCTATGCTCTTTCTTAGAAAGTGCAGCCCATTGCATATAAATATAGGAAAAAACGTACATATAAAATATATGAATATTATTCAAATTTTCTTACATTAATATTTTTTGTTTAGATAAAAATATTGTTGGCAATAGATAAATATTTTGTATGGCACAAAATGTTGGATTGTAAACCTGAACCTATAGAAAATTTGAGTGTAACTAAGATGAGGATATTTGGGATTTTAAAGAAATGATACAATTAAAAACTAGATGAGTTTGTGATAAAGTTAAATAGTGTCTATTGAAGATAATATGTCTGAGATGCAATTAAAATGGTTTGGACATGGGAAAAAAAAGGCTAATAAACTCTTTTGTGAGAAAAGTGAATGGAATGGAAGGAGTTGTAAAAGAGGTAGAAGAAGACTAAGAAAATCATGGTGCAGACCTCTATAATGGCCTTACAAAAAGTATATGTTGTAACGAGTGGAAGACCCAAACAAATAGAAAACAAGTATTCACAGAATCCAAACACTTCGGGAAAAGAAAATCATACAAACACTTACGCAAAAACTAAATTGCAAGCAAACAAGAAAGGAAAAACAGAACCGAGAAAGGGGACACACAAGATTTATCGTGATTCACCCCAGAATTGGGCTACATCCACATTGAGCTCAGGAAAAAAGAACTCACTACACTATTTCGAGTAAGGTTACACTCTCAATACATACAAACTGTGCATCAATGGTTCCTCTAACAAAATAGCCTCACAATCATCAAATACAGATTAGAAGCAAACCCTAAAAACCAAAGATTACAACGAGAACAGAAAAACTTCAAGAATGAAAAACTTTGCTCACCAAGCGAAAAACCCTACTTCGATCGCTCTTCCCCCCTTTCTCTTTCTTTCTGTGATTTTTCTTCTCCTTCACAATCCCGATGCACTGTAGTATATATATATATATATATATATCTTCTGAGCAGCTGAGATTTGATCCAATAAAGGCAAAATCGACGGCCACGGGATGATCGTATAACACAATTAACAGAAAGAGGCCAAAGGACAATCAAGAGGCATCAGGCAGAGGTGTGGCCTTGATGGTTGCCAAGTGGCCATTGATCAGCTGTCCATATTGGGCAGCTAAGGTTGCCAACTCTACCCTCCATCAAGACGGCACTGTATTGATGCTTCACTCACAGCAGTATAGTTATAGGTGGTTGACAAGTTAAAATTTATTTAACTGACTCAACTTAGTGGGACTAAGGTTTGGTGTGTTATTGTCGTAGTTCTAGCAGTTTTAAGAGTTAGCCTAAAGTGAAATTTTTAGAAGAGCTTTGAGCTCTATCCTTCTTCCTCTTCCCTTCTTCTTGCACTATTTTCTCTCATCTTTCTTCATTTGTTGGATTTCACTTAGTCTATCATGGAAATGCAAAGTAATTGTTATCCATTCATTTATTATAATTGATGTATCCGGGCCTTGTCCACATTCATATCAGACCATATTGGAACAGGGATTCTATTGAATAGACCATACATATTGGTATGGCTGGTGTTCCTCTCAGTGTATCACCTCAGGACATCATATCATATATTTGCATGTACATGTCTCTTTTGACATGCAAGGACAATATTGCAGATAATGACTATTACAGGATAATATATATGTGTATATAAAACATGTCTTATTTAGCAAAAAGGCTTCACGTTCTTTTCAATTTTGTCTGAAGTCGTTGCCCAAAAGAGTGGAAGGGAAGGTCCTCCATCACTACAACATATTCCTTGGACCTTTGAACACTTTACTGTCTAGGTTTCTTCTAGACACAAATTTGTATCCTTTAGGTTTCTTTTAGCAGCACTCATCTGTGAGAACATTATGTAGTCGTCTGAAACATCAGCTATTAACTTACAATTGTTTTCTTTTTGGTGATATTGAAGTTGTTACCTGAAAACTTGTTTTTATTCAGCTTTCTCATTTGAAGATTAGGACAAGGAAGCCACAAACGTTCCTCAGATTCGTCTCCTGTGGAAGGTGCCTTCAAGCTAAAACCCCGAAGTAGAGGCAAGTAATTGCATTCAATTGCACATTGATTCGATCAATAAGAACAAATTAGGGAAGAAGAAATGAATGCGTCAGCTTTTATTTATGAAAATTTAAGTTGTTTCCTTCGCAGTCACTGGTCGAATTATCCTTTTTCCTCCCACATTAGTTGCATTGCATCATCATCATCTACTAACAAAGAAGCTGTAAATTATGAGAATGGACAAATTTTCCGGTTAATTAGCTTGAGGTTGAGGAGCCAGGTTTATTGAACATGAAAGACTCTTATTTGTAATGTGGTAGTATAGTGAGCTGTAATTACGTTGGCAGAATGCTATTTATTACTCTGAAGATTGATAAAGCAATTACCGGCCCTCAAATGCGGTAAGCATAAGCTAACAGGCTGCCCAGTCTCCGTCATTCCCTTTAGTTCTTCATCCACCATTTTGCGGATTCCCTTCGGTATTGTTTTAAATTTTTTTGATATCGTGAGAATTACTTTTTGCAACAAAGCACTTCTAAGAGAATCACTTTAATGAAAAAACAGTTTAGTGTGTTTGCTCAAATCGTTTAATACTAGAAAATCATTGAAATAAAAATAAACTGTTTGGAAAAATTAAAAGTTGAATCTTGTTTATCTCTCATAGCTGAAAATCAATTGATAAGGTGATTGGGATATTTTCAAGATAAAGTAATAGGAGATAAGAGATAAGAAAAGGTTATAAGATAAGAGGATAAGGTTCTGGAAAAAGAGATTAAATAGTTTGTAGAAGATAATTTTAGTAGAAAATGAAGTTTAATTTTTTTGATTATCTTAATTATATTATAATTCAAATGTATTTATGTATTTTAAGAAGATATTTTAGATGTTTTTGTGTATATAATACATCATTCCAGAGTTCAACTTAAGGTAGAGAAAAACATTCATATTCAATCGAGTATTCCTTCTTCCTACTTGAGTTAATTTTTCTTCATACTTGGGTAATTCATCTAAGATACTCGAACATAACTTTTTATCATTTAGCATGTTTAAATTTATTCATGATATTAGAGCTATCAATGGTCAGGACTAATCCTTCTACCAATTCTTCATTGTCCATTTCCCTAGAAGGTATTTATTAATCTATTCAAAACCTGCCCAACTATTTCCAATTCCTCATTGTCCATTTCCCTATAAGGTATTTATTATTCTATTCAAACCCTATCCAACTACTATCTCTCGAAAACCATTCTTTCTAGATCATTTGATACAAATTAAATGGAACCAATTTCAATATGAACATTATATTTATGCTTAACAAACCAAGAGCAATTGTCCTTCTCATCCATATCAAATGTCAAAACCTTTCGATCTCATTCATAGTGACATTTGAGGTTCTTCTCATTCTCATTCTCTAATGAGTTTTAAATGGTTCTATAATGACCAGAAATTTTCCTTAATTTTTCCTTTATGCAACGGAAGGATGACATAATATATTCATAATTCTCTTGCATAACGTCCATGCCCATCTGCCCAAATCAAGATAATTTAACAAAATATGATAGCATCCTCCTTGGACACAAACACAAAATCGCTCAGGCATCTTTCGGTCAAGGAATCTTTGTACACACCATTTACTCATAAAGGATTAGACTCAGTTGGACCTACCCTCAACGATCACTTTGCCCTCACTTGGAATGATATAAAGCAACAATGAGTCACAAGACTCAACAAATATAAAGAATGAAAGGGTAATAGAGTTGAGGGAATAAACCATTTGCGCAACACGTGCATATACATATACACATCCATACTATGAACATCTAACCATGTAATATACGCATAAGTAAACATGCATATAATGGTTCTTAGAGCTCACATAAGACACACCGGTACCCAAGTCCCTAAATCCAAACCTGTCTGCTACCATGAACTGGCAAGTAAATCAACATCAGTCGCTGCTCCAAAATCTGCACCATGTGCTCCAATCCTCATACCAACATACTGAGCCAAAGCTCCCACAACAACAATCGAGCTGAAGCTCCCTCGAGACAATCCTCCTGTCACCTGAGCCCTCAAGACTGTCCTCTTGTCACCTAAGCCTGTGAATGTACATCTCGCGGATAAATCCGTTGTGCGCACCATGTAATGCAACATATAAGAAATGCAATGGTGTAGTAAGCATGAATGTGATACAAGGCCCCATAAAATCAAGCATCAAGCCATGCTTCGTCCGCATAATAATACACACGCAATGCAATGCTCATGCGCAACCCTAGTCATTCTAACATGCCCGTGCCCAAGTATTCATAACATGTGATCCCCCAGATGCAAACCCAACCCCCAACATCACATTAACATGTTGTAAAATACAGACAAGGCAAGATCGGTCGATAAACTCCTGAGCATTGGTTAACAGTTTGTCTCAGGGGCAATCGGTCAACAGCTTGCTCAAGCTGGTCGACAGTTTCCTCCCATAACACCAAACAGTCGACAACCATGCCCAATTGGTCGACATCCCATTCATCTAGCAATCTGAATAGCAACATAAAGGACCCAAATCATAAGAACCAGCATGCATGCATCCAACTAGAACCTACCCCAACATGGTTAGGCATCATTCCATGAAGAAACATAGGGAGAACCAACCCTATTCAAGCTCTTGGAAGAAATACAACAAAATTGCCCTTTAAAGGGCTCACGACTCAAGACATCCAAAAGAGACTATAAAATAGAGAATTCAAACCATAGAGAGAGCAAGAAGAGAGAGGAATTTGCTTTCGAAGGAAAAGGAGATATAGAACTTGCCTTCCTTGCAAAATCCCTTAAACTGTTAAAATCACCGTCAATACACCTTGAAATTCCTCTAACACAACAAGATAAAAGAATTCAACAAGATAAAAGAATTATTTAGATACGTGCTACTAACACTAATTTCATCTAATTTTAGATAATACCCTATTTACTTTGCTCCTCCTCGCGCCACTTTCTCCCTTTAATTTTCCTAAAACTCACGCTGGATGCTTTATAATTTCTCCTCACCCTTTGCCTTTTATTCTCTAATTTCCCTTTCTTTTTCCCCCTATTTATAGCCTAGCCGTCCATCTTGTTCTCAACCCATTCCTTTGTTGCAATTCCTAGGCCCATGGTTTCCTCCTCAATCCTTGAGCCCATCATGAGAAAGTCCATACAGGTGAACAACATTATTTTCTTCACATGGCCCTCAATTTACATGGTTGAAATTGCATCTTAATTCTGGAGAATTCTGAAGTTTGGCGGATGACAACATATGTCGACATATGGTGTCTCGCATGGCGGCCCCGAAACGGGGTCGTTTGGCACCTCCCTTAGTTGGAATTAATCTAGCTTTCCTCCAAAAAATTCTCGTGCCTGCCTTTCCAAGGAATCGAACCCATGACCTATCACCTCTAAGTATCTTCACTATGCGTGCGTGATCAGTTGAACTGCAAGTATCTTCGCTATTATATATGCGCAACTTATATTTATTTTAATCCCATATCCTTTCATTGGAAATAAAATAAAACATTTTTATCACAAGGTTTGAACCAAGACCTGCCTTACCCAAGCTTTTTCCTTGCATGCACGTGTCCACCAAGCCACTAACTCCCTCATGATATGTATTCGCAATAATTAATTTTATACCAATTCCCAAAAGTATGTTCAACCCTAAAATTTCACAAATTTCCAATCACTTCATGGACAAATATACAATAAATTATAATTTTCTAATATCCTCAAATATTCAATAAATGAGTAGTTACAGGTTTATTACTTTTATTAATGACCATCTTTGTGTATGTTGGGTGTACCTTATGAAAGAAAAATGAGGCAAACAATATTGTCAAATAGTTTCATAAACATATTACCAATGTCTTTCAAGTCAACATCCAAATTTTGCAAACCGACAATGGAAGAGAATATTTTATAAATGATCTAAAATAATACCTTATTGATTAAGGTATATTTCATCAAAGTTCTAGCACCCACACACCCCAATAAAACAGAGTGGCTAAAAATAGACTCCTACTAGAAGTAGCCCAATCCCATATGTTTGCTAACCATGTTCCTAACTCGTTTTGGAGGGAAGCTATTTTAATAGTAGCCTATCTCATCAACTGCTTACCCTTAAAAACCTTTAATCTTTGTATTCCTCTCAACTGTTTACTCAATACATTCCCTCAAGCCCAATTACTCAACTCATTATCTCCAAAATTTTTTTTGAATGCATTGTCTAGGTCCATAATCAGCAACCTTACAAGGGAAAATTTTATCCAATAGCCATTAAATGTGTGTTTATGGGAAATTCACCAACCACAAAAGGGTACCCTCATCGAACAAATTCTATATTTCATATGGTGTTATCTTTATTGAGGACCAAACCTTTTTTCCCCATGGTTCTCTTCAGAGAAAGAAAGTAAGTAAAGATAACCATTGAGATACTTCAATCTCTCTACCCATATCACCTTCATTTCACTCATCTCCCTGTCAAAATTCTCTTCCTTCCCAAAGCTCTCCTTCTCATAGCTCAAATTTAGAAGTTTCAGCACATAATTAGGTATTAACTAGAAAGAGAGAACCTAGTATTATTAAACCAACCATGGTTTATTCAAGGAGACCGAAAGATCCCCAAGCTGTATAGTCATTTGAATCAAGACCAAGTCTAGAACCCACAAACGAGGATATGATGATTGATGACTTAAACCTCCCAATTGCTCTTAGGAAAGGAGTATGGTCATGCACTCAATACCTTAAATCAAATCACTTAACCTACATTAAATTGTCTACTCAATACAGGGAATTTGTTGCAAGTGTAGATAGTGTAGAGATTCCAAAGGATATTCAGAAAGCTCTACAAGATCCTAAGTGGAAAGTTGTTGTAGATGAAGAAATGAGAGCACCATTGGAAAATAAAATGTCATCCATCATCTCGTAACTTTTTGTTTCCATGGATGTTACCTTTCATGAAAATATTGAAAGGAATGCACCAACACTTAGTTTATCATGAAAATGAGTCATTGTGGTTTTCAAAACTTTTTCAAAAACACACACACGTAGCAGAAATAATACAAAATAGCCCTTGTAAGACTAGGTATAGACAACCATTTGCAAATATATACGCATCAAAACAAAATATAGAAGTAATGATTACCTCACTCTGTTGAAATGTTGCTGCTGATTACGCCTATGATGCACTTGGACCTAAACTCTTCTGTTCACGAACAACTCCCACCAAACTAGTCTACTCCGGTACCTACTTCCTTGGCTGGCCAAGCCAGCCCCCATTAGTGTAGGGGGGACCAAGTTGGTCCACACTTAAGCTACACTAGAATCCTTTGCCTCACCCACATGCTAAACAAGCAAGAACGAAAATAACTTTGAGCTAAGCTAGGTTCTCCTTAGATGAACCGGTCATCTCACAACCTTTGGGACCAATAGAAATAGGGAGTAAGGAGAGAAGAGAAGGGCGACAAAGCAAATGAAGAGCAAATAGGATGGGCAACCCTTATTGAAAATCGGACAAAGGAGAAGAAGTATGAGGCAACCCCTAGAAGCTCTCTTCTCATTTCTTATTTTATTTCTTCATCTCTCTCTTTTGTTTAATGCTTTGCCGGCTGAAATGACGGAAGAAAAGCACGCGAGATCAAATCTTACTGAGTGAAACTATTAATTGTTCGAGACAATCAGTCGACAATTTCAAGCAAATTATCGACCACTTAAGAGCCACTATCTACTGTTTCAAGCCTTTCTTTCAAAGTTTCACCAAATTGCATCAAAGCCTACCATTAACTCTTAATGACCCTTCCACTAACTCCTAATGGAACCAAGACTTGCTATTAACTCTTAATGGTGTCCTTTTGTTAACTCTCAATAGTTTGTTGATCCATTTGTTAACTCTTAACAATACATCCATCAATATTATTAACTTTTAATGATAATTGAGAACACATGTAGTAAAGACTCACTAATCCAATGCATTACCCAGTATGTGTATGACCTTCTAGGTTCACTGTCATGTAACAATTAGGATATGTTAAAATTTTTAATGCCAACTGAACATTTCAGTTTACTATGAAAAACTCTCAATTTTCTCATAACACCTCGAAAGGTCTTGAGTGATTTCTAGCATAGTATTAGGACGATCTTAATAACAATGAAGTCAATACTTCAAATGAACCTATTTGGGCTCTAGATTACCATGCAATATAATCCTTCCACTGATTAATATCCTGATCGAGTGAGAGTAATTGATTGATAAACTCAAAGGACTCGGTAACTATACCAAGATCTAGTACGGTGTGATCAAGATAATACATCGAAACTCCTTTCGACATCAGCAACTCTTTTTTATCATGCTCACCTTGGTTAGGGGTTTTCCAACCATAACCAACAGCAATTGCATAGGATGTTCACCCCCATTATCGGAGGTTAATGGATCCCATTGGTGAGCATTTGTCATCATACACCACTACGCAGATACCACAAAGAGAGCATTCTCACCTTTTACACCAAATAGTTTTGCTTAATGACAAATCTCTTACACTAATGCACAATACAACTTTGTCACATCTTATTTGAGGATCAGATACACAATCAAAAACCAACAATAGATCATTAATCCTTTTAGCCATATGATTTGTCACAAATGTCACATTCAATAGATGTTCAACCAACATGCACCCACATGTCTACTAGCTACATCTCATGTAATATGGCATGCGACTCATTATTACTTATCATTAGTATCTCATACTAATTAAATGTAGTAACCCATGTGCTAGTCCATAATCAATCAATCACAATCCTCATCTGATAAATCTAAGGACCATAAATCCTATGATGTAAATCCTTGTCATATATTCTTATCAACTCAAGAATATGACCATTAGGAAATATAGGGACTTATTCATACACATTTGGAAAGCAATGAATGAAGAAATAACTATTTTATTAATTGCAAAAATATAATACATGTATCCTTATTATATATACTAGATGTCATCTAAATCCAACATTAAGGCATATATCACTAATAGATACCCCATTCTTCTTCTCTCCCCAACCTTATCTTTAGGGGTAGCACTATTGTGAAGATAGGGACCTCACTCTAAACACCCGTCTAAACCTTCTCACACCTTCTCAACCTTCTTCACTCCTTTCACTAGGGTCCCCTCCATCGCAACCTTCCACTTTATCTCTTTAATCTCCCCCAATTTAGTCAAATATTGATTGTGATGAACACACTACCAAATTACAACAACCAGCCTTAAATCCACAAGAAACCCTTGTTTACTCAAGAAGGACGGAAACTGATCCCAGACCAACACAAGTTCAAGATTCTTGCTTGAATGAAAGTAATAACACTATCCCTTCTCCAATCTTTGTGGAGGAACCTAAGTCCCATGACTTTGACCTACCTATTGCATTAAGAAAAGGCACTCGAGAATGCACAAAACATCCTATCTACCCCATATCCCAATTTGTATCTAACCATAGACTGTCCTCACAATATCAATCATTTCTTACCTCACTAGACACTATAGAAATCTCAAAGTCAGTTCATAATGCATTTAAGGATAAGAATTGGACATTTTCTATAAAGAAAGAAATGAGAGCATTAGAAAAGAATAAAACTTGGAAGGTTATACCTAGACCAAATGATAAGAAACTAGTAAATGAGTGTTTACAATGAAATATATACAAATTTGATAGGGCACTTGAAAGAGACAAAGCAAGACTAATAGCAAAATGATACACATAAACGTATGGGATCGATTATGAAGAAACGTTCTCTCATGTAACCAAGATGAATACAATTGGAATACTCATTTCTTTTACTGTTTGTTTTAATTTTCCCATGTTGTAATTTGATGTTAAGAATGCCTTCCTCCATGGTGGCTTGGAAGAGGAAGTTTATGTGGAGCCTCCACCTGGGTTCGAAGAACTATTTGGGGATAATAAGGTGTGTAGTTTGAAAAAGACTGTGTGGGTTAAAATAGTCTTCGAATGCATGGTTTGGAAGATTTGCATAGGCAACGAGACAAATGAGATATAAACAAAGTCAAGGAAATCATACCCTGTTCATATAACATAATAGAGAAGGTAAGATCACAGGCTCGTTACTTTATATCAATGATATTATTTTCATTGATGATACTGAAAGACTTGCTCTAAGGGAACATCTAACATGAGAATTTGAGATTAAAGATCTTGGTAAGTTGAGATACTTTCTATGAATTAAAGTAACATACTTAAAAAATATTGCATGCCTATCCCAAAGGAAGTATAATTTGAACATGCTAAAGGAAATATACAAACTTAACAACAAGTTCTCCCATTGAGCCAAATCATAGAATAGGGTCAAAAGATAAAGATAACACAGTTAACAAAGGCAATTACCAAAGGTTTCATGTATTTGTCTCATACCAAGCCCAATATTGCTTACTCTGTGGGAATAGTTAGCAAATTTAAGCATGATCCAAAGGAAGAATACCTATAGGCTACAAACTACATCATACATTACTTAAAGGCAACTCCAAGAAAAGGAATCATGTTTTGGAACAATAGTGCTATGACTTTATAAACATATTCTGATGCTGACTATGTAGGTTCACCTATGGACAAATTGTAACGCCACTCTTTTCCCGAGCTTTAAATAACTTGGGGAATTTCAAGGATATAATTTTTTTTTTAATATAAACTCAACATATATCATTCCTCAACAATCTCGTTCTACCTTCTCAGCATATCAAACTTAAAAAATGAATAAGCTAAAACAGATAATCATCACATATGCGGAAGCTAAAATCGAAACCTAATATGGTACATAACTGAATTCGCTTTAATTATAACATAAGAATTTGTACCATCATATCTTCAAATACTTAAATACATGGAGACTCCTTTCCAGAGATAACAACTAAGCACTTCTGATACAATCAAATGGTACCTCAACATAACCAATCAATGCCTTAAACAACATTAAACAATATTACATGATCAATTTCTCAAAACATTATTCGAATACATAATACACTTTAATCTACAAGATTGATCATCAAATGGAACATAAGTTCAACATGACTAAAACATAGCCGAATCTTCTTGAAGAAGCAAAATACCGGAACAACATGCTGAGTCCATCGAACACATCATTATGTGTCGTCACATCTCAATCACTTACTTGCCTAAGTTGCAAGTCCTATCTAGAACGTTTGAATGTTTCAAGGATATAACCCAATTAGAAGATGAATCTTCTAGTGAGTGTTTAAAACAGATACATGAATGCATGATGCAAATACATGAACAACATATGCCCCAGTGTAACTTCCTTGGCTCTTTTGCCCGGTACAAAACCCTAAGTAGTAATCCTAACCTGCTTTCGGGATACTCCCAAACGTTATTCCATCATTACTCTTGGGGAATTACAGCTACACTATCAGGACGACATCCTAATCCCATGTACAAGTTTCAATATGCCAATAATATCGTGCTATGTGAAAATAATCACGACTATCGATGCAACAATATATATACAAATATGGCAAGATGTGCATAAATTACATATCATTTAGCAACCATCTAAATATCATGCTCAACATAAGCAAAACATAACATAAATAAATTTTGGGATAAAACCACTCATCTTTAGACGTACTCATAGTGCCTCGATTTATGTGCAAATCCTCGATTCTTGTGCCCACCTCAAATAATCGCACTTATACTCAACCTTGAACCTTAATAACTCCTTGACTTAGCATCTCAAGCTTCCTCGATGTGCATGCCTTGACCTTGAAACGAGTGCTCGGATAATGTCCTTGCCAAAATCTTTGAAAAATTAATAAAACATGATTTCTTGTTTTTCCAAAATTTTTCAAGATTTTTCTCCATTTTTTTCCTATTTTTCCTTTTTTTTTCTTTTTTTCTTTCTTTCTTCCTTCTTTTTTTTCTTCTCATTCTTCTTCCCCCATGCTCCTTCTGCAAGCCGAATAGCCTCACAACCGCCGCCGCCAGCGCACACCAACCTCTTGCCATTACCGCCCTCGTTAACCGCTGCTCTGTCCTTCATTGCCTTGCTAGACTATCACCTCGCTATCGCCTCTGCTCACCATCATCGCAATGGTTGTTGTTGCACAACAGCTTGAAGATGTTATAGCCATGGCTGAAATCGACAACTGCAGGCCACTTCCGGCCACCTCTGTTGCCGTCGCTTGGGCCTCTGTCGGCCACCGTCAACCTCGTTGCGCTAGCCATCGCCTCTATTTGCCGTTCGCAACAGCCCTATTGCTGCTCGAGCTTACTGCATGTTGTCATGGCCGCTTTAAGCTTACAGTCATGGTTGCTACTTGTTGTGCAGCCGCCTCCAGCCATCCTCGCGGTTGACTCTGGCCACCAGCATTGCTCCTAACTCTCTCACGATCTCCTTCAATATCTCTCTTCCCCCTCTCGGACAAGCTCTTTGTTTCTTCATTTCTATTTCTTTCCTCCAATTGCTTCCACCTCTTCTTCCTATTTATAGAAAACCCATCGCCTCACCTACCTTGGCCACCACTCTTTCTCCCGACATTTCTCCCAAATTCTCTGTAATCTCTCAGCCTAGTGCCCTCAAATGCTGCAAAGCTTATCCCCAAGCCTCATAGTCTAATGCCCCCAAATGCTGCAAAGCTTATCCCCAAGCCTCATAGTCTAATGCCCTCAAATGCTGCAAAACTTGCCCCCATGTCTCACGTGCATACATATATACATATATATATATGTGTGTGTGTGTGTGTGTGTGTGCGTGTGTAAATTACACATTTAAATCCCATATTTCATCCTTATTTCATTTACGTAATTCTCTAATTACAATTACACCATCAAATATCAAATTAATTTACATTACGATACTTAAAATGCAAAATTAATAACTCCAAGATTCCTTGATAAGGACGATTTCGTTCCTGCGCCCTCATAGGACCTTTGTTTCGTCCCAAAACCACTTTAGGGTTGATCCTTACGAAAAACTGAAGCCCTCTTAGGGTTCCATTAACTTTTGGGAGATCCCTTACGATAATTCAGTTTTTCAGCTGAAATCATAGTTGTATTTTAGTTGTACCGAAAATCATTTCTGATATGATTTCTTTCAATGTCATAAATCACATCTCAGAATATTCGCCAATACCATATTATTTTTCTTAGATATCTCGGTTCCAGGGCACTCCCTACAGTCGATTCAATCACTTTTTTGGGCTATTTAGCTACTAATCTTCCCCGAATTTACTTGAAAACTTCATTTACGGCTCAATGTAAATTACACTTGAGTCCTTTGAAAATTCTCGGGTATTACATTCACCCCTTCTTAAAAAAATTTCATCCTCAAAATTTTCATCTGCCCAATCAAGTAACTATGACAAATCACAGCTCATTACCTGAACACCTCAATCACGTATCATTTCAACCCTAGCAAACATCCTAGTTTGCACTTATTACACGTCCAGTGCTTACGAGCATACTGTGTCATTCATAGAATTTTCTGTTGTGGCTCTTTACTGGAGACCACACATATCCCAAACTTTTAGGCACGTGCATTCTACCCCAAAGCTTGAGAATGTCACCTCGCATCTCAAAAATCAGAACCCTTAGGCTGGCCACGTTCATCAATCCCTAGACAAATACATTTGTCATCCACACATGCCTTTTATATCCTGTTCACTAGATCCAGCTAAACTGTCAAGCCAGCGATAAGAATAAACAATCCCCTTGGCACTACACTCATAGTCAGCAGGCTAAAAGCCTCCAACAACTGTCACTCACAGCTATCCACCCAGTTACAGTAGGCACACTTCTACTCAAAGCGTCAGGCACCTCATTGCACACATACCTCAGGTTCCTTGTAGTTTGTGATCACATCAAACGTCTCACCATACCAGTAATGCCTCCATAATCTCAAGAGCACATACCACAGCTGTTAGCTCCAAGTCATACATTGGGTAGTTTACCTTGTGCCTTGGCATAACCCATACATGATCACCCGTCTATGTTGCATTAACACGCAACCCAGTCATTTGAGCTATCATAAGCTCTCCCCACATCCGACAGACCATACTCACTTGACTCTTCTCACGAGTCCTGACATGGACACAACTATTTTAGGGAGTCCTATCACGAACCCCTGACAACAGTTTATCAAATATCTTTAGATAGATAGGGATCATATCATAGTGCTACGGTCCCTTAGGACTTGGATCCTAGTTAAAACATAACCGTCACGATGTTACCTAAATTTTGGCATCTGACCGCCTTCGTAGTTCACTATGCAGCTCTGACCCATGGGTCCCCGACCCATATCGCAAGTCAGCCCAACTGCTACGGTCATTAGTGTAACACCCTAATTCCCGGGAGGGCATTACGTAACGTAAGATTCCGGGGATATTTTTT
The DNA here is from genome assembly GCF_014633365.1 of Diospyros lotus. NCBI lineage: Eukaryota > Viridiplantae > Streptophyta > Magnoliopsida > Ericales > Ebenaceae > Diospyros > Diospyros lotus. The sequence goes on along the minus strand of NC_068339.1, from coordinate 17,359,621 downwards.
TTTTCCAACCAACAACAGAAACTCAACATAAACCGTTCCCCAAAGATCCCGTTACACCTTCTCAGTATATCAACTGTGAACCATCAATAACTAAGACAGGTTCCCAACACAAATGCGGAAGCTAGATCGAAACCTTAACAGGTCATAACCGTAACCACTTTATTTATAATATAAAGCTGAGCCAACGTTTACATGATGTTTTCAAAATAAACAACATAATTGAAAATGACATAAAGTAAACTATCCACTAATCGCCGTCATTCCTCGGCAATCCCCTTTCCTTTCACACCGCTGTCTTTACCTGGAACGTTTGAATATTCCAGGGACATAGTCCAAATTAGATGATGAATCATCCAAGTGAGAGTTCAAAATCACATTTTTCATGAATGAATGCAAGACATGAAATAAACCAATACACCCGGTAAGCCCTAGCCCAAGAGAATCCCACGTGCTTAACCCTACCACGGGAAAAAAGTAATTTCTCTAAAAACTATGCCACCATACCGACTTGACGACACGACGATGCGACGCGATTCTAGCTTAAATGGGGTTGCCAACGCATCTCACCAGAATACGTTCCCACCTTAAGCATCCAGGAACCACCATACAATCCCAACTCCAAAATTTCACATGGACCACCTAGTCATCCTAGTGCAACTTCCTTGGCCAAACGTGCTGGCACGGAAACCAATGGGGCTATCCTGACAAGCACACCAGCATCAGATACCTCTATTATTCCATCACGCCCTTGGAGAATTACGGCTACACTATCTAGACAACATCCTAGGCTGACATCCCACATGAACAACACTGTATGGACCACCTAGTCGTCCTAGTGCAACTTTCCTGACCAAACAGTCTGGCACGAAAACCAATGCGGCTATCTTGACATGCACACCAGCATCAGATACCCCTATTATTCCGTCACGCCCTTGGAGAATTATGGCTACACTATCCAGACAACATCTTAGGCTGACATTCCATACGTACACATAAAACGCAAGACAATGCCACATTTCACAATTCAATGCATCATATAAACAACATTTATAAAATACAATGCATAAGTTCAAAATGTTTAGGGACGAACCTCCCTTATAAAAACCAACCGTCACCGGTTACCATTTCAATGCACAAAACCATTTTGTATGAAATCAACACATGTTCAAATAGAACAAGAATAATAAATCAAGTTTTGGGGGTGAACACTCACCTTGAACGAAACTCTGAACACCTTGAATCTTGTGCCCAACCTCGACTTTTGTGTAACTCCTCAAGTATTTTGACCAAACCACCTCCTTACACGCCCTTACGCGCTGCCCAAGTGCTCTGCACGTGTGATGCTTCGGGTATGCTTAAAAAGCCCTCTATCCACTAAACCCGAAGCACTCGTGTCTAGCACGAACTTCTAACAATTTCGAATGAGAGAATCCTTAGCCATGAACCCCTATTTATAGGTTTTGGAAAACTTAGCCACCAAGAAACATATATTCTACAATCATTTCAAATCTTCCAAAATCTTTTACAATCATTGTAAGTCTTCCAAGATATTCTGCAATCATTCTAAATCTTCTAAGATATTATATAATTATTACCAAATCTTCTAAGATATTCTGCAATCATTCCAAATCTTTCAAGATATTATATAATCATTACCAAATCTTCTAAGATATTCTACAATCATTCTAAATCTTTTAAGATTTTATACAATCATTACCAAATCTTCTAAGATATTTTGCAATCATTCCAAATCATTTCCAAATCTTTTAAGATTTTATGCAATCATTGTTATCAAAATCAAATCTTATTCAAATCAAATCTTTATCCAAATCAAATCATATCCAACAAAATCTTTTCCAATCAAATCTTGTCCAAATCTTATCCTTAAAGTCATCATGAGCCTTTATCTTATCTCTAACGTTATCATGAGACTTCATCTTATCTCTAATGTCATTTATAAGACTTTTCCTGAATCTCCCAAATGCCCCTAATAAAAAGGTTTCAAGAATTACACTTTGGCCCAAATTTTTTGGATAATTGCACTTAGACCCTTTTCAACATGGTCCCTGAACTAATTTTTAATTGCATTTTAGTCCTTGAAAAATGGACTAATTACGCTAATACCCTTAATTTTTAGGTAAATTACACTTTTACCCGAACTTCAAAAATTATGATTTTACCCCTGGCTCAGAAATTAAACTTTTATCTCCAAACATCCACAATCCCTTAAAACATCATATTTCCTCAAGTATTTGAATATAAAAATCTCGAGTATTACATCCCTTACGATCATTCGATTTTCTCAACCTGGTAGATAGTTGTACCGGAAACTATTCCCAATCCAACTTCTTTTGATGCCTAAAACCATAACTCGAATCACTCGTCAATACTAAACCATTTTCCTTAGCTATCTAGGATCCGAGGTACTCCCTCCGACTAATTCAGTCGTCCAAAGCTGCGTTAGTGTACCCTATAGTCTCATTTTTCCACAAATTCCATTTATGCCCTTCATTATATACCGTTCATATCCTCAAATCATTCCCGGGTATTACAATTAGTCACGAGCTCATCACTAGTCCTCTGCCTTAGTCCCCAGGCTTAAATCCGTTGTTATAGGCCACACACCCATGGTGTTATCGTCATGCTAGAGCCTCCTTGTCCCGTCTCCGAGAGTTGTAATTGACCCAACTCCTATCACTTCTGATACTTCTCTTAGTACCAGCCCAAATCTCCAAATTTCACAGATCCTCGATCCTTTTCGAAGTTACACCAACTCAGGTTACTTTGCTTGGACTAATTTCCTTTCAAAGACTTTTGATTCGTCTCCCGAAACCTATCGAGATATCTGACTTTTCGAAACTTTCGAACCTCGTAGTGCTTATGGTAATTAATTTTGACCTCACGTTCACCATCATGGAGCCTCATGCTCTTATCATTTCTTTCACAGTTTGCTTACGACCTAGCAAACCAATCTCGGTCACATCCACTGTGATGCTCCCTAAGAGTTCCCAACATTATCCTCAATGTTCCTCCTTCGTCTCCCTATTTGAGGAGTACACCAGTATATCATCAATAAACATAATTACTAATGTGACTTTAACGTAACTGGTGCATTGGTCAAACCATCAAATCATAACTCAAATGCCGATTATGGAATGTCTCATTCCCTTATCTTACCCTCGATCGCACATCAATCATAGAAAAATATCCCAGCCTCTTGCAACTGGTTAATAATTTATCAAATTCGAGGTAAAAGATACTGACTCTTAATTATCATTTTATTCCAGCTTGATAATTTACATCCCCAGTCAAGTCACACGTGGCTAAGCATCCAATTATCTCAAGCTATCATTGGCAAATTCAGACTCATCATTAAGAAATAATCCCAAAAATAATTTTTTCCCGAGAATACATCCTGGCATTTCTCAATTTTCTTTTGGCCTTTTACTGACAGCATGCGCCTGCATCTCATTTTCACAGGCTTCTTATATTCACAACTTGTTGACATCACTTCAATGATTGTCCAGCTATACATCTCCCAATTTGTCCACCAAGGCTAACTAGACTAATCGTTTAGCCCTATAAGAGTTCCATTCTCCAAAATCAAAAATCTTGGATCTCTAATAGATTTAGGTCTATTAAGAACGCAACTTTTCCTACTGCAATCTATTATCCTGACACATCTGCCATCACCTAGCAAGCACGTCAAAGATATCAATCCATAACCATCTCACTAACTAGAGCGGGTAGTTACTTACGTCACCTATGGTACTCCAATCCTCGCTAGATAATGGCTTCCACAACTCTAAGAGATTCAAACTTTTATTTCCTCAACGATATTTCCCAAAAGACCCGCTGGATTTCTTTTTTGAAAAACTCTGAAGTCTCATCACGAGTCCTTAGATTCTCAATAGCCCTTAAAATCAATCCTTTAAGGAATTTCCTCAGGAATGCCAAACCGATTTATCTCCAAAAACCTCGAATCAGATCACGATATTTGGTGCCAATCATTTTTTATAAACAACCGAACCTCAAAAACTTCCAAGGACTCTTTACCTAAGGATACCTTAAACCTCAAATAATGATTCAAGTCCCCATGCAGTTGCACAAGACATAACCCATTCACGTGTCTCTTCTCATAGGCTTTCAAATCCTCAAGACCATTTGGCACACTAAACTGTAGTCACAACCTCTGTTAACTATGTCTTCGTTTTATGTTGATACGACTTTTCAAGCAACTCTTACCTTTTTGGTACCTGAACTCTACCTTGAACTGAGATTGTCATCCAGAATTCATCGTCAAAGCTTTAGACTAGCCATGTTCTACTGCCCGAAATCTCACTCACTAAGATTCTACTGCCTCTCGCATTTCATTCTTCAGATCTAGCTAACTATCGACATGCGACCATCAAATTAGTTCCTTCTAGGCACTACACTTATTGTTAGCCAGCAGACAAGCTGTTACCATCCACCCGATCATATAGTAGGCTTACTCCTACACCAAGCATCAACCCTCATATGGTTACACTACAAAAAAATTAGTATTTAGCGACGAAATTTAGTGACGGAACTATTCTGTCACTAATCGCTAATTAGGGATGGATAGCGATGAAATTTTCGTCACTAATTTTTTTTAATTTAGCGACAGAAAGTCCGTCGCTCAATTTAGCGACGAACAAACTGTCACTAAAAAATAAAAGAAATTTAAAAAAAAAAAATTAGCGACGGGGCATATACTCGTCGCTAAAAAATAAAAAAAATTTAAAAAAATTAAATTTAGCGACGAGCATCGCCCGTCGCTAAAAAATAAAAGAAATTAAAAAAAATTAAATTTACACCCTTCGCTAAAAAATAAAAGAAATTATTTTTAAAAAATTAAATTTAGCGACAGGTGATACACTCGTCGCTAAAAAATAAAAGAAATTATTTTTTAAAAATTAAATTTAGCGACGGGGCTAAACCCGTCACTAAAAAGAAAAAAAATTAAAAAAAAAATTTAGCACGCTTAAAAAAAAATTTAAATTTAGCGATAAAAAAAATTAAAAAGGGATATGATGCTATATGGGTGATAGTAGACCGTTTAACTAAATCAACCCATTTTCTGCTGATTAAGAAGACTTATCTTTTGAGCCGTTTAGTTAAGATGTACATCGAGGAGATAGTGAGATTGCATGGGGTCCCATCTAGTATTGTGTCGGATCGGGATCCCCATTTTACCTCACACTTTTGGGGGGCGTTACAAGATGCCATGGGAACGAAGTTGAGATTTAGTACTGCTTTCCACCCACAAACAGATGGGCAAACAGAGAGGACCATACGGACATTAGAGGACTTTCATGGCAGTTGGGATGACCACCTGCCACTAGTAGAATTTGCCTACAACAATAGTCATCATTCCAGTATTGGTATGCCACCTTATAAGGCGCTTTATGGTAGGCCATGTAGATCACCCATTTGTTGGGAGGAGGTTGGAGATAGAGCCTTGTTGGGGCCGGAGATTGTGGAACAAACAACGTAGAAGATTCGCATCATCAGAGCGAGAATGAAGGCCGCCCAAGATCGACAAAAGAGTTACGCGAACAAGAGAAGGCGAGACTTAGAGTTTTCGACTGGGGATCATGTATGGCTGAGAGTGATGCCCATGAAGGGCGTACGTCGATTTGGGGTGTCGGGGAAGCTTAACCCTCGCTATATTGGGCCGTTTGAGATTTTGGAACGAGTTGGCACTCTGGCCTATAGGTTGGCCTTGCCACCGCAACTATCTGGCGTTCATAACATCTTCCATGTGTTCATGCTGAGGAAGTACGTGTTGGATCCTCAGCACATTATTGACTATCAGACTATAGAGGTCAGGGAAGATGTGGCATACGAGGAAATGCTTGTCAGTATCTTGGAATGGAAAGAGAAAGTGTTGCGAAGCCGGTCGATTTCTTTTGTGAGGGTTCAGTGGCAACATCATTCTCCGGACGAGGCTACTTGGAAACGTGAGGATGAGATGAGCCGTCTTTTCCCCCAGCTATTCTCATGACGAGGTATGAATTTGGGGACCAAATTCTTTGAAGGGGGGAGAAACTGTAATGACCCTAAATTAGGCCTAGGCGTTTTTCATATTTAATTTTAATTCATGGGCATTCTAAATATGGGTCGAAGTATTTTAACAATTTATTTTGATGATATGAAATGATTTTAGATTAATATGAAATTTTCTTGGTGCATGTGATCATGAATTTAAGTGTATGGGTCTAATTTCTAAGAATTTGAGAAATTAATGTTTTAGACTCCATTTAAATAATTAAATGTGTTCATGGGTTTATAAGGTGGGTTAAATAAATTGTTGGGTTGGGTTTGGGCCCAATGATAAAAGAGATTTAAATTTTATTATATGAAAAAAAAAAAGAGAAGAAAAAGAAATAAAAATAAAAATAATTACCAAATGTCAAAAACGCCCCAAAAAGCTTGTCTATTAAAAAAAAAAAAAAAAGTGGAAAATCAGTCTTTTGGGAGGGGGAACAGTGCAGTCTAGCAGTCATTTCTGCTGTATCTTTTATATTTTTTTTACAGAGACCATATCCCTACTTTTCAGCACCTATAATATACCCATGTTGCCCACTGTTGCATTGCATCTTCTTCTTCACTTGTTGCTGTGTGTTTTTTGTTGTTGGTGGAGTTTTTGCACCTCATCAGGCAAGTTCCTCTGTTCATAATGGTTATTGTTGTCTCTGCTGTTGCTGCAAGTCTTACTCAACCTCTTTAACTTTCAGTAAGTTTTCTTAGACTATTTTTCCAAGTTGTTAATCTCCATCATTAGCCTCTATTCCAAATTCGCTATATATATATACACGTATCAGCATGTTTATTCATTATGGAGTTCTTATTCAACCAGGAATGTCCCTATGTAGATATATAAGTATACATTTCTCTATACCAGTGAGTTCCATATATATATATATATACATATACATAGATTGCGCTGCACGCAGTGAATGTTAGTCTATAGATTATAAATTCTGAAACATTGTGCTGCAACGTTTCGGTCGGTTTTGGGTCTCGTTGTGGTCTCTAATGGGGTCTCGTTTCACCTTGAGTTTCCCTTCTATGAATGGTATTTTTTTAGTAAATGAAGATACGAGGATTTGCTCATTTTCATATCTGTATAAGTTGGTCATCCGATGCCATAACCCCAAGCTCGCTGAACCCATCCGATATAAGACCCAGCTTGCTCCATTTATATATTCCCCCATGCCTTTTTGAATCTTATATATATATATATATACATACACACGTTCGGCCATGGATGCCCTGTTCCAAGCAAAACTCGTATATATATATATATTTATTTATAAGACCCAGCTTCATTGTTTGATCCAGCCGAGTAACACTGATATTTACAGCTTCATTGTTTGATCCAGCTGAGTAACACTGATATATAAATATATATATATATACATTTTCAGCCATTTAGGTCCCTTGTTCCAATCGAACAACCAGTGACCATATATATATATACACGTATATACGTTACTTAGTTGCCCCATTCCAGCCGACCCATTTATATATATACATACACATATATACATATACTTATAAACGTGAAAGGGTGGCCGGATGGGAGCTTTTTCCCCTCACTGTTACACGACTATTCCCTTGACCATATTCTATCCATCCATTTATAGGTTTATATATGCGCCAGTAGAGAGAGAAAGTGAGGGCATTAAAGCCCAAGAAAAAATATATTATTAGATTTTATTTTATTCTAATGTAAAGGTGGACTTTTAGTACAGAAGCCTTCTCCTTCTTTCTTTAATTATGCTTATATATATATATATTTGTATACACACGTTTAGCACCCATTTAGCCTCTGTTTTGTTTAATATCTTTACATGCTATCAAATATGTAAATCCAAATAATATATCTGTATATATAGGTTTAATACCATGTTGAACACTCACTGAAGGCATAAGACACTTAAATAAAATATTTATGTATGTATATGTAGGTTTGCTACTCTCTGTGAGTTGAACGTAAGGCACTTAAAATATATATATGTACATGTGTGTTGCTACTCTCTGTAAGTTTAAGAGCACCCAAATAATATATATATTTATATATGTATACACATATTTAACACTCACGCACCCATTGTATATTGCCATAGGCATTATTTAATTATCTATTAAATAATTTTTGAATATGCCCAAATTTATGAGAGTTCATATCAAAATTTTCCTTGCATTTTTTTTAATAGTCATTGGAATAGGGCCAATAAATTAAATGCCACTGTGTATAAAGATTAATAGAGCTAATGTACTTGATGTGGTTCTTTTAGTTGCATGGGAACTCTGATTATAAATTTGAGACTTTTGTGGAGGTATATTTGTCATCAATACGTGGTATTAAACCATATGGATACTTATTTATGCATTTGAGAGCGTGGCATCAAGGTTGGTAACCTTGCGTGATTTCATAAATGGCATGTCAAAATATGATATATATACTATTGTTATTAAATTTTGCGCACATTATTTTGCGCAGAGGGAAGGGTACCCTAGAGCACCTAGCATGGGACGAGGTTGCCGTAGCCCGATAGGTTGGCTCCATATTGAATGTGAGTTTTTATTCTCTTGATGCACTTTGGCATATGTTGTTTAATGGCTTGCGAGTCTACGAGATTGGATTCTGATAATTAATGTTATATGTACATTTGCATAATATATGGTGACATGATACATTTAAATTGAAACTGATAAGGTCATAAATTATGAATCTTGAACGAAACTGTCGAGTTCCTGATTACTCTTTTTGGTGTGACCCTATTCTTGATTCTTGTTCGCTATTTATTGCTTCTCGAACTTGCTGAACCTTGTGGCTCACTTGATCTTCCTTGCCATTCCAGGTAAAGGGAAGGCTGTTTTTAAGGGCGAGTCCAGTGGAACTAAAGCCCAGAGATAGTGGTGTACGAAAACGCGTCCTAACTTGAAGATCCTATTTAGCATTTTGGTGAGGCTTAAGATGAAATGATTTTTATTTTGTTAGTTAACATTAGAGCCTCTTAATTATTTTGTACGGCCTTTGAGCTCAAACTTATGAGATATTGGAAGTGTAACTGAACCTTAATTTAGTTTCCAATGCTAGTAATGAATTTAGTTGTTTGTTTTATTATAGTTTATTCTATATCATCTCTGTGATGATCTCCTTTCGAATATCCTATGCTAGCGGGAATATTCGAGAGTGAGCCCTTACATATAATAATGAATGCAACAATAGTAATTGAAAAATTATCTCAATTTAAAGCATTAGAGATAAAATATAGGAACTCGTAAGTTAGAACACTTGAACACTTAATGAATATTCTCTAACTCCATAATTAATTAATGCTGCAGCATCTAAGTATTTATAGTTGATAGTTGAACTACTAAGACAGTTGAGCTGCATTAAAAGTACTTGGAATTAATAATTACTCTTTAGTATTTTATTTTTATTATTTTTTTCCTTAATTCTTTATCTTTTATACTTATTTTTTTAATTAATGTGAAGTCGTAAAATCAAATATCTATAAAAGAACTATATTAATTTTATTAGTTAAAAAATAAATTAATTTTTAAAATTTTATTTTCCACCGACTAACAATCACTCGGCAATAATTCTCCATCTGCGATAGGTGACTGTCTTTTGTAGATGATTGTTGATTTTAGTTTTCTCTCAAAATACTTATCATTTTTAATTTACAAAATATATGTAATTTTTAATTTAAATTAATTAGTAAAATTATATTTATTTATAACATAAATATTATTAATCACTTAAAAACTAAAAAAATACATTTTTATCTCTTCTTCTACAATTAATAATAAATTTACAAATTCTTAAAAAATATTGTATTTATTTTTTGGTCATTATTCTTTAAATAATTGTAATTGATTTATTTTTATTAATTTTTTTTCATTTTTCTTCTCTCTTGATTGTAAAATTTTTTTTTCTTGATTAGTTTAATGTTGTAAAATTAAATAACTATAAATTAATTATATTTTAAAGTATTTTAAAAATATATATATATTTAAATATATATTAATTTAAAATAATATATAATATATATTAAATATTTTTAATATATTTAACATAAATGGGGCGCAGTACATTGTGCCCCCTGCAGCCAGCTACGGGTAGTGCTCGTCACTGACTGTGGTGGGCACTGCCCGCCCCCGCCACCCCCCCTCGCCCTTTCTGCCAAGTGCCCCCCTCTTTCCCTCTCCCTTTAAAGCTCCCCCCTTCCCCTTCCCCTCCGATCCTCACATCTCTTCTCTCCTTTTACTCCTAATTTGTTTTTCTCTTCTTTTTCTTTCTCCATTCTTTACTGTCTCACTCTCACTGATAGTGATTTTATTTCATTGTGATTTACATTCAAAGCTGATCAACATTTGAAGGTATTTTTTATTTTTAGTTGTTAATTATTTAAAATTTAAATTACAGTATTGAATGTTTGTTACATAATAGGTACTATTTGATTAATTTTTAAGTTGTAAATAGTTGTTAATGTTAATATTTCTGTTAATGTTATTAATATTAATATTTCTATTAACTGTTTACATATATAATATGCACTATTTGATTAATTGTTAAGTTGTAAATAGTTGTTAATGTTAGTATTTCTGTTAATGTTGTTAACGTTAATATTTATGTTAACTGTTAATGTTTGTAAGCACCATCGCCCGGATATCCCCAACCACCAGGACTACTCGAACGAGAGCGCCTACGGGAGGAGAAAAGAGTGAAACACAATACAAGAACCACCCAGGCATGCATACACAAAAATAAGGACAACGGAAGCGAAGCTAAACACATGCATACACTACAGGTACCCCACTAACACAACGGTCACATGATAAATAAATAAACATAGACTCTTGTGCTGACATATACGAGGCTCGAGAAAAGACCTGGCACAGTACAAAATAATAGAATAAACCCTACTCAGACATCAAAGTAGATAGAGATAGACGGGACTGCCTGTACACCATACTGACTCTGTCGCTAAAAGTTGACTTTCTTGCCCATGGCCCACGCTGCCACTGCTTGGAATAATGGAAAAACAAGATGAGTCGAGAGACTCAATAAACATGAGGAAAAAAAAGGCTGAAGGCTGCACAAAGCCAATAAACTTCTCCCAGAATACCAACCCCCAAATACACACAAGCCGTAAAACGCTACAACACAATAGTATAGCATAATAAAAGCACATACCAGTCCTTGGGGCCCACATAAGACACCTGGCACCCAAGTCTCATACCAACCTGTCACTGCCCTGGATGGTAACAAATACCTCCAGCAAATCTGTGTGGGCCATCTTGGGGCGATACTCCCGTCACTCGTCCATGTCGGTATTCTTGACACCCGAGCCATAGGCTCCCTCGGAACGGTACTCCCGTCCGAGAACTAATAACTACCAGTAGCCATGTAATGCACATAGAAATGCAATGGCGTAGTGGGCATCAACGTGATACAATGACGCCCATACACCCAAGTATCAGGCCATCTTTTACCCACATACTAAACCACACACGATGCATATGCCCTTGTTGGATGCAACCTAACCAGGCTAGAATGTCCGTGTCCAAGCATACTCAATAAATGAATATCCCAGCATGCAACCCGCACCCATGTGCATATCAAATCATGAACAGTAATATGATACATCTAATCGTGCAATAAATCACATACTGGCAGAGCTGGTCAGTAGTGCCCGGCACCGGTCAACGGCCAGTGACTAGGAGTGTCCACCCGACGGTTCACTTCAGGGCCGTACAATAGTCTACCCCAACGTCACCAACAACCGACCTCTGCCCTACTGCTCGATAGCTCTAATCGAACCATAAATAAATCAGAAAAAATTGGAAATAAACCCACACGTCTAGGAACCTAGTCCCCAAGCTGGGTCCAGCATCATTTCGAAAGGAATGGGGGCAATACAAACCCCCGTAGGCACACAATAAATAAAACTCTAGAAGTCTCGAATTTAATTTAAATTAAAACAACGAATAATCCTCAATAAATAATGCCCGACGTCGAATTAGAGTAAGGGAGGGGATCAAATACAAGAAATCACGAAGTCTCTCACGGGAATTAAAGAGCATGAAAAGAGGGTTAAGAGCTTGGCTTTATACGACCGTTTCTTCTCTTTCTTGCACTCCCGCTGCAAAGTAAAACGTTTAATAGCAATTAATAAAATCATGGTTCGCATAATTAAATCTAACCGTGTATTATAAATAATTTAACCGTCTAAAATCTTACGTAGACGCACCACAAATAAAACCCCAACGAGTCTTATATTTAATTTAACTTAATAAAATTCCGTTAATAATTAACTATAACGTACACAATTAATTTTTATAACCAAATCGAGTTGAGGGAGAACATAAAATTTATAAATCGAATGAGAATCACGAAGGGAGTAAAGAACTTGCCTTAAATTAGCTGATTTTAGTGCTTATACGCCCACACGCGATTAAAATAATACACGCTACAAAAATAATAATTTAATCAACCAAAATTAATAAAAATACGCCCTAAATTAAATTTCGAACCGTATCAATTGATTCACATAAATCACCTTACTTACCTATTTATTTAAAATTTAATCTAACTCTATTTTACCTATTTTTCTCCCAATTTTCCTTGCTGCGCGCGGCTTCTTCTTAATTTCCTTCCTTCTTCTGCTGCTGGAATATGCTGGCCGATTACACATATTTTGCTGCCTTGAAAAGGCCAGAGAGGGACGCTCGGCACCACGTTTGGCAGCCAAAATCCATCACAGCACGCGCACACCCGCGGGGCTCGAACCCGCGACCTCATGCTGCTCCCTCGCGCGCGCGACCATCCGCGTTGGCTGCCCTCATTCAACATATATGCATATATAATTATACCTAAAATGATTCTATGCCACTTTCAAAAATTCCATTTCAGCACCATAACTTCCATTAATCACACACACACCCCCTAAACCCCAATGTCTTCTTATTTCCCTTACCCCCCAAAACTTTCAAAAATTCACCAATAAATTTATTTTACTATTTCCATAAATACTCTCCAATAATAATTATTTTCTTTAAATCTTCAAATATTTAATAATGACATTAATTACAATAATTAATAATAATTAACCATTCCTAAATAATTTAATTAATTATCTTTAATTCCTTATTTCCCTCAAAACCACACAAATAAATACTTCCTCTTAAATTCTCAAATATTCATTAATGTCCTCAAATACCGAATTAATATTCATTATTTATTTCTCAATTTTTGAGATATTATAATGTTAATATTTATTATAATATTAATTAACTGTTATTTATTAATGTTACTAACAGATTTATATTTATAACTAAAATAATATTCTATTTACAACAAAAATAAAAACAAATCTGTTAGTATTATTTATAACAGATAATCTGTTAGTATAATCTGTTATTTTAGTGTTATAAATAATCTGCTAGTATATTTTTTGTTATAATTTTAAATATTTGTTAGTATTATTTTTTTTATTATTTATAAATTATTATTATGTATTATGTGATTTAATTAAATAAATTTAATTTAAAACAGTATATAATTAAAAATTGAGTGACTGTGGGGGAATGGGCGACTGTTAGGGGGAGAGTTTATTATATATTTTGTATTATTATTATTATTATTATTATGTGATTTAATTAAATAAATTAAATTTAAAATAATATATAGTTCAAAACCTTGTGACTTGGGGAGGGGCGGCTGTTAGGGGGTTAAATTAAAAATAAATGTTTAATATAAAAAATATTATATTAAATAATTAGTAAAATGATTAAAAATATGAAAAATGAATAAAAATAGGAGTTTTATTATAGGAAATTAAATAATTTGTAAGAATTTTAATAGAGGAAAAATTAGAGTTTCTTCTCCTTATGCCTTTTATACATTAGATTTTAGATTATAAGAAAGATGAGAAACGAATAAAAATAGGTAAATGATATTTTAAATAGATAAAAAAATTGTAAATAAAAAAATATAAGAGTTTTTTGTAATTATTATTTTTAATATCAAAAATAATTATTCAATCTAAAAATAGATATAAATTTTATAATGATTTTAAACAAATTTAAAAAAAATAAAATTTTTGAGTAAATTTTCATCTGGACTTTTTCTTTTATTCTAAGTTAAAACATATCTTTTTTTATTTTTAATTTTTTTGTGGATGAAACTGTTTTTAATTTCATTTTTTTGACATATAGAATGAATAATAAGAATAGGAGTTTTAATTTTTAATAATATATGTATATTATCTGATTTTGTTTAGTTTTTAAGTCATAAAAAGTTTAATCAATATTATTTGGGCAAATTAGAATTAAAGAAAAATCAAAACATTAAATGAGTGGATTCTTGTATGTTTTAATTTAGAATTTATGATGTGATTTAATTTATAACTCAAAAATGATTTAATTTGTGATGTGATCATTTAATTCAATGCTCTAGTCACTGGCACGACAAGCACTGGAATCAAACATGGAATATTCCATGTTGATCCCATTATAATTGCAATTGCTTGTACAAAATTCATAAATTAATTTATCTTTGGCATTAGGTGTGGAGTTTCATTTATGTTTGGCATGTTGACTGGGAGGGTTATGAGGTATCAAATTAATTTATCTAATACTCAACATTTTTAAATACTAATGAATTGCGATGCCAAAAATTAATGGCAAAGTTTGAAGAGTTATATAATTTTCTTACATGTCTCATATTTTGGAATATATAAGATATATGGGGTTTAATTAATGCTAAATTTAAATTAAAAAATAATTTTAATTATTAAAAAATTATAATTAAATAACAAAATAGGGCTGCTTAGGGGTTCAGGTGGGTGAGTGTTATAAAAATAAATTATTAATAAATTTAAAATAAAATTTTAATTTTATATTTAATATTATTTCAAAAAAATTATGTTATTAATATTAATAATATAGTTAAATAATTTTAGTAGGATTAAATAAAATCATTTTGCACAATTGGGGTTTTAAATGTATAATCTTAATAAAATTAGATAATAATATATAATTTTAATTAAATTAATAATAATCATAATTAGGGTTTTAAATATGGTGTGGTCGGGGCTTTGGTTCACGGATTTGGTTAATTGTAAATTTAGAATAAAATTAAAATTTGTAAGATAATTTATATTAAATTTTTATCAAGTTATTAATATTACTATAAATTTGGTTGTTAAATAATTTTTTTAGGGCCAAATCAATATTTTCTTAATTAATTTTCATATTTTGACTTTAATTTTAATTAAAATAATTATTCACAAAAAATATTTGTGTATTAGTATTGTTCTAAGAATATAGCCTAATTTTCTAACTTTATTTTTTATTAAATCTCTTATCAGAAATTAAAATAATTTAATTTTTTAATTTTATTAATTATATATTATAAATTTAAAATATTAAATATATATTTTTAATTTTTTAATAATAATTGGTGGGTTTCAAGATTTAAGCAGGGTTTAACTTTAGGTTTAATGAAGATTAATCTTAACAAAATTATACAATAATACATAATTGAAATAAATAAAAACTTGTGGTATAGTCTAGTTTAATTGAAAAAATGATTAGTTTAACAATAAATAATATGTTTAAATATAACAGTTGAATATTCGATAATATAGTTGTCGAGTTAGTTATTTATTTAATACAATTTTAAAATTATAACTACAAATATAATGTTATTAATTATTTGGTTAAACTTTTGTTACTTGTTAAAAAATTTAAAGTTCTGTACATCTGAAAGTGTAATTATAAATTACATACTAAATGATGGTTTTATGAATTTTTAGGATAGTTTTTTTCGTCATACATATTATTTAATTTAAAATAAAAATTTCGTCGCATCGTAATTGGATTGATAATAGATGTAACCCAAAAAATGGTGGGATTACTAGAGAATTTTATGAGAGTGTCGATGAGTTCATTCAATTTGCGTCTACCCAAGAAAGTTTTATAAGATTAGAAGGAAAGTTAAAGTGTCATTGTATGAAATGCGAGTGTATAATGTTTAAATCAGTCAATGAGGTGAAAAGAGATATTTGTAAACATTGATTCATGAAAGGTTATTATTATTGGACGCATCATGGTGAAGAAGTGCCCGTTGTGCCTCATTCAGTTGTTGAAAATGAATATTATAGAGAAGACAATTTTAGGGATCAGTTTAATTCTTATGAACAGATGGTAATGGATGCGGCTGGGCCATCAAATATGCCATATATAATGCAAGAGACTGGTACTGGAAGTGGTTATTAGACTTACAATGTAGATGAAACACCGAATGAAAATGCGGCTGGGCCATCAAATGCGTCATATATAATGCAAGAGACTGGTACTGGAAGTGGTTATCAAACTTACAATGTAGATGAAGCACCAAATGAAAATGCACAAGCATTTTATGACATGTTATCTACTGCACAAGCTCCGTTGTATCCAAACTGCGAAGTAGAAAGTGAACTTTCTGCTGCAGTTAGAATGTTGAGTATAAAGTCTGATTACAACATTCCCGAAGGTGGATATAATGAAATCATGCAGTTTATGCATCAAACAATGCTAACTGGTAATCGGGTGCCAACTGATTTTTATCATACCAAGAAATTGGTTTCGCAGCTTGGCCTCGGTTATCAGAAGATTAATGGTTGTTCAAATTGGTGTATGTTGTACTACAAGGATGACGAATCCGGGATGAGTTGTAAGTTTTGCGGTCATCCTCGTTTTAAACTTGTAAGAAGTAGGAAAGAAAAATTTAAACAATTTTTTTATAAAAAAATATGGTATTTGCCTCTCATACTAAGACTGTAGAGAATATATACTTTTACGATTACAGCTGCGAGCATGAGATGGCATTATGAAAGTCAGAGGGAGCCCGGTGTTTTGTCTCACCCGTCTGACAGGGAAGCATGGAAACATTTTGATCAGAAATATCCTAACTTTGTCGTTGATTCTAGAAATGTGAAGCTTGGTCTTTGTGCAGATAGATTCACTCCATATGGTAATTTGGGTTGCCCATATTCTTGTTAGCCGGTTATTGTGACACCATATAACTTGCCTCCTAAATTATGTTTGAAGAGAGAGTTTCTTTTTTTGACTGTAATTATTTCAGGTCCATCAAATTCGAAAAACAAGATAGATGTGTTCTTATAGCTTTTAATTGATGAACTAAAATTGTTGTGGTACGAAAGTGTTATGACTTATGATATATCAACCAAAAATAATTTTTTCATGAAGGCTACTCTATTGTAGACCGTCAATGATTTTCCTACCTATGGAATGTTATCTGGTTGGATGACATCGGGTAGATCAGCGTGTCCATATTGTATGGAGAAAAGTAAAGCATTCAACCTCAAGTATGGTGGAAAGACGTTATTTTTTTACTGTCACAGACAATTTTTACCTATGGATCACGCCTTCCGGAGAAATACAAGTGCATTTAGAAAAAACAGAGTCGATAATTCTGCTCCACCACCACGATTAACTGGAGAGACCATTTTTCAGAGAGTCTGTAATTTTTTCTCTATCTTCCAGTTACAGGACTGTGCGATGCCTGGGTATGGTGTTGAGCACATTTGGACAAAACCAAGCATTTTCTAGGAATTGCCATATTAGAAAGATAATCTGATCCGACATAACTTAGATGTTATGCATATTGAGAAAAATAGTTTTGACAATCTTTTCAATACAGTTATGGATTTGAAAGGTAAAACTAAAGATAAGATCAAGACTAGAATGGACCTTAAAGAATATTGTAGGTGCAAAGAACTTAAACTAATAGACCGTGGTGGGGGCAAATATTAGAAACCTAAAGCCTAATACACGTTCACAAGGGAATAAAAGTTAAGTTTTTTTACGTGGATAAAAGAACTTAAGCTCCCTGATGGATATGCTTCCAGATTAGGTAAGTGTGTTAATATCAGAAATACAAAGTTAGTTGGGTTGAAAAGTCATGATTGCTATGTTCTCATGGAGCGATTATTTCCAACGGCATTTGCAGCATTACCAGATCGAATTTGGAATTCGGTCACTAAGTTATGCCAGTTTTTCAAAGATATTTGCTCAATAATATTGAGGATTGAACACCTAGATGTCATGGAACAAAATATACCCATCATTTTATGTAAATTAGAACGTGTATTTCCTCCCGGATGGTTTAACCCAATGAAGCATCTCCTAGTGCACTTAGTTTACGAAGCAAAGGTGGGGGGACCAGTACAAGACAGATGAATGTATCCGTTTGAAAGGTACGTCTAGTATAATTTGAATTGTTAATTTTTAACGATAATAAAATTCTTTTATATTGATGAGATTTTCGAATGATTTAGGTTTCTCAACACTTTAAAGAAGAAGGTCCGCAATAAAGCTCGTGTAAAAAGATCCATATGTGAGGCATATTTAATTAAGGAGACGTTCACATTTGGTTCATATTATTTTGCACCAAATGTTCCATCAAGAAGAACAAGAGTCCCTCGAAATGACGATGGGGGAGATTATTCATATCCACAAATTTCCGTGTTCAATTATCCAAGCCGTGTTGCCGGAGCAATGAAAATCAGGTGGATGGATGGGAAAGAGTTTGAAGCCGCCAAATTATATGTCTTGTTGAATACTTCGAAGGTCGAACCTTATATCGAGTAAGAATTAAAATTTAAATGAATATATTTATAAGTTTATTCTTGGTTCATATTAAATGATTGATATATCATTTAAATTTTTCAGCATGTACACCAATCTATTGCGCCAGCTATATTCAAATATCACTGACGCAGAAATAAACAAAAAAATCGAGAAACATTTTCCTAAGTGGTTCCATCGTCAAGTATGTTACTTCATATTAGATTATTTTTTAATTAAACTTTAAAAATACATTATGTGATTCAAATATTTTCTCAGGTTAAGTCGAATACTCAAGTTGTTACAGATCCATTAATTCAGAATATAGGATGGGGATCGACTCCAAACGTGCGGTATTGGCCAATGTATTTCGTGAACGGATATAAATTTCATACCGTCGAATGGAGTACTAGTAGATCTATCAAAAATTTTGGTATTTGCGTGCCTGGGACAGGGGTTGAATCCTTAGAGACCTATTATTACGGAAAAATTTTAGATATTATTGAATTGAAATATGCAGGCCTATCAATCAAAAGGATAGCTATGTTCAAATGTGAATGGTACGATCCAAGTCCCAGGGGAACCAAAATTCACGAAAAGTATGGTATTATCGAGATTCAATCATCAAGAAGATATAAGAAATATGATCCTTTCATTTTTGTTCAACAAGCTGAACAAGTGTATAACGCCTCGTACCCCAGCACTTGCCATGATAAACATGATTGGATGGTTGTTATTAAAACAAAGGCACGACCTAAAATAATGACTCCCGAGGCTAATATGGAAGAACCTTTCCAGGAGGATGAAATACCAAAACTCTCGCAAATTGATCAAACTGATGACTTTAGAGGTAGTTTACAAGATTTAGATGGGATAGTCGAGGAAATAGATATTTCAAATATTATTCAGCAAGAAGAAGATGATGATGCAGAGGAAAAATCTATATCAGAAGACGATGAAGAAGAGTTATTGTCTGATGACATAGATAGTGATGAATTTGTAGAAAAAGATTAATATATTTATGAATGCATGTGAATTTAAATATATATATTATGATATAATATCAATCATTTGTATTTTTTAATGTCTGTGACCTTGTACGTTTTATCGTGTTTTTTTGTTTCATGTAATTTCAAAAACAGATGTTAAGGCATTCATCTCCCGAACCAAGCAGGGGTAGGGGCAGTAGGGGTAGAAGAAGACGTCGATCTTATAAGAACACACCTTCCTTAGATCCTAGTAGTGCTGGTTCACAGTCTTCTCCTTCTGTTTCCACACATATAGTTCCGTCTACTCCTTTATATTCTCAGCCATCGCACTCACATATTTTCGTTCCCATACCTCAATTCCAACAACCATTCCCCTCTATGCCATATCCTATGGGTTATACTATAGTCCCACCCACATCCCACCCACCTAAGACTACACCACATTTTTTCCTCTATCTTAGGTCTACTTTTCATCCCATAGGAGGTTCATATCCATACTCATTTATGCCAACACCACATGCACATCCTTCGACATCTTTTCTTGAGCAGAATGTTGACCCGACTCCATCTGAGCCAATTAATACCGACTGAGCTGATCACCGAGTAGAGTTATCCTGCAATCAGAACTATGATCAGTGAGTATCTTAATTATATTCTTTTTAATTAATTGTTTGTGATTCTTTTACATATAAATGCAATTTCTTACATGATAAATATTGGTTTTATAGTTTTTTTCCCGAGGTTGGCTCACCAGGTGTACAGTCCAAGATTTGGAAGAGACGGTACACTGAAGCTTGGCTTTATTGGGATGACGTGCCTGAATTAACACAACGGATATGGCTAGACGAATTTAGCGTAAGTTTAATTGCAATTCTTAATTATAAAAAATTTCAATTTAAAATTGTATACATATTTATTCATTTTTAATTGTTTGTAGAAGGAGTTTAAGTGGCAACCCGATGAGAATGATCGTATATGGATCACTTGGAATAAATCTAGTTGGAGAAGTTTTAGAAATAATTTGAACAAAATTAAATAAGGTGTAGATAAGGGGGAATGGATGGATCCGATGGTGCGGCGAGCTTTACAGGCCAAGTGGGATGAAGATGAATACAAGAAGAGAGTAGAACAAAACAAAAAGAATTGCGCATCCGAGATTGGTGGGTTAATCCACACAAGTGGATCCATTCCTTTCACAAAGAGCCGAAGAAAAATGGTAATTAGTTTTTTTACTAATTAAATGTAAATTTTATAAATTTATATAATGGTTTATATTATTTTTTATTTATTTCATATATTTGTCATGCAGGCAAAGGAATTAGACCGCGAGCCCAATGAATTTGAGATTTTTAGGAGAACCCACACTCGAAAGAATGATCAAGGACAAGAAATGTGGGTTGATAATAGATCAAAGACCGTCGCAGTAATTGTATTTTGTACAATTTAATAAACATTATAATTTAATAATTTTTTTTAATTAGTTGACAACGTCAATATTTTAATTTATATAGGAGGCGTTCGAGAGATTATGTGTAGAGGCATCTTCAGCGTCAGCTGGTGGTAATGAGTCGTCCTCTCCACCTACAATCGACGAACGTCAGATTTTTTATCAAGTTGTTTCTGGTAGGAACAAGAAAGGTTGTGTCTACGGTCTCGGCTCTCAAGGTAGGCAGTCCTTCCCGGTTGGATCTAATAGCAGCTCTAGTGGTTCATATGGTTTGTCGACGGAATTAGAACAAATAAGATTAAGGGTCACCCATCTGAACGAGGAGTTACATTATGCTCAAACCATGGTCGTCCAAGTGAAAAATCAGCTGCAATCCAGTGAGTCTCGGATGAATGCGGAGGTAACAGAGGTGAGAAATGAGAATGTGCAGTTGTGTCAGTGGCAACAACAGATGATGGCGTGGCAAGAGCAGATGAATAGACAAATGATGGCGTTACAACCTGGCCCGTCTTATCAGTAATCTGGACCATCGATTCAACCAGGACCGACTAATCAGTTTTTTGATGATGAGGAACAAAATGATGATGATTCAACCAGCGAGTCTCGGATGAATGCGGAGGTGACAGAGGTGAGAAATAAGAATGTGCAGCTGTGTCAGTGGCAACAACAGATGATGGCATGGCAAGAGCAGATGAATAGACAAATGATGGCGTTACAACCTGGCCCGTCTTATCAGCAATCTGGACCATCGATTCAACCAAGACCGACTAATCAGTTTTTTGATGATGAGGAACAAAATGATGATGATTGTAACTGAATATTTATGAATTAATCAGTTTGACTTACAAATTCAGTTTTGTTATGAATTTTGATATGAATTTAGTTTGATTTAATATGAATTTTGATTTTTTTTAAAATAATATATTTTTAATTTATAATAATTAATTAAAATAAATTGTTAATTATCATTAATTTCATTTATATAGAAATTTTCTTTTAAATAAATATAAAAGATAAAAAAATTCGAATAATAATTAAATATGAATTCTTTTATAAATATATTTTTATTTATTGTAAATTTTTAAAATTTTATTTTTAATTTACTTTAATTTTTTTATCTATTAAAATTATTATAGAAAATAATTAAAAAAATTTAATGTTTTAAAATTTTTTATTTATATAAATTATTAATAATTTTAATTTACGTTTTAAATAATTTAAAATTTTTTATTTTTTATTTTTTATTTTTTATTTTAAAAAAGTTGCTGATTAGCGACGGGTTGTTACCCGTTGCTGAATCCATCACAAAACTCTTCCGTCGCTAAAATTTAGCGACGCCAACTTTAGCGACGAGTCGTCCCCCGTCGCTAAAAAGTTTAGTGACGGATTTTAATGTTTTAGCGACAGAAAATTTCGTCACTAAAACTTTGATTTTTTGTAGTGTTACACCTCAAGCAAAACTGTACGGTTTCGTTGTAGTCCTTTAAGAACTATCATTCGCTGTCGCTTCCACAAGTCTCACTCATTCTATAAGAACCATTCTCTAGGCCCTTATTAAGGCTGGTGATCACATCACTACTCAGGTGGTGCCTATCCGGCTCATAAGCATGCATCACATCTACCATATCCATTTCACACGTCGGGTAGCTCTTCCTTTGGAACTCAACTCTTTCTTTGAGGCAAACACAAATGCGACCATCTCATGATCCCACTTAGCATTGCCACACTAGACACCGAGGTTAATCTACCCCTCGAGCTTCATAATGCTCGTCTCATCACCAACTCACAAGATGACCACGAACCTAAATGCAATTCTTTAAATAGAACACACAGTCCATATTCAAGACATTACTTGCTTCTCTCTCTTTAGATCGTGTCTCTACAATACGATCCATCTTACTTTGGGTTGATTTCCTAGGCTTTCGGCCTCAATCAACAAGCTAGTGGCACACCTCGCACCTTAAACCATTAAAACTTGGACCCCATACAAGGTACAAACCCTACTATGATGTCCCAAATCTTAAGCATCTGATTGTCTCCCAGGCAGTCCACTATGATACTTTGGTCGACGAGCCTCCCATACCTCACCGCAAGCCATCCCTCAACCCTTTGCACGTGGGTCCCTAGATTCAAATATGTCACTGCAAATATCGAACCAATAGTGCTATCATGCTGCTAGGGTTCCTTGTCATATCTCTGCGATTCATATTGGTTGTACCACTGTTGCCTCATCAATTGACATAACTCATACGCCATTACTCGACAATCTTTGGTCTCTCATACTTGACCCAATCCCTTGGATCCTTGATCTACACATCTCATTTTCAAAGTTACTAAACTGTTCTTAAATTCGAACCTCGATGACTCACATCGTCGTTCACAATTCTAACTTTGACAGCTAGGTCATGCCACATCAGACTAACCATTCGTGACTCGATTATTCTCGATAACTACTAGTTATCCCATCATTCAACGTAAGGATTTCGACTAATGACCTTAAAACAACAGTCTCTAAATCTCATAGATCCCTAATCATGGTTACCAAATCAACCTTACATTCAAATCATATTATCAGAACCTAACTTTCATAGCTAGGTCATTCCGACCAGCTATTCTATCGCTTAACAAGGTTAAATCCTCAAATCAATAACCTCTAAATCTCAACTAATAATCCTTAAATCTCTAAGTAGGGATTTCATTCTATGAACCATTAGTCTATTTTTTCCTAAGCCTCCACTTGGGGTTTCTACTAATTAGCTCTAATTATATCAGATCCCCTCAAGTCTCCAAGTTGCTATTCCCTAAATCTCCAAATAGGGCTAAGCTATGAGAATCCTCAACTGAGATAATAGTTAATCTCCAAGTCAGACTTTTTCTAAGTCTCCAACTAAAATTTTGCTCTGATACCAACTGTAACGCCCCTCTTTTTCCAAGCGTTAAATAACTTAAGGAATTTCAGGGATATAACTTTTTTTTTAATATAAACTCAACATAAATCATTCCTTAATAATCTTTTTCTACCTTTTCAGCTTATTAAACTTAAAAAATGAATAAGTTAAGACAGGTAATCATCACATATGCGGAAGCTAAAATCAAAACCTAATATGGTACATAACCGAATTCGTTTTAATCATAACATAAGAATCTATACCATCATACCTTCAAATACTTAAATACATGGAGACTCGTTTCCAGATATGACAACTAAGCACCTCTGATACAATCAAATGATACCTCAACATAACCAATAAATACCTTAAACAACATTAAACAATATTACATGATCAATTTCTCATAACATTATTCAAATACATAATACACTTTATTCTACGAGATTGATCATCAAATGGAACATAAGTTCAAAATGACTAAAACATAACTGAATCTTCCTAAATAAGCAAAATATCGGAACAACATGTTGAATTTATCGGACACGTCATCACGTGCTGTCACATCTCAATCACTTCTTTGCCTAAACTACAAGTCCTATTTGGAACTTTTGAATGTTCCAGGGGTATAACCCAATTAAAAGATGAATCTTAAAGTGAGTGTTTAAAAACAAATACATTAATGCATGATGCAAATACATGAATAACATATGCCCCAGTGTAACTTCCCTATCCCTTTTGCCCGATACGGAACCCTCAGTAGTAATCCTAACTTGCTTTCGGGATACCCCCAAACGTTGTTCCATCATTACCCTTGGGGAATTACGGCTACACTATCAGGGTGGCATCTCAATCTCATGCACAAGTATCAATATGCCAATAATATCGTGCTATGTGAAAATAATCACCACTATCAATGCAATAATATATATACAGATATGACAAAATGTGTATAAATTACATATGATTTAGCAACCATTATAAATATCATGCTGAATATAGGCAAAACATAATATAAATAAATTTTGGGATAAAACAACTCAGCTTTAGATGTACTTATAATGCCTCAATTTGCATGCAAATTCTCAATTCTTGTGCCCACTTTAAATAATCACACTTATACTCAACCTTGAGCCTTAACGACCTATTGACTTAACCTCTCAAGTTTCCTCGGTATGCGTGTCTTGACCTCAAAACGCGTGCCTGGATAATTTCCTTGCCAAAATCTCTAAAAAATTAATAAAATATGATTTCCTATTTTTCCAAAATTTTCTAAGATTTTTCTCCATTTTTTTTCCTATTTTTCCTTTTTTTCTTTTTCTTTTTCTTTTCATTTCTTTTTCTTTCTTTCTTCTTTTTTTCTTCTCCTTCTTCTTCATCCCTTACTCATTCTACGCGCGAACGACCTCACGACCACTGCCGTCTGCGTGCATCAGCCACCGACCGTTGCCGCCCTTACCGGCCGCCACTCCGTCCACTACTGCTTTGCCAAACTACCACCGTGTTACCGCCCCTGCTTGCCATTATCGCAATGGTTGCCGCTGCACAGTAGCTTGAAGCTGCTACCGCCATAGCTGAAATCTACCACTCCAAGCCACCTCCTGCTGCCTGCCGTTCGCAGCCACCCCCTGTTGTTGCTCAAGCTTACTGTATGTTGTCATGGCCGCTTTAAGCTTGCAACTATGGTTGTTACTTGTTGTGCAGCCAACTCCTGTCATCCTTGCGACTGCCTCTAGCCACCAACATTGCTCCCAACTCTCTCACGATCTCCTTCAATCTCTCTCTTCCCCCTCTCGACCAACTCTATGTTTCTTCATTTTTATTTCTTTCCTCTAATTACTTCCACCTCTTCCTCCTATTTATAGAAAACCCACCACTTTACCTGCCTTGGACACCACTCTCTCTCCCGACATTTCTCTTAAATTCTATGGAATCACTCAGCCCAATGCCCTCAAATGCTGCAAAACTTACCCCCATGTCTCATGCGCATACCTATATATAGATGTGTGTAAATTACACATTTAAATCCCATATTTCATCCTTATTTCATTTGCGTAATTCTCTAATTACAATTACACCCTCAAATATCAAATTAATTTACATTACGATACTTAAAACACAAAGTTAATAACTCCAAGGTTACTCAATAAGGACAATTTCGTCCTTAAGCTCTCACAGGACCTTTGTTTCATCCTGAAATCACTTCAGGGTTGATCCTTACAAAAAACTGAAACACCTTCAAGGTTTCATTGAGTTTTTGGAGGTCCCTTACGACAATTCGATTTTTCAGCCTAAATCATAGCTGTATTTTAGCTGTACCGAAAATCGTTTCCGATCTAATTTCTTTCAATACCATAAATCACGTCTCAAAATGCTCTCCAATACCATATCGTTTTTTTTAGATATCTCGATTCCAGGGCACTCCCTACAGTTGATTTAATCATTTTTTCAAGCTATTTTGATACCAATCTTCCCCGAATTT
Source organism: Diospyros lotus (assembly GCF_014633365.1). Lineage (NCBI taxonomy): Eukaryota > Viridiplantae > Streptophyta > Magnoliopsida > Ericales > Ebenaceae > Diospyros > Diospyros lotus. Next base: position 17,333,137 of record NC_068339.1, on the reverse strand, counting down.
ACTTGAAAACTTCACTTACAGCTCATGGTAAATTACACTTGAATTCTTTGGGAATTCTATGGTATTACACAAATGATCCACATTAGGCTATTGTACATTTGTAAGAGGAAAGTTAGTCATATGAAGAAGTAAAAAAACAAAGTATGGTTGCGAGATCAAGTACCGAGGCAAAGTTTAGAGTTATGGCTCATGAAGTATGTGAACTTTTATTACTATGGATTATTTTAAATGACCTCAAGATCAAATTGGAAGGGACATTAAAACTATACTATGATAATAAGTTTACTATCAGTATTATTCACAATCCAGTCTAGTATGATCGCACCAAACATATAGAGGTCAATAGACATTTCATGAAGAAAAAATTGGACAGTGGCTTAATAACTACTCCTTATATGCCAATTGAAAACTAGTTAGCAAACATCCTAACCAAATGTCTTCCATCAGCAAGATTTCAGGAGATTATATGCAAGTTAGGAATTGTCAACATATATTTTCTTGCAAGATTATATGCAAGTTTGAGAGGGAGTGTTGAAGAATTAATCATCAATCTAGTTGGAATTCATCCCAATCAATTTCTCGTGATCATGGAATTGAGCGTGGGATTGGTTTCCATGTTTATTGTTTGACTTTTTTTTGTACAAATTTGATTATGCTTATTTTCCTCATTGTTTTCTTTCTGTAATCTTTCCTACTTTGTAAATCTCTACTTGTACATATAGGGTGATTAGCCCTATTGTATACAAGAATATTACAGTTCTTACGTTACAATTGCACTAATTAATCAAGCACAAAATTTTCCAGGACAACAATACTGCTTTATAAACTCAGCTTGCAAGGAACACAAAAATCTAGGAAAGAAATAATTAACAGGATATTACAAAAGTTTGAATTTGGTGACAAGGTTCTTGGCTAATTAATAGTAAAAACCTTTCGGCAATCAAGACTCTCTCCATGGAATAGAATAGCGTGAAAATTATATTTATGTCCCTGAATTTTTATATTTTTCTTCTAGTAAAACTCTAAACTTTACGTGATTTTAAATGTGTCCCTAAACTTTGGCCAAAAGCATATCACTGAACTTTTACATTTTTTTCTTGTGGAACCCTAAATTTTTTGTAGTTCCAGATGTGTCCCTAAACTTTATAAAATCACTTATTTAAATACTTGACTAATAAGTAAATAGGAGCACATTTTAGGTGTTTAAATGAGTAATTTTCCATAGTTCAGGGGCACATTTAAAATTATAAAAAGTTTAGGGTTCTACAAGAAAAAAATATAAAAGTTTAGACGTATAAATATGCTTTTGGTCAAAGTTCAAAGGACATTTGAAATCTCGAAAAATTTAGAATTTCACAAGAAAAAAGAAAACATAAAAGTTTAGGAACATAAATATGTTTTTTTTTGCCAATAGAATAAAGTTGGATCATTTGGTTTTCTTCCATGCTGAGTACAAAGTGGTAAGTCCATGAAATTCTGATGGAACAATAAAATGCCGCATGAGATAGGAAACTGTGAAGGTTCATAGGAGCGAGGAATTCTCATAATAAACTTACGTAGTAATTCTGAGCATCATAAGTGAAAAAAAAAAAAAAATACAGAAAGTCTGCTGTATACATGTATATACTGGAATGATTTTTGAAAGGAAAAAAGAGAAGACAGATGTGGGCAATGTTAACGCAAAGGTTCATGCAGGTTAAATAGAATAACTAAATTCAACAATCAGTGAACCACTATAAAAACTAAAGATTATTGTTGGTGAAAATATCATGCAATCTAGTATCATAATATACTAGAAAAGATTATAATACAACATCAGTGAGACTTTATAGTTGATAAAACCAGAAGTCAGTAAATTTACACCCCCCCGTGAGAATTTATGAGTAAAAAGAAAAGCCCAAGTAAACCTACTACCATCAAGTTCCTTGTGCTGGCTTAAGCTGTCCCAACTGCTCTGCAAGATAATTTACACTTCTTATATTCAACCAAAATTTTCCATGATCACTGTCGCTCTTTCTGCCATCAAGGTCTTTCTCGTCTGATTGATCTTCTTTAGCATCAGTAGAACCAGGATTCTCAGTCAGAAACTGTTCCCAGAACATATCATTGACACCAGATGGTACAGTGGTTACAGGTTTATCTGCCTTGTCTTCTAAAGCAGCAACCTCAGGGAGTACAGGAGCAGCAGGCTCAGAATTCATGTCTATTCCAGAAGTTTTGGACCCAAAATTAACATTAAACTCCATGCAAGATGGACTACCTGCACAATCTTTAGATTTGTCCACCTCCAAGATTGATGTTTGTTGCATGGAAGCTTGACCAATATCATGTATTACATTTTCCCAAAACTTCAAGGAAGACTCCAACTGCTCAAACAACTCCTTGTTTAACATTGAAAAGGAATTAGCACTTGAGTTTTCACCGGTCACCATTTGAGAAGTTCCAATTTGAATATCTCCACCGCTTCCTTTGTCATGTAAATAATTGTTTGTCAGCAGCCTTCTCTTTCTTTCATGTGCATCTGACACTGGCACAAAATCAAATACAACCCCTGGTTTCTGCAAGGTGTGAGCCAGAGAAGAAAACATATTTTTGTGCAATTGGTCCACATGCCGAAAAGATTCAGTCAAAAAGCGTATTTGCAGATCAATACATTGTTCCTCCTGTTTATGCCTCTGTAACTCCAAAATAAGTGATTCTTTATCACATTTTAGCCTCTCAATTTCATCCTTGTACCCCTGTCTTTCTGATTCAGTTAATGAAGAACAGCTTCCTTGCCCTTGGTTGTTTTGGGAGGAATGACTGTGAACTGGCTTGCGTCTGTGAATGTTCTTCAAAAGCTCTGGCTGCCCTCTTATAAAACCCTCATTTGCAAATTCCCACTGTTCTGGATCAATTTTCCTAAAACCCTGGCCATCAAAAAAGAAAATATGAAAAAGAGAAAAAAGAAGTACCAAATTACACGGTACTATTTGAAAAATACTGAACATCAACTGGCTTACATATGTGTTGAGCTGCCTTATAAAGCTTGAGAAGTTATTGTGCTTGAAGTATCTGGGTAGCACATCTCTTCCAAATTCTAGTGGATTCCGCACAACAAAGCTTTTGCCACTTTGACTCCAGGAGACAATGGAGTCAGTGGAAGGACCATCCACCATCTCATAAGTCTTGGCGAGGAAAGGAGGCAGCGCACTTGAACTGCATTGATCATCCATTGAATATCAAAACCAGAACAACTTTCAATTCAGAACCAAAAGCAGACCAACCACCTCCAGGACCGAACCAGCATGCAAGTCGTTGACTTCATTCCTCAAGTTTCACAATCCGTATAAATTTGAATCTTTTTTACCTTCCAACAACTTCCCAGAGAATGCTTTGATACAGAAATACCACAACATTCAAATGTTGCTCAGAACAATCATATACCCAAGTTTGAGTATATTACCAAAATGATCAGAAAGTGCAGAGAATAATCAAATTCTCAAGATACATATCATGAATATCCAGGAAACAACACACTCCTCTCCATATGGCTCAATTCCACATAAACTGCTGAAAATCGTCAACGCCCTTATATCCAAATTCACTAAAACAACTCATGAATCTCCTCATATACTCAAGCTCCCCAATTAAATCCACAAATCCTTTATTACTAGTCGCAATTCTCACAAAAGTCAACAGAATCAGAACCTTTTTCTAGGCCAAATCACTCTATATCCGCCGTGAAAAAGGTTACCCAAAAGGAAAAACATTTCCCATTCAAAATCAATCCAGCAAAAGGTCTTCACGAAACAGTCCCTTCTATTCATACCAAAACAAGAAAAAACATACCGTTCATAATCTCTCTGTGCGTGTGTTTACATAAGAGTAGAACTCAGACATCAAAGTCGTTAAAAAAGTATACTTTTTATCGGAAACTTGAAGCAAAAGCATTAGACTTTAACACCACATATCCAACCGTACATAGAAATATTAATTGTATGTTTTCACGACTGCGTACAACGCATGTTACGAAAAGAATACTTCCAAGTGTTGGGGCTTTTACCTGAGACTGAGAGAGAAATTAAGGCGTGGAAGCTTCAACCCTGCCGTATTGGGATCAGTGTGAATCGAATTCTTGAGGTTTCTCTATGGTTTTACAAAAGCGGAACCCAAATTTCAAAAAATAGAAAAACAAAATAAAAAAGAAACCTTAAAACTTCTTTTCCAGGCTCTACAAGAATATCACCGCAACCGCCAACCAGCTTTCAGTTTCAGCTTTTAAAATATCCAATTTTAGTACAAGCTTGCGGATTGACCAGAACTTCTTCAACCCTCGTGGCATAATTATTCTAGTTCACTTTTTCAAATCATAATGTTATTTGTCCTTATTTAATTTTATGATATTTAATTTTGACATTCATAATATTTTCAGTTTTTATTTAATAAATTAATAACACTTTTTCACAAATCATCAATTGCTTTTCGAGAATTATAATACTTTAAAAGGCATTTATAATTTTGTGAATGTCAAAAGTTACATACAAATAGCATTACTGTTTTTTAAATCAAATATCAGGTTAAATGGTTTTTTTTTTTTTTTTTTTTGCTAAAATACTATTATTTTTAAATAATATTACCTAATTAGTGTTAGGACAAACTTATTTATCAAAAAAGCAGCGGGACTATTATTACCTTGCATACCACATAGCAAGGTGGCCCGTGTAGCTAGTCCATGTAGAAAAACACATTAATTAGGAAGATTTTTTTTTTTTTTTTTTCATTTTCTAAAAGAAATGCTCTTAGTTTTATACTAGTAAAGTACATATTGCTACCACGCATATAAAGCTCTTTCTAATTATGTTGAGAAATGATCTTTTTAAGTACGTTTTTAATTGTATGCTCCTTTTAACTAAAAATGCTTGCTTAAGTTAGAATGCAATTTTCTTCCTCAATTCCCAAACCATAGAAACACAACTACAATATGCGAACAATGACTAGCAACTGGTATTCGAACAACTAGACCCTTCTCTAGGGTTTTTCCTCACGAACCCTAGGTCTCCTGTTAGAAGATTCAACAATTCTAAAGTATACCACAATTTTTTGGTCCATTGCTATCTGAATTGATTTGCTTGTTTAAGGTTTCATATGTTGTATACATTGGCTATTGACACGTATATATACATATGCTATACACATTATGTATATATATGTGGTTGTTTGTACATATGCATATATATACATGTATATTTAGATCATATATATGGCCACATACATGAATATATACATATATGTTGATTTACATATATGTATTGGAATAAGAATGCATAAATATGTATATAAGCATATAAATAAATATATGTACTTATATCTTGTATCATGTATGCATGTATTATGTATAAATTCACATACATGTATATATATGAATATATGCATATTTGGATGAACAAATATATGATCAAATATTATGATCACATATACGCATGTGTGTGTTCATTTATACATATATAATATATTATGTATTGTCAATTTTTGTGCTAGATATAGAGACTCAAACATTAAGGGGTTGTGTGTTATTAAAATGGACATTGGGAGCATTTGTCCAATCTATGTTAGGGAGAACTAAAAAATGTTCAAGATAAGGAGAGGAAGGACATATGAAGAACTATTCCGATTAACATATGACAAGATAGGGGATTGACTTGGAGTTGGAAGAAGTCACGATGGTATCAACATTGACTCAACATGAAGGGACTTTTGGGGATATGACAATAGAGGATGATTATTTGTTGGAGATAGCTATTGAGGTCTACAACAAAATGTCTTCTAAGTTTCTACGCATCTCCTTGAATAAGAAAGCATAGCAACCTATGAGGAGGTCAAGGATTATACAAACAAAAAGTTTCCCAACAATGCATACCACAACTAATGTGTCATTTTATACCTCAAACATCACTCCTATATAGCCATGTGATAGTAGATCACTTACCATAAGTATTTTGGGGGATTTACATTTTGTGAGGCTCATGGCAACTGCAATTTGTGCATGTTGAGTGGCATGGAAATTAAGGCTGGTAGAAGTTGTCATGAAGACAATGATGCATAATATAATGTGGAGGAGATAGTACACTACGAAGATGATTCCTTCTTAAAAAGGGTGTGGATGCTATGTTAATGGCCTCATGTTATGACAATGAGCTAGTGTAGAAGGATGTGAATTTGGGGGTAGATCATACCTATGAGTTTGGTCATGCGAATAAGTCGGGCATAGGGTTGGGAGTTGAGCATCACAATACTTGTCAAGCCGTTGAATTCTTGACAGATGATTGGGTTCACAAGGCTAGAAAGAGCAACGAGATGGAAGTGGGTCAAATTCATATTCACCTTAAAATCGAAGTCTTTGAAAGGAATTAAAGTTCGAGGACAAGCAACAAGTTTTGCATGTCGTAAAGACATATCTTGTGTGAGATCATCGAACATATGTCATCATGCACTCAAAGAGTACGTGATACGTAAAGTGAAAATAGTTTGATACATGCCCTTAGAGATCGCACACGTGTTGGAATGCAGTAATGAGTAGTGATCTTGCCAATTAGGTTTTGGTTACCTTACTCATGTAATGAATGGCTTGGTGTTGAAGGAAAAAAAAATCTATATGCGTGTGATGCAATAACACGCCCTTGAAAGGTTTGAGTACCAAGTGAACTACTAAAAGGCATGGGGTGAAAAATAAAGGACAATTGCATTGATATTTGGTAATTGAGAGGAATCTCACAATGAGTTACAACCTATGATGCAAGTCATTTGTAGAGCAAACTTGAGTATTATTTTTCATACCTATTGTCAAGTGTTGTTTACTTTTCTCTAATGTTATAGTCATTTAATTTATTATATTAATGGGTTTTCACATTATTAGCGAGAACAAAGGAACTCTTTTGATTGCATTGGTTGTTGATGGGAATAATATATTGGTATCCTTGGCATTTAGCTTATAACTACAAATAATAATAATAATAATAATCATCATCATCATTTTTAGCGATGAAATTTAGAGACAATTTATTTTTGTCTCTAACAAAGACGAATCTTGAAAGGGAACTAAAAAAGCCTTTAGAGACAACTTTAGAGATGAAAAACTTTAGTCTCTAAATCAGAGATTGCATATTTCTATCTCTGAATTAAAGATGAAAATTTTTCATCTCTGAAACTCTTTTTCCTTCAAAGACGGAATTTTTCCATCTCTAAATGTTCCACATCTTCAAAGAAGAAAAAAATTTCCATCTCTAATTTTGTTTCCATAAGAGACAAAATTATTTTTGTCTCTAATTGCTATGTCAGTCAAAGACAAATGTTAGAGATGGAATTTAGCGACAAAAAAATCAGTCTCTAAATATTGTATATTTGTTATGCTCGATCCTTTTCTTCCTCCTACATTTTGGTAAGGTGCAAAATCCCCAAGGATCGACTACCGATCCAACCTGATCCATCCTTGTCATTAGCTACCCCCATCGTCGCTCATCGGCATGTGTTGCCCACCATAATTGTCACCATCTCGATCGTTCTTACCATTCATTGTCTGCCATCTACTGCCATCAACTATCTTTGTCATCACCATCTTCGCTATAAACACAAGTATAAAATATATATATATATATATATGTATGTGTGTGTATTGTATGTGTTAAATATTGTATATATGTGTATATTGTAATATATTATGTGTATATATATGTGTGCATATTGTAGGATATTATATATGTATATTGTATGCATCTAGGATTCAATTTAACATAACTTCTTAGCTAACATTTGAATTTATTCTGTTAAGCTGGCTATTTGGACATGTTACTCTTGGTCATTTAACCATGTGCAATTACAACACTATGGTTAACCACTATGGTCATTTAAATTGACCGTTATGGTTGTTGATAACATTTTATTTATTTTATTTTATTTTTAGAATCAAATTTAATGGAAATCTCTTAGCATAAAAGGATGATGGATAATAGGTTAACTGTTAATCAACATTTGGCTAATGAATTTGTTGATGGGGTTAGAGAGCTAATAAATTTTGCATGTGCTCAAGATCACTTTTAGAGGTTAGGAAAGTTGAGATGTTCTTGTTTAAAATGCAAATATAAGAAATTCAAATTGGTTGATGAGGTGATGGAAGATTTATGTTGGAATGGGTTTATGAAGAAATATTATTATTAGACTAATTATAGAGAATCAATGCCCCCTTTTCCGTCAATAGTATTTGAAAATTCATACTCCAAGCATGGTAGACATAGAGAAGAATTTAATCTTTATGAGCAAATGGTCATGCATGCTGCAAGACCAAGAATTGTTCAACATATTGAGTAACATGGTTTAGAAAATGGACATAATGTGACACGAGATCCCAATCCAAATGCAAAAAATATCTTTAAGATATTATTAGCTACACCAGCTCCATTGTGGGAAGTAAAAATTATCTGAGTTATCTATGACAATTGAGAGTTTTAAGTCTCAAAAGTGATTATAATATGCTCAAGGGTTGCTTTAATTGCATAGTACAAATGATAGGTGATGTGTTGTCTAGTGGTAACTATATGCCCACTAATTTATACCGTGCAAAAAAAAAAAAATCAGTGAAAAAATTAAGGTTAGAGTGTATAAAGATTTATTGTTGTCCTAATGATTTCATATTGTTTTACAAAGATAATGAGAATGAGAGAAGTTGTAAAATTTGTGGGAATAAATGTTTTAAACAAACCAGTAAAAGAGATCAAAGCAAAAACATAGCCCCGAAAAAGGTTTGGTCTTTCCTACTTGTGCCAAGGCTACAAAGACTTTATTCTTCAATGGCTACAACTAGTCTAGTCACATAGATGGTATCGTGAGAACACCCAAGATAAAAATCAATCATTTTTGGCAAATTTGAGCCAATTCTAGAGATGAAAATGGATTCTTCTCTAAAATTCGAATTGAAGTTTACAGATGGAATTAATTTCAATCTCTAAAAGTAAAATTTTCTATCTCTAATTTGGTTCTATCATTGATTTCAAAACCAAATTAGAGATAGATTTTTTTTTCTTTTTGAGATGGAAAAAATTCCATCTCTAATTGGTTAGCGATGACCCTTTTAGAGATGAAAAAATTTTCTACTCTAATTTCGTCTTTAAACCTTTAAAGACGAAATTTTACTATTTAGAACGAATTTCTCATCTCTAAAAATAACTTTTGTTTTTGTTTTGTAGTTTGTAGAGAGCGAGAACAATAGAAGGGCATGGTTCCTTAGCAATTTGAGTTGGTTGGTTGTTAAGGAGCATAATGATATTTGTTTAATCTCTAATAGGCATGCGAACATACTTAATGAAGTGGAGAACTCACAAAATGGGTGGTGTGTGCCGATAGGACATCATCTATACTACCTACGTTATTTTCTCAACAACTTCATAACATATTTCAAGAATAAAAAGCTAAAATAATTTATATACCACACTATAACTGAAAAGCAATTATGAAAATTTGAGTTATTTATGAAGATATTAGAGACAAACTATGCAAAAGCATTTGAATGGATAAACCAATTCCCAATAGAAAGGTGGTTGAAGACACACGGAGGATCATTGTTGGGGACACATGAACACTAACTTGTCAAAGGCCATTAATAGTGTGCCTAAACGTTCAAGAAACTTACCTATAGATGTACTTATTGATTTGATATATATTGTGTGGTAAAAAAATTTCTCACAAGTTCTAAAATGGCCTAATTGATAAAGTGCATGACCATGATTTTGTCCCATGGTTGCAAACAATTTTAAAGAATTACAATTGCAAGTCCAACTACCACAATCGCAATCCCCTATGAAAGCCCTTATTCACCCATCATTTGTTCAGGACCAATTTCTTGGACTTACATATCATAATTCTCCTAATTAAGCCATGCTCTAAGAGGAACCTATGGAGACACATCCCCCACCTGCATTACCCTATAGCAATGCAACTCACTTGTCTAGGCCCACTTCCTTCCGAGGGGGAGGGGTGTAGCATCCCGGTATTTTGAGGAGAGAATGAGTTCTGGAATTATTATGATTTAATTAATATTTGTGATCTAGAGAAATCTAAAAGAAAATATTAAATTTATTACATTTTTGAATAGGGAAGTGATCGAAAATTTGTAAAGTTTTAGAACCTAAGTTAGTATTTAATGTTCAAGGTGAATGAACTATTAATATATTTATATATAAAATAAAATAATTAAATGAAGGAACCGGTAGCAATTTAGAAGGAGGTGGCCATGTGTAATCGTATGTATCTGTACATAATGATGTAACATATAATATCTTATGTTAATGTATTATATTAACATCATATATTATATTAAGTTAGTAAATATATTGTGTGTTATAAGCAGGGAATGCCATATCAAGCATTATATATATATATATATATAAATGTAATGGTGTGTGTGTGTGGAACGCGTGGCAACGGCCTAAGCCTCAATTTCATTCTACTTTTGGAGGAAATTTCATGTCCAAGGCTTTACTTTCTCCTGGGAATTGTCAATGAGCTAGAAAGCATCTGGAGTCCTCTCTCTCTCTCGTTTAATTGCAGAAAGCACGCTGGGCGTGCATCTCCCTTAGGGCCTCTATTCCGTTTTCTTCTTTCTCTTCTCCTCTCCTTCTCATCTTCTTTTACTATCTTCCAATCTTGTTCTACCAATTTAGTATGGATATATATAATAAACCTATTATATGTAAAATAGGTGCTGAGATGAAGGAGAGGGCAGCTACATGAGGTAGCCGCATGAGCCATTCTATGCATTCGTTTCTTCCTTTTTCTAGTATAAGAGTAGCAGCGAGTTGGAGCTTTAGTTCCTCGAGTCTTCTTCTAAGTACGGTAAAGAAGTTAAGCCAAGTTCCTAATTCTCTCTTCATGAGCTTTAATTCCTTTACAAGTCCTTGCCATTATTCATGTTTTATTCCTTCCCTTGCAGTTATTTGGTTGCACGTATTAATTGTGTAATTGCGCGTGGCAACCATTTTTATCATAGGTGTAATATTTCTTGCTAACCGTCACGAGGCTTTGTATCGCCCCATTTCTTTGAAAATGATGCTGCACCTGGTTGGGTTAGGTTCCAGAAGGGTGTGTGTGTGTTCCGATTGTAGATCTTGGGTCTTTGTGTGTAGGATTATTATTTATTTAATTACAGTTGATGTTGACAATGTGTGTCGGGGTTGGGTTGCATTCATTGGGGACACATGCTTTGTGTGTGAAGGGGTGCGTGAGCATTAGTATGACCCGGTTGGTCTAAGAGCCAACTTGGGTATACTAGGTGAGCATATACATTTAGAATATTTCGCATGTGTGTATTCCTATGTGGGCGTAGCATGGCCTGATGTTTGGTTTATGGGGGCATTGCCATCACATTTATGCTGCAGAAGCCATTGCATTTCTTATGTGTTACATTGCATGGTTCTATGCGCGCGATGATTCTGGTTTCTTGAGGTACCTCTTTCGAACGGGAGTATCGATCCGAGGTTTTTATCACAAATGGGAGGACCGTTTAGTTTCAAGCGGGAGTATTGACCTAAGGTTAACATTACACATAGAAGAATCATTCTGTTTCAGGCGGGAGTACTGACCTGAGGTTATATTTGGCTCGTGGTTTCTTGCTTGCTAGTTCATGGCAGTTGCAGGTTTGTTGGGGACTTGGGTGCCGGTATCTTCTGTGTGGGCCCAAAGGACCATTATGCGCATGTTTATTTATACGATTTTCATTTGAATTGTGGTTCATGTTGTGCATGTGTATGCCTTGGGCACGGCGGTGCGGGTTGTTACTTGTTTACATGTGGTGTGCGAGTGGTTTGGGGGTTATATCTTCAACTATACTAGCCTTGTTTTTTGTTATAATTGCTGAGTCTTGTAACTCACTCTTGTTTTACCATCATTCTAGGCAAAGGAAAAGCCAAGGTCGAGGGCCAGGGTGGCGGCACGTAAGTTGACTAGATAGAACGGTGTACAGGGAAATCCCAGTCATTCGAGTCCTGTGGCGTCTAGAGTCTCTGGGAGTGTCAGAAACTTATTTTGTCTTTTCTTTTGTGATATGCCAATATGGACTTTGTATATATGGGCCATGTAACTGCGGGGGTAGCGGTTGGCTATGTATGTATGTATGCATTTTGCGGCTTCGTTTCCGTTATGTCAGGTTTCGTTTGTGCTTGCCGCGTGGATGTTTTGTTCATGTCTGCTTTTTTGCCACTGCGTGACGACCTTCTTACGGATCCCCTATGCTAGCGGGAGCTCTGGGAGGCGAGTCGTTACAAAGGGTTTCTTCTATAGGCCCTTTTGAGCTTAACCTTGGGATAACACCATGAACGGGGGAAACGCATCACCTGTTCTCAAGAAAAAGCACCACACCACACCCTCGCACACAGGTGTCATGTGTCCCTATCCCTCTTTGATTTCTATTAATAGTCTATAACTCTTTAGTTTTGGGGAGGGAATGAGAAACAGTGGTAGAAAGGTGGAAAATGAGCAATAAAATCTACACACATGTAATACCCCGAGAGCCCAATGTCAAGTCTAAGAAGGGACTCTAGAGAAGCTAGTATATATATCGAGGATACTAAGGAAGAAAATAATACTAGTTGGATACCTTTTGAGCTGAATATGGATAAAGAACTCCGGGTTAAGTGTGCTTAAGCTAGGGTAGCTCAAGGATGGGTGACCCCTGAGAAGTTCGCGTAGGCCCATCAGGGTAAGTTGATCCGGTCCTTTTTATTGCTCGATGCAGGATGTTACAGGTGGTATCAAAGTTGGCCCTTGAAGAAGGCAGTTCAATGAGGACGGGGAGTGGCGCTAAGGCTTGAACAAGGAGCAGCTCCTGGCAGGCTTCTAGGATGGTAGCCCCCAAAGGGGAAAAGATCTAGGATCAGTTGTAAGGTCACATGACAAGGACATCATGTGCTCAAGGAGGGAGAATGTAATACCCCAAGAGCCCAATGTCAGGCCTGAGAAGGAACTCTAGAGAAACTAGTATATATATCAAGGATAGTAAGGAAGGAAACAGCACTAGCTGGATACCTTTTTGTGCTGAATGTGGATAAAGAATTCTCAAGTTAAGCGTGTTTGAGCTAGCGTAGCTCAAGGATGGGTGACCCCTGAGAAGTTCACGTAGGCTCATCAAAGTAAATTGATCTAGTCATTTCTATCGCTTGATGCAGAATTTTACACAACACAAGGCTAATACATTTCCACCAACATCTAAAAAATAAGTGACATTAATGATTTTGATGTTATATGCACATAAATATGTTACGCGAACTTATTCCTAACAATTGTAGTACGCAACTTGACAACTAGATTGCAGCAAACTTCACTTCTTGGTTTAAAGAATATATAAGTTGCATTATTCTCATATGTTTCTATTTTTCCATCTTCCAATATGTAAATGTAATTAGCAGGCATTTTATGATTCTAGGTTTTTAATCCAAAACATAGGGTTGAAGACCCTTTTCTAAGGAGTTTGGCATGGGGGCATTAAATATGGTTGCGACAGATGTTTTGGTTTTGATTATGCAAAAACTATTTGTCTTATATGTTATCTAATACCTTGTCTCAAGCAAAAAAAATCAATTTCAAACCAAAAATAAAATTTCATTCAAACAACTTATTTCTTTGCCACAATTTCTTAATAGAGATTAGAAAAACAAAATAATTTGTCTCAAATATATCTTCCAAAAAGTTTTTCAAAAATTGATTCTTTTAAAATCAACAACTTTGGAGAATAAAAAGTAAATTTTTTAAAATCAAGAGACAAGTTGCCGACCGGTTATATAAAACGATCGACTGTTTTGTCATGTGTTGTCGATCGGCCATCATATGCTATCGACCAGTTGAATTGAGTGTTCTCAATTGTTTGCTGTCGACCGCTCCTACATCAGGAGCTATCAACTGTTCTTAAGAAACGGTTGACCGCCTTGATTCACATGTTGACTGTTGTTTAGACTTTTGAACTAACCGGTCGACTGATTTATTAAACTTGTCGACTGTTCCTATAGCAGAAAGTTCCAACGGCTAGTTCGTCCACCCATCCAAAGTGCTCTTTCCACTTTCAACGACTATATTCTCACAAGATCTCATCATGCACTATAAATTGAGGATAGATGGATGATTCAAGATGCCCAATTGATCTTATTACAAGCTCTCAAGTGCTTATTCATTTTTGTACTTGATTGCTTATTCATTTTTCTCTCCAAGACTTTGTATTCACTTTGTATAATTTTATTTCAAGTCTTGCATTCATTCTTGAGGGAAATTGTAACTAAGAGTATATACTCTTAAATCCTCTCTTCTGACTAGAGGAGCTACTTGTGTTTGAGTAAAAGGTTTGATTTTCCTATCTTGTTTTGCTAGAGGACCTACATTTGTTTGTAGGATGATTATTTTTTCCTAACTTGTTTCTAAAGGGCTTACTTATCAAGGCAAAATGTTATACATTTTTAGCTTGTTGCTAGAGGGTCTATTTGGAAAGATAAGAGGATTATAGTGAATTGCTTGAAAAATTCTTAGTGGACAATTAAGGGAGTGGATTAGGTTTTTTTTAAACCGCACCACTATAAATCATTGTGTACCTCTTTCAATTGTGTTCATTGTTTCATTCATTACTCTAAGCATTTCATTAATCCTCACTTGCATTAAAATCTCATTTTTCATAAAAAGCAATTCAAGTTTTCAAACAAATTTTTAAACAATCCAATTCAACCCCCTATTGGGTATTGGTGTCATTGCTATACAATTATATCAACGACATAGTCTATGTACTTTCTAAATGGCTATAAGTTTCATACAAAAGACTGGAGTGAGGGGATGTCTACTTCTAAATATGGTGTGTGCGTTAGAGGTTCAGACTGTGGGCAATCAAAGAATTAATTTTATGGAATATTAAATGATGTTGTAGAATTGAAGTATACTAGATAGCCTATAAAAAAATTAGTTTTATTCAAATGTCAATGGTTTGATCCAATTCCTAATCAAGGGACAAGGATTAATAAAAATTATAGGATTATTGAGGTAAAAGCAAACAGGAGATATAAGTCGTACGATTTGTGTTATACTTACAGAACAAGTTTATTATACACCTATCTTAAAAGCCATCAAAGGTGGTTATGTGTTGTCAAGACAAAATCCCAAAATATAGTTAATGCTCCATATGTTACAAATGATGAAATCAAATAACCATAACAGGATGATGAGTCACCCCAAATGTAGCTTACAATATCAAATGAGGTTATAAACCAAAGTCTTGTAGATATAGATGATGACGCAATAGAAATGGATAGAACACATTTGATTCAAGCAAACTTAGAATGAGAACTTGTCAACTCCATCCAATATTAAAGAAGAATTTACTAACAAAGAGTCCAATTAGGTTAAATGTGTACTTTATTTCTTTGTAATTTTAATTGTCTATTTTTCATTGTTTATGTATTGTACTCTATCAAATTAATACATCTTAGTTGACACTTAATGTATTATATAAATGTTTTTATTCCATATATATAGATGGCAGATCAAGTTAGAGATGGGGATAAGGGCCAAGGAAGAGGCTAAGGTTAACTCACCCCACACATTAATACATCCCCCGAGACTTCCTTACCCTCCCAACTCCCTAGCACTCTTGTCACACAGCTTTCTTTTAATCCCACCTAGTTTCCTGTCACTCTGTTGACTTCTACATCCACACAGTTGTCTCCCCAACCTCTATTTGGGGAGATGGATTCTATAGACCAGTGTATATGGATACAACATGTCGTTGGATTAGAGTAAGTATTTATAACTCAAACCATATGTAGCTTTTAATTATTATATATATATATATATATTAGTCCTAACATATATATGGATGTGGTTGGAGGTCAACTGTTAAGTACCTCTTATAGCAACATATATATGAATGTGGTTGGAGGACGAAATAGGAAGAGACATGTTTCTAGCATCATGACAACATTCTTGGAGTACAATATGACACTTTCATCTAGTATAATTTTGTTTCCAAATGAGATAGATGCTATGCACCAGACACTCTCTAGCTTAACTTTCGAGGTACAGTCACAACAACAGATGATATGTGTAACATTCCAAAATTTTGGAGACGATAATAATTATTAAATTCTAGTATTTGAGGTCTGTATTGAATATTTGAGGATTTAAGGTAATCAAATAATAGTAAAAATAATACCAATAATAATAGAAATCATAATAATGGTAAGAATAATACTAATAAAAGAGATAATAATGATAATAATAATAATAGTTATAATAATAACAATATTAGGGATAATGCTAATAATAATAACAAATTTATAAATTATATTAACTTAACTTAAATTAATAAATTAATATATAAATATATATATATAGGTATAGGTGCGTGGCCCCCAAGCATGCTGCAGGGGGTCATATTTTTGTTAAAATCAGAGGAGAGAAAGAGGGAGCTCAAGCATTATATATATATATATATGTGTGTGTGATATGGTGTGTGTGTGTGAGACGCGTGGCGCGTTGAGGGCCGCCCAAATTGCCTTGGCCACCAAGCTCTTTCGCTGTGTCATTTTTAAGGCCAATTCGGCCATTCCAGAAGCCCAATTCGAGCAAAATAAAGACAGAAAATAGAGAGGAAAATGGAAAGGATTGAGAGAAATAAAGGAGAAGGAGGAGGAGGCGCACGGCAGCTGAGGAATAGGAGAAAAAAAAGAAGAAAAATGAAAAAATTAAGGGCTTTTTGAGACTATTCAGTGTTTAAAAATATTCTGGTAAGTGGGTTAAATTACTAGAGGTATTATATATGCAAATCATAGATTTTTCACGGTTGGATTATGTTGATTATGTGGTTAAATTTAATTAATTTGAACCGTTAACTTGTTATTTTATGTAGAACGTTTTACTTCGCATCGGGAGCGTAGAAAAGTCAAGAATCAACCATTTTTAGGCAAGCTCATAACTCTCTCCTCATGTTCTTCATTACCTGTGAGATTCTTCGTTATTTTTCATGTTTTAAACCCTCTCTTACCGTGACTCGGTTCTATGCATAAATAATAATAACCCGCGTAATAACTACTTTATGACTTTTATTTTATTAAGGAGTTTATTGTTAATAGAATGAGCTAAACAATGATATCTTGGTGTCTTTCTTTTCGACCGTCACGAAGCTTCGTACCGTTCTGCTTCCCTTAAGAATGATGTCGAACCTGTTGGGCTAGGTTCTTAGAAGATTGAACTACAGTTTAATTGGGATATGTGAAAAGTCTTACTGGGAGAAATGTAGTGTGTGGTAACATGTGTATTGAGATGGTTTCCTATGTATGAGAAGTGATGAGATCGTGAATGTCATAATGGTGTTTAAGTTGTCATGGATTAAGTGTGCGAAATGTTAGGTTTAAGTGACTAAGTTTAATGTGTGTCTTAAGGGTATGGGATACAAAGCCACTGACTGTCGACCGTAGGTCATGGCAGTTGATGGCGGGGTATATGAGCGCTAGTCATCGGCAGTTGATGACGGGCCAAAAGAGTTAGTACTGCTAGATTCCCGCCTTGATTGTATGCATATCATGATGTGTGTGCTGCATAGGGATTGGGTTGCATTCACTTGGGGACATGCTTTGTGTGTGACGGGATGTGTGAGCATCTGCATGACCCAATTGATCTAGAGCTAACCTGGGTTCTTTAGGTGAGCCAGTGCATTTAGAGCATTCCACATGTGTGTATTCCTATGTGGGCATAGCATGGCCTGATACTTGGTTTATGGGGGCCTTGTCATCACGTTTATGCTGCAAAAGCCGTTGCATTTCCTAATTGTTGCACTGCATGGTGAGAATGTGTGGTTATAGGTGATGAGTATGGGTGGTAGGTGTGGCTCACGGTAAGACCTTGGAAGTGAGACCCACGGCGGTATGGCCCACGGAAAGACCTTAGGGTGAGACCCACGGCGACAATAAGACCCTGGGGTGAGATCCATGGCAACATAAAAACCTTGGGGTGAGACCCACGGCAACAGATTATGTTGTGAGCGACAGAAATGGATATGTAAGGGAAATGGTATGGAGGTGGCTTATAAAAGACTGCTAACAGGTTTGTGTGTTGGACTTGGGTGCCAGTGTGTGTTTTATGTGGGCCTCAAGGACTGTTCATGTGAAATTTATTATATGTTTGTGCATCTAGAAATAAGGTAGGTATTAGGCATGGCATGACATGACGTTGCATTGGCATAAATTGCATGGGGTATTATGGGAATAGTCCTGTTTGTATCCTACACCCTTTCTTTCTAGAGCTTGTTGAATCTTGTGACTCACGTTTGCTTTCCATCATTCCAGGTCCGGGACTTATTTGAGTTGTCAGATTCGTTCAACAGGTTTGGGTCTAGACCATCGAGTCATGGTAGCAAGTGCAGAGCCCTCCCGAAACTAGATCCTGGCTGTTATGGTGCTTGTGTTAAGAGTAATGTCTTATGTTTGTAAGATGGAGGTATGTTAGGTAAGCCCAAGTGGGCTTGCATTGTAAATAGTTATGTAAGGATGGTTATCATGAGTTATATGATGTAAAAGAAAAAGCATAGTTTTAATAAGGGTTGTAAGTGTGTTTAACTTGTGTTATTGTTCGATATCATTTAAGTAAATGACCCTCTCACGGATCTTCCTTGTGCACGGGGAGGATCCGAGAGGCGGGCCGTTACAATATGCGCCATTTTCCAGCATTTGGGGATCACCCAGATGCCCCCAAGTCGTCTTTCACTAGCTCCCACCCCTCTAGACTCAACCAATTGCTCCATCCAACCCAACCGATCCAACTCATCATGACCTAAGAGACGACACTCATGGGTATGATGATGAATTTGATGATGACTATTAATTGATGAATGCAAAATTTATTGAAAGACTGTTATATATTTGTTATGTATTTTGAATACTTGTTATGCTACTTTATTTAATTGATAAATTTGTTTATTTGGAACTATTTGTGTATTTGTAGATTATTGGTGTGATTGGTGTAGGAACTGGAGATATTACATGTTAATAGGTTCTGAATCAATCATTTTTGGCAAATTTGGGCCAATTCTAAAGATGGAAATGGATTTTGTCTCTAAAATTCGGCTTAAAGTTTAAAGATGGAATTAATTTCCATCCCAAATCTAGTTAGAGACATATTAGAGACGGTTCTATCTCTAAAAGCAAAATTTTTCATCTCTAATTGGGTTCTGTCGTTGATTTCAAAACCAAATTAGAGATAGAATTTTTTTTTTTCATTTTGAGATGGAAAAAATTTCATCTCTAATTGGTTAACAATAACCCTTTTAGAGATGAAAAAAAATTCGTCTCTAATTTCGTCTTTAAACCTTTAAGGACGAAATTTTACAAGTTTAGAGAGGAATTTTTTCTAATCTCTAAAAATAGTTTTTTTTGTAGTTAGTGGAGAGCGAGAATAATAGTACAGCATGGTTCCTCAGCCATTTGAGCTAATCGGTTGTTAAGGAGCATAATGATATTTGTTTAATCTCTAATAGGCATACGAACATACTTAATGCATTGGAGAACTCACAAAATAGGTGGTGTGCGCCAATAGGACATCATACGTACTACTTATGTTATTTTCTCAACAACTTCATAACATATTTCAAGAATAAGAAGCTAAAATAATTTATATACCATTCTATAATTGAAGAGCAATTATGAAAATTTGAGTGATTTATGAAGATATTAGAGATGAACTATGCAGAAGTATTTGAATGGATAAGCCAATTCCCAATACAAAAGTGGTCGAAGACACATGATAAGGATCATTGTTGGGGACACATGAACACTAACTTGCTAAAGGCCATTGATAGTGTGCTTAAAGGTCCAAGAAACTTAATTATAGATGCACTCGTTGAGTTGACATATTACTATGTGGGAAAAAAAATTTCTCACAAGTTCTAAAATGACCTAATTGATAAAGTGCATATGACCATGATTTTGTCCCATGATTGCAAACAATTTTAAAGACTTACAATTGCAAGTCCAACTACCACAATCGCAATCCCCTATAAAAGCCCTTATTCGCCCATCATTTGTTCTGGACCAACTTCTTGGACCTACATGTCATAATTCTCCCAATCAAGCAATGCTCTGAGAGAAACCTAGGGAGACACATCCCCCACTTGCATTATCGCGTAGCAATGCAACTCACTTGTTCCTTCCGGGGGTCCTTTCTACCGAGAGGAGGGGTTTCTCCTATAGGCCCTTTGGAGCTTAACCCTAAGATAAGACCACGAACGGGGGAAACACATCACCTTTTCTCAGGAAAGAGCACCACACCACACCCTCACATGCGGGTGTCATGTGTTCCTATCCCCTTTTGATGCCTATAAATAGCCTATAACTCTTCAGTTTTGGGGAAGGAATGAGAAATAATGGTAAAAAGGTGGAAAATAGGCAATAAAAGCTACACACAACACAAGCCTAATACATCTCCACCAACATCCATCTCATATGACATCTCTGCATTTTCTTATATTTCTTATTGCGTGAAAACTTCATCTGACTTAAGCATTGGAAAGCCCGCACAGGAGAAATCCCCATGCATCCCTAACTGTTTCCTATCTTATAAACCTGCTCACAAGATAAAAGATCTCCCAACACCTCTCAGCAACCTCAGATCTTTCAATTCCACAATTCTCCCTCCAGCAGATCAAGTCTTTTATGGGGGGCCAGTAAACCAGGTCCACCTTGAATAACTTCCTTTTTTCCCTAGGTCCTATGATCAAGGCAAAATGGCCAAGGGACCCCTCTTGTTCTTCTGATTATTCATTGAGTTTCCTTATAATAAATAAATTTTAATTATTATATTTCGACAACAATGAGGAACATAAGATTAAACTAGATGAAGTTACATGATCTTGTCAAAAATGGTAGTTGGAGAAATATCCTTGCTCTAGGATTATATGAAATCTCCCTGCACTTAGGATTATGTGTAACTTACTCTC